>NC_133666.1:198649754-199249754 GCF_037893015.1 Macrotis lagotis | reverse complement strand
GAGATCGAAATGGATACAGGATTTAGACATAAAGAACAATAGTATAAGGAAACTAGAGGATCAAGGACTAGTTTACCTGTCACATTTATGGAAAGGAAAGCTGTTTATGACAAAGGAGCAGATGGAGAAGCTCACTAAGAATAACCTAGATAATTGTGAATACATTAAATTAAGAAAACTTTTGCACAGACAGAGGCACTGTAATCAAGATCAAAAGAAATGTTGTAATCTGGGAAACAATCTTTAGAACTAATGTTTCTGACAAGGGAATCATTTCTAACATATACAGGGAATTGAGTCAAATTTTTCTTAAAAAATGCCATTCCTCAATTGACAAATGGTCAAAAGATATGCAAATTTAATTTACAGATGAGGAAATCAAAGCAATCCTTAGTCATATGAAAAATTGCTTTAAATCATTACTCATTAGAGAATGCTTCTCTGATGTACCACCTCACAACTCTTAGACTGGCCAACATGACCAAAAAGGATAATAGTCATTGTTGGAAGGGTTGTGGGAAATGTGGGACATTGTTACACTGTTGGTGGAAGTGTGAACTCATCCAACCTTTCTGGGGAGGACTTTGGCAACAAAAATGAGCATACTCTTCAATCCAACAATAACACTACTGGGTCTACCCTGAAGAAATGATGAAAAAAGGTAAAAACATCACTTGTACAAAAATATTCATAACAGCCCTGTTTGTGGTTGCATGGGATTGGAAATCAAGTAAATGTTCATAAATTGGGTAATGGCTTAGCAAACTGTGGTATATTTCTGTGATGGAACACTATTTTTCTTTTGGAAATCAGGAGGGATGGGAATTCAGGGAAATGAAGCGATTTGCATGAACTGATGCTAAGTGAGATGAGCAGAACCAGAAAAACACTGTACACCCTAACAGCAACATGGGAGTGATGATCAGCCTTGATGGACTTGCTTAGTCCATCAGTGCAAAAATTAGGGACATTGTGGGGTTGTCTGTTATTGAGAATACCATCTGTATCCAGAGAAATAACTATTAACTTTAATTTAGGAAAAAATACTGATATCTTATTGTCTGATCTTACTATCTCTTATACTTTTTTGTTTCTTCCTTAAGGGTATAGTTTCTCTCCTATCACATTCAGTTTGGATCAATGTATTCCATGGAAACAATGTAAAGACTGTCAAATTGCCTTCTGTGGGTGGTAGGGGAAGGGAAGTAAGATTAGGAAAAACATTTTAAAACTCAAAATAATTAAAATCTTTACATAACCCCCCCAAAACAAAGAAACATTAAAAAACAATTAAAAATTAAATAACTATACCTTAAACCATGGGTGGATTAAATAGTAAATAATAGAAATAATCAATAAATATATCCAAGAAAATGATATTAATGAAACATCATACCAAAATTTATAGGATGTAGCTAAGGCAATTCTGAGGGGAAACATTTTATATCTTTAAATGTCTTTATGAATAAACTTGAGAAAGAGGAGTTCAAGGAATTAGTTATGCAACAAAACAAGCTAGAAAAAGAACAAATTAAAGATCTCCAGTCAAATATCAAATTGGAAATTCTGAAAATCAAGGCATAGAGTAATAAAACTGAAATCAAGAAAACCCTTGATCTGGTTAGTTTGTTCAAAAGAAAAGAAAAGAAAAGAAAAGAAAAGAAAAGAAAAGAAAAGAAAAGAAAAGAAGAGAAAAGAAAAGAAAAGAAAAGAAAAGTAAAGTAAAGTAAAGAAAAGAAAAGAAAAGAAAAGAAAAGAAAAGAAAAGAAAAGAAAAGAAAAGAAAAGAAAAGAAAAGAAAAGAAGATAACCAAATTACCAGTATGAAAACTGAAAATGGTGAACCAGCCACCAGTGAGGAGAAATTAAAGAGATATTTTGGGGCTAATGTGATGAACTGTATTCCAATAAATTGGATAACTTGAATGAAATGGATGAATATTTACAAAAATACAAGCTGAACAGATTAAAAGAAGAGGAACTAAATTACTTAAGTAACCCCATTTCAGAAAAAAAAAATGAAGAAACTATAAATAAACTTCCTAAGAAAAAGTCTCCATGTCCAGATGGATTTACAAGTGATTTCTATTAAACATTTATGGAGCAATTATTTTCTATGCTACATAAGCTATTTTTAAAAATAGGAAAATATAGAGTTCTGTCAAACTCCTTTTATAACACCAATATGGTGCTTATACCTAAACCAAGAAGTACCAAAACAGAAAAAGAAAATTATAGACCAATCTCCATAATGAATATTGATGCAAAAATATTAAATAAAATTTTAGTAATGAGATTATGATTATGACAATGATCAGGTAGAATTTATACCAAGTAGATAGAGATGGTTCAATTTTAGGAAAACAATCCGTATAATTTATAATATCAATAACAAACCAAGAAAAATCTTATAATTGTTTCAATAGATGCTGAAAAGATCTATAATAAAATGCCACATTCATTCTAATTAAAAACACAAACAAGTTTAGGAAATAAATGGAGTTTTCCTTTAAAATCAATAGTTCAAAATCATCAACAAATATTACATCTGATAGGAATAAACTTGAAGCATTTCCAATAAAATCAGGGGTAATACATCCCACATTAGTTTCCTTGTCTATGTCTTCCTGTTACTCATTCAACATTTCCTCTAAGAATTTGGATGCTAAACCACTTGGTGCATATATATTTAATATTGAAATTGCATCATTTTCTCTGGTACCCTTTTAGAGGATGTAGTAAATTTCCTAATCTCTTTTAATGAGATCTATTTTAGTAGCTGCTTTGTCTGAGATAAAGATATCTACCACTTCTTTTTTTTTTTTTTTCACTTCAGCTGAAGCAAAATATATTTCACTCCAACCTTTTACCTTTACTCTATTTGTATCTCTCTGCTTCAATTAAGTTTCTTGTAAGCAGCATATTGTAGGATTCTGGTTTTTATTCTACTCTGCTATTCACTTATGTCTTAAGGGAGGGTTCATTCCATTCATATTCAAAGTTATAATTACAAACTCTTTATTGTCTTCCATGCTATCTTCCCTGTTTGTATTTGCCCCTTTTTTCCTCTTTATCAGCATTTCCCAGTATTTTGTTTCTGAATACTAGGAGCTTCAGTGTTTTTGCCCTCCTATATCATCACCCCCTCCCATTTCTTTCCCCTTTCCCTTTTGCCCCTGTTTTTTTCCCTTCCTACTGTTAGTTCCCCTTTTTCTCCCCCCCCCCTCCCCATTTCCTCTTTTAATACTTGAAAGTAATGATAAGTTTCTTAACTGAGTGTGTGTGTAAGTTAACCTTAAGCCAAGTCTGATGATTGGAAGATTCAGGTGGTTCTCCTCTCCTCTCTTCTTCCTCTCTATTACAGTAGCTCTTTGCATCTCTTGATGTAATACATTTTACCCCATTCAATCTCCTCCATCCTCCCATCTCATTCCTGTACCCCTTTTGAAGGAGGTTTTGATTTTAAATCATTCTATCTGAGTCACAGAAAAGTCATGAGTGTCCTTGATCTCTGGCTAAGTATATTCTCTCTAATAGAGTTACAATTCCGAAGATTTATTAGAGTCTTTCTCCCAAGTAGGATTGTAGCCAGTTTCAACTTAGTGGATAGCAGCCTCACTGCTAAGTTATGAGTGACAATCACTTCTAGCTAACTATATTTTCTCTAATAGAGTAACAATTCTCAAGAGTTATGAGATTATTCCAGGTGGGGATAAAGCCAGTTTCATCTTTTTGGATAGCACTTTTTTCTTTACCCTTTTTAAAAAATATTTATTCGCATTTTATACAAATAATGTTTTTTGCATTAATAAAATATTCTTGTTTAAGAGTAAATGAAATACCCCCTCCCCCATAAATATAGACTTGCTTGAGTGATAAAGGGGAGAGAAAAAAATTAAAATTAAAAAATAATAGTAATAATTGCAGGTATGGCCAGGTGGCACAATGGATGCTGCACCAGCCCTGGAGCCACAAGAACCCGAGCCCACATCCAGCCCTGTAGGCCCAACAATCACTCAGATGTGTGACATGCAAGCCACCCCAACCCCATTGCCCGGAAAAAAAAACAAAAAAAAAAAAGAAAAAAAAGACCTAAAATAAAATAAAATAGTAATAATAGTAGGGGTGGCTGGGTGGCAGACAGAGCATTGACCCTTGAGCCAGTAGGACCCAGGTACAAATCTGACCTCAGACAACCAACGATCACCCTGCTATGCATCTCCAGTCAGGCCACAGAGCCCCATTTGCCCTGCACCTCCCCCAAATAATAATAATAAAAATGTGCTTCAGTTTTTTTCCAACACCAACAATTCTGTTGTGGGTGGATCACCTTTTTTATGGTAAGTCCATCACAAACTTACTTCCATATTTTTTCACCATTGCCATTGCTGATGGCAACTCCCTCCTTTCATATTTCTCCACTACCATGTACTATATTTTCTCTCTCCTTTCACTCTGACTCTGCTGTAGGGTAGCTGAGTGGTGCAGCAGACATTTCCCTGGCCTTGGAGCCAAGAGGGCCTGAGCCCCCATACCACCCCTTAGGCCCAGCATCCACCTGGCCCTATGGTCCCAGACAAGCTGTCCAATCCCAGACCCTTGCAAGAAGTAAAAAAGAAAATATGTTATATCTGACCACTCTCCCCCCATGGTCCATCCTCTCCTCCATCACTTACATCACCCCTTCCTGCTGTCTTCCCCCTCTTCTTCTTACTCCAGATGCCTATATCCCATTGAGTATATATGCTGTTTCCTCTCCTAGCGACCTATAATGAGAACAAAGATTCCCTCATTCCCCCGTCTTACCCCTTCCATATCATTGCAATAGCTCATTGTAATAAAGAAAAATCCTATTATATGAAAGACCTTGGACTATGCCCCCACTCCTTTTCATTTCTCCCATTACATTTCCCTTTTTTCCCTTGACTCCATTTTTATACCATATTTTATCTTCAAATTCAGCTTTCTCCTGTGCTTCAATTATAAAAGCTCCTTCTACCTGCTGTATTAACTGAGAACGTTCATATGTATATTATCAGTGTCATTTTTCTATGCAGGAATACATGCAGTTCATCATCAAGTCCCTCATATTTTCCCCTTCTCCTCCATTCTCTGTGCTTCATTTGAGTCCTGTATTTGAAGATCAAAACTTCTGTTCAGCTCTGTCCATTCCAACAGGAGAATTTCAAATTCCCCTGGTTCATTGAAAGTCCATCTTTTTCCCTGGAAGAGGACATTCATTTTTGCTAGGTAGTTGATTCTCGGTTGCATTCCAAGCTCTTTTGCCTTCCAGAATATTATTTTCCAAGCCCTAAGAGCTTTTAATGTAGTTGCTGCTAAGTTCTGTGTGATCCTGACTGCAGCTACATGATATTTGAGTTGTGTCCTTCTGGCTGCTTGTAATATTTTCTCTTTGACTTGGGAGTTCTGGAACTTGGTTGTAATATTCCTAGGGGTTGGTTTTTTGGGGATCTCTTTCTCAGGGGGATATGTGGATTCTCTCCATTTCTATTTTGCCCTCTGCTTCTAGAATATCAGGGCAAATTTCCTGTAGTAATTCTTTGAAAATGATCTCAAGGGTCTTTTCCTGATCATGACTTTCAGGTATTCCAATAATTTTTAAATTATTTTTCCTATACCTTTTTTCCATATCAGTTTTTTTTTCAATGAGATGTTTCACATTTTTTTCTAATTTTTCATTTCTTTGGTTTTGATGTAATGAGTCCTGATTTTTTGTAAATTGAGCAATCTCCCTGAGTTCTATTCTTTGTCTGAAGGTTTTGTTTTCCTAAGAGAGAGTTTTCTTATCTCTTTTTCCATCTGGCTCATTTTGCTTTTTAAAGCATTCTTCTCCTCAATAATTTTTGAACTGTTTTATCCATTTGACCTAAGCTGGTTTTTAGCATGCTATTTTCTTCAGCATTGTTCTGGATTTCCTTGACTAGGCTGCTGACTTCATTTTCTTGTTTTTCCTGCATCTCTCTCATTTCTTTTCCCAGTTTTTCTTCTAACTCCCTCATTTGATTTTCCAAGTCTTTTTTGATCTCTGTCATAGCCTGAGCCCAATTTCTATTTTTCTTGTAGTCTTTAGATGCAGGAGATTGTGTTTCCTCATCTTCAAATTGAGTATATTGATCTTTCTTGGCATCATAGATAATGTATTTCTCAATGATGTTCCTCTTTTTTCTCTCCTTCCTCATTTTCCCAGCCTCAGCCTGTTTTGGGGGTGCTTCCTGAGCTTTTGTGACACTCCCACAAGGATCTCAGTGTGTGAGGCTCTGTCCTCATTCCTGTTCTGTGAATGACCGTATATGCCACCCTCTGCTACGGGGCTGAGGTTGCAGGGGCCCCTGCTGTTCTGTGGGGGAGCCTAGACTGCCATCAGTATCTGAATGTGGTCAGAACCTCAGAGTCCTTTTCCAGGGGCAGAGGCCAGAGCTAGGCAGTCTCTCTCTTCACTCTCCTCCCTCAGCTGAATGGGCTCATGCCCTGGGGGCTCATGCTTACCAGCTCTGCCTGCTTCTGTTTCCTGGATCTGGAATGCAGTGGCCATGCTGCTTGCTAAGTGTCCTGAGGGGTGGAATTCATGTGCTCGCTCTGGCAAAGGTGCCCCTCTGTTCCCCCAATTTGTGCCCGGTTCTCCTCGGGCGTAGCTCAGGAAACTCCCCTGCTGTTAAGAGATGCGGCTTCCAGTGCCCTGGTTCTGCCTCCGGGAGGCTGCAGTTCTTGTGCTCTAGCAGTCCACCCCTATGGAAGGCTACCTCTCCAACCCTGGGGAGCAGAGCCTTTCTGTTCTTTTCCAGATTACCTTGAGTAGGAGAACTGCCTCACTGGGTCCCTCTGTGGGTTTTGTGTCTCGAAAATTTCAAGTCCTTAATTTCTAAAATTTATGAGATAGTGCGCCTAAGACCCAAACTGCTCTTGTCGCCATCTTGGCTCTGCCCCCTCGGTCATTTCTATTTTTGATGGAGTTTTCCATTTTGCCAAGTAAGGATTTGAGAGAATATTTTTTTGTATTTGTCCACTAATATTTTCCAAAGATTTGGTTTCTTGTTGTGAGATGTTACTTTCCTCTTGCAATATGTATTTTCTTTTGAGTTTCTTTACCCAATTTTTCCAAATCACTTTCAAACTCCTTCCTGATTTCTTCAAGGAAGTCTTTCTGGGCTGGACACTAATTCATATTCTCCTCAAAATGCTAGATCTCTATGGGTTAGAATTTATTTCTTCATGCTCCACATTGTGCTGGCTCTTCTTCATCTACCTAGGATCTTGTCTTGGGGATTGGTTGGCTCTCAGAAGTTTACTTTGGAAATACCTAGAGGCTTTGTTCACTTGGCTTAGTAATTCCAAGGGCTGGCCAGTAGGAGGCACTGGTTGCTTTCTCTTAAGTGTTTGAGGCCTTCAGCAGCAGGGTCTGCATTTGAACAATGGGCTTCATCCTAAGGGAGGAAATTAATCTCCTTTTCAGCTCAGTGAACTCTGTTGTGCATGCCTGAGGCTGAAATGGTGAGGGATTTGCGATTCTTTCTGGGAAGATTTCTCCACAAAAAGTATGGAGCTCTTGTGCCTACCACTGGTTGGATTTCCAGGTGAGTTCTGCAACTGTCTGTGTTGGAATTCACCCTCCTGTCTACTGTGACTCACCAGAGCTGCTCAGCCAAAGATTCTACAGCTAAATTTGGTCCTTGCACCACAGCTAAGGCCGCTCCTCTGGATCCCCCCCCCCCCACCGCTGCTGTCCCTGAGCTGGCCCTCTGGTCTCCACTGCTGGTTCACCCACTGTCCCCTGAGATAGACTTTGTTGATAGAGGTTCTTCTCTTTCTGAATTTTGTTGATCAGATTTCTATTAAGAGGTTTCTGTCATGTTATTTTTGAGGGTGAACCAGGAGCACTTAGAACAATGCCTGTGTTCCTTCTACCATCTTGGCCGGAAGTCACCCATCTACATTTTGATGATAACTGAAGTATGGCAGAAAAGATGATAAGTTTACTAATGATCACATGGTATTTAGCTCGTCAAAACTTTAATTTAAGTATTTATATACTAAATGTGAAATATTACTTAAAATGACCAATGAATGGTCTTATTCCTTGAGAATTTGAGTATCATTTTTTTTAATTTTGCAAGGCAATGGGATTACATGATTTCCTCAAGATCACATAACTAAAAATTTATTAAACATCTGAAGCCCTATTTGACTGCAGGGACTTCTGAGTCCAGGGTCAGTGCTCTATCCACAATGCTAATTGCCACAAATTATATCATTCATAAGATTATTATTATTAATGAAACCAAAAGTATAAAAGATATTGCAGCTAAATGGAAAGATGGCTCAAAGGTATGTCTTGAAGAGCAGAAAGGATTTGGCAATATTGATTGTACCATATCGTACAATAAATTGTATCAAATCCTTCAATAAATATTTTTCATGGGACATTTGATCATTACATTAAAAGTACTATGGAAAATTATTTCAAAAAATAGTTGTAGTTTATAGACCCATATTAGTTAATTAGCATGGAGTGGTAGATGAATTATGTGAAAACCTTAAGAAAACTTTCTGGATGAAATCAACATAAACATTAATGCTTTTTGACTTCAATATAAAGGCAGGAAAAGGTGACTATGAAGAGAAGCATTTGGGAAAGTGTGGTTCAGGAGAAATAAATGATACTGAGTACAATTTAACAGGCAAACACAGACATTATGGACATGGGAGATATCCCTGAGTCAGATTACTGTATACAATGACACTAAATCCTTTTTACAACAAAATTCAAAGTTTACAATATATTAGGGAAATAGTTGTTTGAAAAAATATTTGGTATTTAACTTGACTCGGTATCACTTAAGCCATTGCAAATCAAAAGCTTTAAATTGGTTAAAAGATATGTTATCCATATATTAAAATTATACAAAATTTCTAGAAATTATAACAACAAAAGTTCTTTGAGAGCAGAGTAATAAACATTTAGATGATGGATAAAAACAGCAATATGGTGTCTTGCCAAATTTATTTGTTACTGTGATGTCAGAGATTTTGACACAATCCTTGTCAGAAAAGGAATTTCTTTAAATGCTGAGATGTCCTAAATATTCCTATTTATGGATGATATTTATGCGTCAAACCCCAGGACATTTTTCAGCCTCCTTGCAAAGATCTGGATCATCCAAAGTAGAATAGTCAGTTAATCAGAACAGTAGAAAACTGAGAGATTAAGAATTACTACAGTCTAGGTATTAATGTACAATAGAGTAGATGCCTTATTCATCTTGCTCAGCATTACATTTATCAAGTGATACACATGTACATTGTGATGATTCTCAAGTTGAATAGGAAAAGAAAAGTAATCTGCATAGTTTTGGGGAAAACTGAAATATTTTTGAATGAATTCAAGTTTTCCATTGTTGCTTTATGGAAGCAAGGCTTAGGATATTTCTTTCTCACAAAATTAACGTTGGGCTGATATTCGGTAAACACAGTGGGTAAGATCATATACCAATTAAAAAACTATTAAGACAGGGCGGCTAGGTGGCAAGGTGGATAAAGCACCGGCCCTGGTGTCAGGAGTACCTGAGTTCAAATCTGGTCTCAGACACTTAATAATTACCTAGCTGTGTGGCCTTGGCCAAGCCACTTAACCCCTTTTGCCTAAAACCTAAAAAAAAAAAAACAGAAACAAAAAAAACTATAAGACAGAATAAATGCACTGCTTATGTGGTAAGAGAGCAAGTGGATGAACTAACTACTTCTCTGATAATTTATCAATGATAGGAGAATGTGAGGATAGGGAAGACCTGCACCATTTTTAGAAGTGACAAACATGTTTGAGGAAGCAAATGAGATACCCACTGGATGCGGTATGGATTAGTTTGTAATCTGTGTCTTTGGAGGGAATTCCCAAATTGATGCAATAACATCCAACTCAATTTTTCTTTTCATTCAAAGCAGATATTTTAATTTTAGGTGTATTTCCTATAGTCAGTACACTTTGTGGAAATGTCAATGACGCTGGTACATGAATAATAGGCAATACTATTGTTCTATTAGAAAAACCATAAATGGTGGGACTCTAGAGAAGCATGGAATGACTTACAGGATCTGATGCCCAGCAAAGGGAGTAGAACCCAGAGATCAATGCACACATCATCAACATTATGAGATGAAAACGCTTGAAGCAAGCAGTTCTTCTCAGTAGTCCAGAGAGCTAGGACAACTGTATTAGACTGCCAATGATCTATATTATCTACACTCAGAGGAAGAAAAACAAAACAAAACAAAACAAAACATACAAAAATTAAAAAAAACAGCCTTTCTGAATCTGTTGAATACTTTATAAAATTATCTCTTACTTATCTCTTTCCTTTAATCCTAATTACTCATGCTGAAAATTACTAATTTGTAAATATGTTTACCAAAATAAAATACTATCCTGACTGTTTCCTGCTGAGGGGAGGAGGGTGAGAAGGGAGGGTAGAGGGATTTTGTAACTTGGAAGTATGGGTGTGCATATGGATGAAAATAAATAAGTAAATTTTTAAAAAAGAAAAAAGAAATATGAATTACTCAAAGTATAATATTTAATAAACAGTCCTAAATAAAAAATAAAATAAAATAAAGTTAGAAGAAATATTGGAGATCAGAACTGTGGTAGAATAGAAGGAATAAAGAATCAAAAATCAAAGGACTTGGTTTGCCTTTCACCTCTGGCATTAAAAATTAACATGTTCTTGATCTAATCATATTTCCTCATTAGTCCTCAATTTCCTAAACTATCAAAATATAGATGTTTCACTAGATGATCTCTGAATAGCTATCAAGCTCTAGTTCCATGATCTAGTTCCATGTGCACCAAAGTTAGAAAAATAAGATGATCTTTAAGATATAGTAAAAAACCATAGGTATTCTTTTCAAAATTATTTTTATTTCAAAAAGAATGAACTATGTTTTTACAATTATTTAGTATATGGTTAAATATTTGTGCCTTCAGTTGATTGACATGTCAAGTATGACATGGAAGATGATGAGGGAAAATTTGAAGTTTTATAATGTAGAATATCTAGCAGTGACACCTTTAGTCCTTCATTTGTTTTTAGAATATT
Source organism: Macrotis lagotis (assembly GCF_037893015.1). Classification (NCBI taxonomy): domain Eukaryota; kingdom Metazoa; phylum Chordata; class Mammalia; order Peramelemorphia; family Peramelidae; genus Macrotis; species Macrotis lagotis. The sequence continues at coordinate 199,238,647 of NC_133666.1, read as the reverse complement.
CTAACATTTTACCTTGCATGTGTCTGTTAACTGGATTAATTGCATAATTTTAATGAAACTAATAGTCACAAAATGGGCAAATGACTTAATGAGATTATGTCTCAGTAAGGATGGATTGATTAGAATACTTATAATATGGATAGATGAAAAAAAGAAAGTGTTCACAGAGAGAATACATCTATTACTCCTATCATCATATGTTTATTAGTTGCATTCCAAAGTGGGGGTAGGGAGAGATCAAGATAATGAGATCTGATAATGTCAGTCATAAAACATCACACATCATCAATAATTTTATTTGAAAGATGTGCTGCACCTCTTCACGTATATGTTGCACCTTTATAAAATAGAATATAAGAAAATTAGAAATAAGCAATATCTCTCTGAAAACATCAACAAGCATTATACGACATGGAGATAAGCTAGAAGTATTCCCAATAAAACCAGGGATGAAAAAAAGGATGCCTATTATTTCTACTATCATACAATATTATATTAGAAATGTTAGCTTTAGCAATAGAATAAAAATTAATTGAAGAAATCAGGATTAGTAAGGAAGAAAGAAAAGTTTCACTTTTTTGCAGGAGATAGGATGATATACCTAGAGACCCCTAGAAAATCATCTAAAAGACTATTGGAAACAATTTACAACTTTGGCAAAGTTGCAGAATATAAAACAAAACCTCAGCACACACACACACACACACACACACACACACACATATATACATATATTACTAACAAGCTACTGCAGCAAGAGATAGAAAAAGAAATTGCATTTCAAATACCTTCAGAAAAGGGAGATTCAGAAACATCACGAAAATAACTACAGAACACTTTATACATAAATAAAATAAGATCCAAATTTCTGGGCAAATGTTATTTGTTCATGGGTAGACTGAACAAATAGAATAAAAATGACAATTCTAACTAAATTAAATTATTTATTTAGTGCCACACCAATTAAACTTTCAAAATTTACTTCAAAAAATTGCAAACAATCAAAAAATAATAATTAAATTAATGTGAAGAAACAAAAGGTCAAGAATATTAAGGGAATTAATGAAAAAAATAATGCAAAGGAAGGTGCCCTAGTCATTCCAGAAAAAAAAATTAAATTATAAAGCATCAATCATCAAAACTGTTACTGGATAAGAAATAGAGTGTTGGATCAGTGGAATTAGGTGCTAAAGAGACAGCATTAAATGAGTATAGTAATTTACTTGTTTATAAACCCACAGATCTCAGATTAAAAACTTACTCTTAGATAAGAATAGTTTGAAAATGGGAAGGTAGTATGACAGAAACTAGGCATAGAATATCTCGTATACTATATCAAAATTCCTGCATCAAAAATAGGTGCAAGTCCAGATGGATTTACAAGTATATTCTACCAACAATTAAAGGAACAATTAATTCCTATTCTACATGAACTATTATAAAAAGGGTAGAAGTTCTGCCAAATTCCAGCAACCAACATGGTGCTGATGCCTAAACCAGTAAGAACCAAAGAGGACAAAGGAAATTATATATCAATCTCCCTCATGCATATTGATGAAAAACCTTAACTCAAATTTTAGCACTGATACAGCAATTTATTACAACAATAGTATACCATAAACAGGTAGGATTTTTACCAGGTAGGCAAGGTTAGTTCTATGTTAGGAAAACATTGAATGTAATTCGAAATATCAATGGTAAAACCAACAGAAATCATATGATTGTCTCAATAAATGATTTGATATAAACAGAGCAAAAGGACAACTAGTTGGCACAGTGGATAGAGCACTGGCCCTGGAGTCAGGAAGACCTGAGTTCAAATCCAACTTCAGACACTTAACAATTCCTAGCTGTGTGACCTTGGGAAAATCACTTAACCCCACTGTCTTGCTACAAAAAAAGAATCCATTACTATTACAACACTTTAAAGTTTAGTTTTCCTTAAAATAATAAATAGTATTTATTTAAAACAATCAAAATATTATATGTAATAGGGATAAACTCAGCATTATTTCCAATACAATTAGGGGAAAACATGGATGCCTATTATCACCATTATTATTCTATATAGTATTAGAAATCTTTGTTTAATCAATGAGAGGAGAAAAAGAAATTGAAAGTATCAGAACTGGCATTGAAGAAGCAAAGCTCTTACCCTTTGCAGATGATATAATGGTAAATTTAGATAATCTTAGAAAATCATCTAAAAATTCCTTGAAACAATTAAAAAATTCAACAAAGAAGCAGGATATAACATAAACCTACACAAATAACTCACATTTCTATATATGAGCCACAAGGACCAAGAGCAAGAGATAGAAAGAAATTCCAATTAAAGTAAATGTATACAATACTTAATACTTGGGAAACTACTTACCAAGATAAGTGCAGAAAATATATGAAAACAATTATAAAGCACTTCTCACTCAATTAAAGTTAATTATAAATCATTAGAAAAATGTCAATAGCTCATGGTTACATAGAACTAATAAAATAAAGTCTAACCAAATTATATTCCTTATTCAGTGGCATATCATTCAAACTACCAAATAATTATTTTACTGAGCTAGAAAATAAAGTAACAAACAATAGGTATATTAGAGAAAGAAAAGGTCAATAATAACAAGGGAAATTATGTAAATAATATAAAGGAAGGTGGTCTAACTCTATCATATTTAAAACTATATGTTAAAACTGCATTAATTAAAGCAGCCTGGTACTGATTAAAAATAGAGGAATTAATCAATGAATTAGAATGGATGCAGAAGACACAGCAGTAAATTACTACAGTCATCTACTGTTTGATAAACCCAAAGACATTAACTTCTGGGATAAGAAGTCACTATTTGACAATATTGTTGGTAGAAGTGGAAAAAAGAATGACAAAAATTAGGCACAAATTTTCATCTCATACCCTATATACAAATAAGGTCAAAATGGTTATATAGTTAGACATAAAGAATGATACCACAGGTAAATTAATAGACCAAGAAATACTCTATCAGTTCTATGGAAAGGGGACAAATCTTTAACCAAACAAGAAAGAGTACATTATAAATTGCAAAATGAATGATTTGACTATAATAAAATAAAAAGAATCTGCACTAATAAAATCAATGCTCCCAAATTAGAAGGAAACCAGAAAGTTGGGAAACAATTTTCACAACTAGGAACTCTGATAAAGGTCTCATTTCTAAAATATCTAACGAAGTACATCAAATTTATAAGGTTGCAAGTCATTCCCCAATTAAGGAATGATGAAAGGACATGAATAGAGAGTTTTCAAATGAAGTAATTAAAATTATATATATATATATATATATATATATATATATATATATAATCAAATGAATAAATGCTCTAAATTATCATTCATTAGAGAAATACAATTTAAAAAGACTAATGTATCACCTTATATTTATCAGATTGACTAAGATGACAAAATGAGACAATGATCATTGTGGGAAGATTGGGACATTAATTCATTGCTGGTGGAGTTATTAATTGATACAACAGTTCTGGAGAGCAATATGGAACTATTCTAAAGAATAATAAAACTGTCCATAATCTATGTCCTAGAAATTCCAATTCTAGGACTATATCCAGAAAGAATCATAAACATATAGGAATAGTCCCACATGATGCAAAAATTTCTTTGCATGTCTTTTTTGTAATGGCAAAGAATTGGTAATTGAGGGGATGCTCATAAATTGGAAAATGATTATACAATTTATGGTTCATAATAATTATGAAATACTAATCGTTCAAAAAGAAACCATAAATGATCAATTTCTAGAGAAGCATGGAATGAATTACAGGATCTAATGTTGAGAGAAGGGAGCAGAACCAAGAGAACAATGTATATATTAACAATAACCTTGTGACATGATCAACCCTGATTGATGCAGCTGTTCTCAGCAGTTCAGAGAGCTAGGTCAACCCTATTAGACTGGCTATTGAGAATGCTATCCCCATCCAGAGGAGGAAAATCAAAAAGAAACAAAATTAAAAAAATCCTTCAGAATCTAATTAATACTACCTTTACCTTTAAAAGTTATCTCTTATATATTCCTTTCTGTTAATCCTAATTCCTCTTCTAGAGGAATCTGTAATCATGTTTAACATAAATGTACATGTACAATATTAACCTGAATGCTCATCACTGAGAGTTGGGGGTGGGAAGGAATGGTTGAAGAAAATTTTGTATTTTAAATATATGCATAGGCAAAGAGTAAATATTGAAATATGTTCATAACATATACTAGGAAAAAGAAAATATCAATTAAAATGCAAAAACTCATAGGATTTAAATATAAAAGGTAATATTATATGCCAATTAGAGGAATGAGGATTATGTACCATCACATCTATTGAAAGAGGAGCAGTTTATGATGAAATAAGAGATAGGCAAACATAAAAAAGCAAGCTGGATAATTTTTATTACATTAAATGTACAAGTATTTGAACAAACAAAGCCATTGTATATAAGATTAAAAGGAATGTAGCAAACAGGGAAACAATTTTTGCAATGAGTATTTCTAAAAAAGATCTTATTTATAAATTATATAGAAAACAGAGTCAAATTTATTTTAAAAAGTCATTCTCTAATTGATAAGTGATATAAGGATACAAAAAGGCAATTCTCAAACAAAGAAATAAAAGTAGTCTGTAGTCATATTAAAAATTGCTTTAAATTATTTTATGAAATCATTAATGAGGAAAAAAATTCAAATTGAAACATCTTGGAGGTACCACCTCATATATCTCTCAGGTAGTCCAATATGACTAGAAAGGAAAAGGATCAGTGTTGGAGGGGATGAATTGTTGCTGCAGTTGTGAACTGATCTGACCTTTCTGGAGTGCTATTTGGAAATTGTGCCCTAAGGGCAATAAAATTTGCAAACCCTTTGATGTAGTGATACCACTGCTGCATCTGTATCCTGAAGACATCACAAAAAGGGGGTAAAAATTACACATGCACAAAAATATTCATAGTAACTCTTTTTTGTAGTGGCAAAGAATTGAAAATTGAGGGGATGATCAATAACTGAGGAATGGTTAAAGAAAGCGTGCTTTATGTTTTTGATGCAGTAATAATATTCTGTAAGAAATCATGAGGTATGGAATTTCAGCAAAACCTGGAAAGATTTGAATGAATGGATTCTAAGTGAAATGAGCAGAACCAGGAGATCATTATACATTTTACCAACATCATGGTGTAATAATCAACCTTGATTTACTTGTTCATTTTGGCAGTATGATAATCAAAGACAATTTTAAAGATGTGATGGAAAATACCATCCATATCTAGAGAAGGAATACCATGCATATCTAGAGTTTACATCCAGACAAAAGTTAATTATCTTCAATTTTTAAAAGTTGTCTTATGTATTATGTCATTTTTTTCACTCTAATCCATCCTTTCTTCCATTTGAATCTCTTTTTTCTCTTGCCATATGTTTAATATCAAACTATGTTTAGCATGATTATAACTATAGAGCTTATATCAGGTTGCTTTCTGTCAGGTGGGGGGAGGAGATTAAAGGAGGGAGGGGGAAAAGTTGTAAAACTCAAAATGTTAAAAAATGGTTGATAATAACTACCATTACATGTGGTTGGAAAAACAAATAAAAAAATATTAAAATTAGAAAATGATTAAATGAAACCATCAGGCTTAGCAAGATATTTTAAAAACTAAACTTTATTTTTGAATATTATGCAGGTATGTCACTTAAATGAAAAATATTGTAATTACCCATTAAAAAACTTGGAAATAATGTTTAAGCCCCATATTTAAATCTTCCAAATGAACTATATTCATGGAAATTTTAATCCAATTTAATCACTTAAAAAAACCATGTTTTAGAATTAATTTGCAAAATCTACTGATTGATATAAGGGAAAATGTAAATTCAAATTCATGACCCAAAGACAAATAAATACTTTTGTTGGATTACGTTGATAAATGGGCATCATGTTTCAAGTAGCTCAATGAAAGATATAATTCCTCCATTTTTATTTATTTCTTTTTGTGAAGCATTTTTCAGCAATAATAAGATAACCAGTAAAAGAAAATACTGAAATAAACTGAACATATGACTAGGTTTTTGAATAACTGCATCATAGTATATTAAGACAAGATATGTGCCATGATTTTATCTCATCATTGTTGCTAAAATATAAATGAAAATGAATATCATTAAATATTAATATATTAAGAATATTTTATTGAGAGCCAAAAGATTCTGTCAATATTTATAATAATTTTGGAATATTATTTATTTCATGGTTTTATAATTCTATTTTATATGCTTTTCAGTGAACATAATCTATAAGCATTTCAGTACACTTTTCATTTCAAAATTTATTCAAATGTATGAATGTGACTCAAATATTTTATAGGTCTCTTTAAAATCTATATCACATAAATCATATTCATTTATCTATTTACTTTCATTTAACAATTATGATATTTATTGATTATAAGACATGTGACTAATCACCAGTGTTTGTTTACCTCTAGACTGCTTTATCATTTGAATACACATTTTCAGTTCCTGAATCCAATATCTTTAGATTTAAAGGCAGGCACAAGCATCAATTATTCTAATTCTGGAGTGTCATAGATGAGAAAGCTGATTAAATAACTTGTTCAAAATCACAAGGAATTTGAACTCACATCCTCTGAATACAAATCAATCCTTTTTAACTTTACCACTCACTCCTTTTGATTTTTTTTCTCAGTTGATAGGGGAAGAAAGAAACTTGAGGTTATTATGGACATCTTTACAGTTGATATTTCTATCTTTAAATAAATCAAAATGTAAAGCTATGGTAAAGAAAGTACTCAAACAAGAGCAATGGAAATGACCTTAAATAGTATTTTTAATTATAGATATCTGGAATATTTGTGTTTAGTTTTGATACTATTCTCCTCACTCATCTAATTGGTTGATCAAAAACTCTAAGAAATCAGTAAAGCAAAGTATAAAAGTACAATTTTTATGCAGACAAGTTTATAAGGAAAAAGCAGCAATAATTATTTCAAAATATGATCAAATCAATTTTGTGAAAATCAGTGATTTGTTTGCCTTTCATTATGACTATTTCAAATAATCAAAAATAATCAGGAATCATTGCCATGTTCTATATATCTAATATCCTATATCTCTGAAAACTTTTCTCCCCCAAGCCTTTCTTTGTGTAGTGATTTTATCTATGTGAAACATAAGAAACTGCTCAGGATATGCCAAAATATTTAATATAAATCCTAAAGAAATAAGGATGGAAATAGAATGTAACATGCTGAAACTGACTGATAAGCATAAAGTGTTTTTCATTGGAAAAACAGAAAAAAACACATATATACAACTATATTAATTTCTGAGTAAATTCAGATGAACAAAGTAGTATTGGCCAACATGATAGCATGAAAAATTATATTTGGAAAAATTTTATTTACATATATTATTAAAAATAATTTACAAGGATTTTCCCCCTACCCCCATCCCATACATTATAATGATAGAAAATTACAAGAGTTCTTTTTTTGATTAGAAACACACCATTTAAAAAATACATAATTTATTTAGCTAACGGAATATTTAATGATTTTTAAATTGATGAGATTTTACATCCACCTCCAAATATCAAGTTATATAGTTCTTATTGAGAAAATGCAATTTAAGAATCACCGACATCAAAATAACTATTAAATATATAAAATGTCCAATGCTAAATATATGTTGAATACATTGTAGAGGAAATTATGTTGTGTTACAGGTTATTTTAATTGGCTGTTGAGATTCCTTGCAACTCTCAAAATATCGGATTCTGGGTAGATTAGCATTCATAGTTAATACCATGATAAAGAAAAGCATATAAAAAGCTCTTTTGGAATAGAGAAAAAAGATTATCCTCTCTATCCACCCTTCCTCCTTGAAAGCAGGAAAATAAAGTCTTTTCTTAGAGCTATTGGACCTTACAGAAGATGCAGTGAAAGTTAAAACACATTTTTTGGGCTGTTCTTACAAAATAAGTACAAGGGATATCTAGAAGAAATTAACATCAACTAATTTTAAACAAATAAAAGGAAACAGTTCATTCAGCAATGTGGAATATTCTGCCTTAAGGAGGTCAGAGAGTCAAATACTGCAACTGATTAGCTGGACCAATAATAATATTTGCATTAGCTAGTATATGAAAATTGGTGCCAGATTTCTATTAGCTCCAGGGTTTTCCTGTGAACTTGTTCCAAAAATACTCACTAGTGCTTGAGCTTTGAATGTGTATAATTAACTCAGTCTGACCAAGTAGAATGAAGTATATGTATCAACTTATCAGACATATCTTCTTCTTTTCCCTGGAAATTAATTGATTTTCCTCTGGCTATTTCAGGTTTAATTTCCACTGTGGGATGGAGGACTTAATGTCTTTCTTTTTCTTCTTTCTTTCTTTCTTTCTTTCTTTCTTTCTTTCTTTCTTTCTTTCTTTCTTTCTCTCATTCTTTCTTTCTCTCATATACACACATACATATACATGTGAAATTGTATATATATATATATATATATATATCACATATACACATGTATATGTGTGTGGATGTGTATATGAATATAAAACCAATAATAAATAGTAATATTAAATGTTCTTTTTCTATGAAAATGTTCATATTTGTTTACATGATGAATTTATAATAAAAGATAAAATGCATTAACAATAGAAATTTGGCTTTTCTATATGGAAGGATGTGTAGAACAAAAGCAAAATTAAATATATATGCATTCCAATATATTTATATTATACCTATAGCATAAAGCATTTAGTGTGACTCTTAATTTTTTTTTTCTTTTCTAACTATATACTTACAATTTGAAGAGAAACAGATACTAAGACTGTTAATTCTGAGAGAGATGTTCTTCCTCAGTGTGGTATTCTATAGCACAGTGGAGAGTTAAATATTCCATTACTAATTGTGGGAAAATATATTTTATGAATTTCAGAAATATAATGAAAATATGATTATAAACAATAAACTAAGATGGAGTTATTCACACAGAATGCTGTGAAACTAAACCCAGGAAGAAATGATAGGATAGTTTTTGAGAACTATATCATATATATTTGAAACTGTAAGAAGTATATAAAATAGTTGGTCCTGAGGAATAAGTTCATATGAGGAACAAAAGCAACTTGGAGGGAGAGAATCAGGAAAGTTATGTACTAAATCAATTGATTTGACTTGTATGAAGTGCTCAGTGAGGATCCGGCATGAAGCCAAACAATACAATTTAACAATAGCAATATCTGCTTAACAGAGAAGGAACTTTTTTTTGACAGTTTCAGAGATAAAAATAACATATTGAGTTTTACAATTTCGGAGTTGTGAATTAGCCTGAGTATAGTGTATTCATGTAACTCCTTGGGAAATTTGCAAAGATTTTTGCCATTCTTCATTACATGGACAGTTAGATGCCAGTGGATAGATTACTGGCTCTGGAGTCAGTAAAATAAGAATTCTACATGCCTCAATCACCAGCTTTTTCCTGTTTGTATAAGCTTCTCACTTCTAAAACGACCAGGAGAAGAAAATGGCAAATATTTCCAGGATCTTTGCCAAGAAAACCCCAAAAGCAGTTACAGTGAGTCAAAACCACATTTCTCATTACAGAAATTTAGCATGATGTGGGTTTTTTGAATTCGATGTACTCTATTATCCACATTGTTACTTTAATATATTAGTATCCATTTGTTTATTATCAGTTGATGACACTAAGTACATATTCATGTTTAAGATGAAAAATAATATGAGTGTTTGCCTTGTATAAATGGAAACACAGAAGTGGTTCTATGCATTTGAAGTAGTTAGTTTGGGAATCACACACACTCAAACACACATGGAAGAGCAGGGTAGCTTTTAAAATCTTGAGATAATATATTTGCAAGGTGATTGACTTTTTCTAGAGAACTGAAAATGGGAGATAGGATGGTGAAATCCAACCAATCAGAAAGGAAATTTCTTTATGACCATGAAAGAAGTATAAAGCTGTGATAAATCATGATAAGCCCCAACACCCTTCTATGTAAGCCCATCCAAGTTATTTCAGTGTAAGTAAAGTGAAGGTATTGAATATGGAATATATAGTGGAAGTAAAATTAATATATCTGACTTTAAGCTCTGAATTTCTATACACTACACTATTTGATTTATGACAAACTACTTTCTTTGAGTTGCAAATTTCACACTTATTAAAGGTGAATAATCATAGTTGAATTTCTGATTTCGCAGAGCTATTTATAGGAAGATACTTAAAAATTTAAAATTTGTTTACAAAAGATGACTGATACTCATAGAGTTAAAGTTAAGAACAAAAATATTAATGATCATTGTAGGTATATATAATTATAAAAAAAGATAATTGATTAAGAAAGAAATACATGTAGTAATAGAGTAAATTTAGATGAGGATTCCAAGAAAGAACAAATTCAGAAGTGCTGAGTAATTTATGACATATCATTTATTTAAAATGAAGATATATCTCATCTGCATAGAATGTGTACTAAAACAGTAAATGTAAATAAGTAAAAAGAACTTTCTTTTGACCTTTTAGCTCAGTTTAAGATAGATTTTTCTTTTTGAATTCATTCTGATTTATCACTAGGTTTTCCTTTAAAACAGTCTCATATATTCATCATTTGAACTGTTATCTTATGTAGGTAAGTCACAAATCTATGTCTCAAAGCACCAAACTCTGCTTTTAAATAGCACAGCCAAGATGGTGAGGAGGGGAGCTAGGATGGTTCCAGTGCTATTCCCAAAACAAATTCAAATGAATCCTCTAAACAAATTCTAAAATGAAGGTATGCACAAAAAACCAGAGTGAAACAAAATTTCAACTCAAGATATGGTAAAAAAAAAAAAACTCATAAATAGTCTGCCTCATGTGGGGAAAGGAGGGTTTGCAGTTCAGCATAAGAAGGGGAATTGGGAAGCCAGTGTGAGTCTCTTAGCAATAGTGCAGCTCAGGACTCTATTCAGCAGGGCAGCAATGAGGCCCCAACCCTGCTTCAGAAGGAAAAGTTCCAGCCTTGGAAAGCTGATGCAACAGGTGGAATTTACTCCCTTAAACATGGAGTAAACCATGAGTGCCTTAAGACACTGAAAAGAAAATCAGTCAGAGCTCAACTTTAAAAATGAACCAAAAAACAAAAACAAAAACAAACAAACAGAAAGAGTGCAACCATAGAAATCTATTATGATGACATGGAAGATTAAAACACAATCTCAGAAGATAAAAGCAGAAAACAAATACATTCATGTGAAGCCTCAAGGGGAATTATGAATGATTTCAAATCCAAAACATCCTCTTTGAAAAGTTCACAAAGGATTGTAAAAACAAAAGGGGAAAATTATGAATAACTGTAGGAAGTAATATAAAAATTGACTGAAGAAAACATTATTTTTAAAAACAAAATTTGCCAAATAGAAACAGAAAGCCACTCCTGTAAATGCAAAAGTAACCAAGTGATGGGGCGGCTAGGTGGTGTAGTGGATAAAGCACTGGCCTTGGAGTCAGGAGTACCTGGGTTCAAATCTGGTCTCAGACACTTAATAATTACCTAGCTGTATGGCCTTGGGCAAGCCACTTAAGCCCATTTGCCTTGCAAAAACCTAAAAAGAAAAAAGTAACCAAGTGGAGAGGCAGAGCCAAGACGATGATGTAAAGGCAGAGACTCCCCAGAGTTCTCTGCTAAACCACTCTAAATACTTTTAAATGACTTCATCCAAACTCTAGTATGGCAGAACCCACAAAAAGACAATGAAACAATTTTCCAGCCCAAGATAAACTGGAAGATCTAGGAGAATTGACTGTTGAATGGTAGTGAGAGAAAAACAGTGTTGCACAGAACCTGGTAGGCAGCACTGAAGTGCACTGACTCCAGTCATTCAGGAACAGACCACAGGGTACTTGGGGCAGTGACAGCAGTGGTTTCCAGACTTTTCAGTTCAAGGATTGCGGAGAACAACTTGGAAGGTCAACAGGAAAACAGCAGCTCCTTAATGAGAGAGGAGCCCAGTCCACTTCAGACATTAGCAGCAAAGCCTACATCCTAGGTTTTAAGAGACAGTGAATCAGCAGCAGGGGCTTCCAAGGACAGTAAGGGGGTGAGAAGGGGACTTCATGGATTTCTTTACTGTCCCAACAGATCTTCTGGTCCCAGGGGAGCAGGGTCCTTCTCACAGATTCAGGGAAGACAGGAATGCTTATGGTCTACCACAGACCAGAACACAAGTCAGGAGATTAGTCATAACCTCTCATAAGACCTTGAAGGAATTGAGTACTTGATGGTCCCTGGGGGCATTTGAAATCCATTGCAGAGTCCTCCTTAACAAAGAGTTAAAATCAAGTCAGAGTCTGGGAAAATGAGCAAGCAGAAGAAGAAGAGAATATTGTGGGAGGGAGTAAATGGATGTAAAATAATTTTGAGGAGATAATAGATTAAAAGGAGAGAGAAGAGAGAATAAAATAAATGAGGCTGGAGATAGTAGGGTAGAGGTAAGTAAAGTTAGCAAAAGCAACTATGAGGGAAAAATATTGCAGCAAGGTTCTCCAATAAAGATCTGATTTCTCAAATATAGATGAGTGTGATACAAAACACTAAACAAAATCTCCAGGGACTAATCTGAGCAAAAGAAAATTTGTATTTGTTTTCCTCTAGAGAAGGGCAGAATCATGATCAAAGAGTTATACCTAAAGGACAGTTAAACAAGATTATACAGGTGCTAATACAAGTTCTCTCTCTTTACCACCTTTTCCCTCAATCTATTGGCTGGTTTTCCATAGGTATACTCTTATTTGAGTAAAATCTACCCTAGCAACAAGCAAAAAGAATAAAATGTTTTCATAATATTTTTCCTACCAGATGGTGCATTAACTTAAAACCTCCATCACTATCTTTTTTCTGTTTTTTTTATTAAAGTTTTTATTTGAGTTTTACAATTTTTCCCCCAATCTTACTTCCTTCCCCCAATCCCCTGCACAGAAAGCAATTGGTCAGAATTTACTTTGTTTCCATATTGTACATTGAACTAAATTCAGTGTGATGAGAAATAAATCATATACTTAAGGGAGTAACAAAAAGTATAAAAGATAACAAGATCAGACAATAAGATATCTGTTTTTTCTTCTAAATTAAAGGGAATAGTGCTTGAACTCTGTTCAAACTCCACAGTTCTTTATCTGAATACATATGGTATTTTCTCTATTGCAGGCAGCCCAAAATTGTCCCTGATAGTTGCACTGATGGAAAGATCACCCCGCCATGTTGCTGTTAGTGTGTACAGTGTTTTTCTGGTTCTGCTCATGTCCCTCAGCATCAGGTCATGCAAATCCCTCCAGGCTTCCTTGAATTCTCACCCCTCCTGGTTTCTCAAAGAACAATAGTGTTTCATGGCATACATATAACACAGTTTGCTAAGCCATTCCCCAATTGAAGGACATTTACTCGATTTCCAATTCTTTGCCACCACAAATAGGGCTGCTATGAATATTTTTGTGCAAATGATATATTTACCATTTTTCATCATCTCTTCAGTTTATATAACCAGTAGTGGTATTGCTAGATCAAAGGGTATGTTCATTTTTGTTGCCCTTTGGGCATCCTTCCAAATTTCTCTCCAAAGTGGTTGGCTGAGTTCACAGCTCCATCAACAGTGTAGTAGTGTCTCAGATTTCCCGCAACCCTACCAACAATGATCATTATCCTTTATGGTGACATTGGCCAGTCTGAGAGGTGTGAGGTGGTACCTCAGAGAAGCTCTGATTTGCATCTCTCTAATAATTAATGATTTAGAGCAATTTTTCATATAGCTATGGATGCTTTGGTCTCCTTATCTGTAAGCTGCCTTTGCATGTCCTGTGACCATTTGTCAACTGGGAATGGCTTTTTAAAAAAAATATGACTCGGTTCTCTGTATATTTTAGAATTGAGACCTTTGTCAGAATCATTAGTTGTAAAGATTGTTTCCCAATTTACTAAAATTCTTTTGATCTTTGTTACAGTGGTTCTAGCTGTGCAAAAGCTTTTTAATTTAATGTAATCAAAAATCATGTAGTTTGTTTTTGGTGATATTCTCCATCTATTCTTTAGTCATAAAGTGATCACCTTTCCATAGATCTGACAGGTAGACTAGTCCTTGATCTTCTGAATTGCTGATAGTATTGTTTTTCATGTCTAAATCTCATAGCCTTTTGGACCTTATCTTGGGAAAGTGTGTGAGGTGTTGTTCTAATCTAAGTTTCTTCCATAATAACTTCCAATTCTCCCAACAGTTTTTAGCAAAGAGAGAGTTTTATCCCAATAGCTGGATTCTTTGGGTTTATCAAATGGCAGATTTCTATAATCATTTCCTGCTATTGCACCTAGTCTATTCCACTGATCCACCATTCTATTTCTTAGCCAATACAAAACAGTTTTGATGAATGATACTTTATAATATAATTTTAGATCAGGTAGGGCTAAGCTTCCTTCTTTTGCTCTTTTTCATTAAATTCCTGGAAATTTTTCACTTTTTATTTCTCCATATGAAATTACTTACAACTTTTTCTAACTCATTAAAGTAATTTTTTTTTTTTTGGAATTTTGATTGGTAGTCACTACACAGGTAGTTTAGTTTTGGTAGAATTGCCATTTTTATTATATTAGCTCTACCTATCTATGAGCAGGTGATATTTGCCAAGTTATTTAATTCTGATTTAATTTGTGTGAGAAGAGTTTTATAATTATTTTCAAAAAGTTTCTGAGTTTATCTTGGCAAATAGACTCCCACCCATATATTTTATATTGGCTGAGGTTACTTTGAATGGGATTTCTCTTTCTAGGTCTTCCTGCTTCATCTTGCTAGACATATATAGAAATGTTGAGGATTAATGAGGGTTTATTTTATAACTGTACCTTTGATAAAATTGCTTATTGTTTCCAGTAGTTTTTTTGGAAGATTTCTTGGGATTCTTTAGGTAGATCATCATGTCATCTGCGAAGAGTGAGAATTTTGTCTCTTCCTTCCCAATTCTAATTCCTTCAATTCCTTTTTCTTCTCTAATTGCTGAAGCTAACATTTCTAATACAATATTGAATAGTAGTGGTGAAAATGGGCACCCTTGTTTCACTCCTGATCTTATTGGGAATGCCTCCAGCCTCTCCCCATTGAATATAATGCTTGTTGATGGTTTCAGATAGATACTGCTAATTATTCTGAGGAACAATCCATTTATTCCTTGGTGCTTGTCAAAAGCTTTGTCAGCATCTACTGATATGATTATATTATTTCTGATAGATTTGTTGTTGACATAATTGAGTATACTAACAGTTTTCCTAATATTGAACTAACCCTGTATTCCTGGGATTAAATCCACTTCATCATAATTTATTATCCCAGGGATAACTTGTAATCATTTTGCTAAGATTTTTGCATCTATATTCTTTAGGGAGATAGGTATATAATTATCTTTCTGTATTTTAACTCATCCTAGTTTAGGTATCAGTACCACATTGGTTTCATAGAAATAGTTACGCAGAATTCCATCCTTCCATATTTTTCCAAAGAGTTTATATGGAATTGAAACCAATTGTTCCTTAAATGTTTGGTAGAATTCACTTGTGAATCCGTGAGACTCAGGAGAATTTTTTTCTTGGGGAGTTTAAAAATGGCTTGTTGAATTTCTTTTTATGAGATAGAGTTGTTTAGGTATTTAATCTCCTCTTCATTTAACTTGGGTAGCTTATACTTTTGTAAATATTCACCTATTTCACTTAGATTCTCAAATTTATTGGCATAGAGCTGGGCAAAATAATTTCGAATAATTACCTTAATTTCATCCTCATTGGTGGTGAGTTCACCTTTTTCATTTATGATACTAGCAATTTGGTTTTCTTCTTTCTTTTTTTAATCAAATTGACCAGAGGTTTATCAATTTTATTGGTTTTTTTTTCATAAAACCAGGTTTTGGTTTTATTTATTAATTCAGTAGTTTTTTTGCTTTTGCTTTTATTAATTTCTCCTTTAATTTTTAGAATTTTTAGTTTGGTATTTAATTGGGGATTTTTAATTTGTTCTTTCTCTAATTTTTTTTAGTTACATATTTAGGTCTAATTTATTCTTGTAAGCATTTAAAGCTATATTATATGCCCTGAGAGTTGTTTTGAGTTAATCACATAGGTTTTGGTATGTTGTTTCATTATTGTCATTATCTAGGATAAAATGATTAATTCGTTCTATCATTTGGTTTTTGGTCTACTCATTCTTTAAAATGAGGTTATACAGTTTCCAATTGGTTCTGGGTCTATATCTCCTTGGCCCAATATTGCATATGACTTTTATTGCATTGTTATCTGAGAAAGATGTATTCACTATTTCTGCCTTTCTTCAATTTATCATTAGGTTTTTTATGTACTAACACATGGTCAATTTTTGTATAAGTTCCATGTACTGCAGAGAAAAATGTATATTCCTTTCTATCCCCATTCAATTTCCTCCATATGTCTACCATATCTAGTTTTTCTA
Organism: Macrotis lagotis; assembly: GCF_037893015.1. Lineage (NCBI taxonomy): Eukaryota > Metazoa > Chordata > Mammalia > Peramelemorphia > Peramelidae > Macrotis > Macrotis lagotis. The sequence continues at coordinate 199,222,083 of NC_133666.1, read as the reverse complement.
ACAATCCATTTACCTCCTTAATTTCTTTGTTGTTTATTTTATGATTTGATATAACTAGATCTGACAGTGGGAGTTTGAGGTCTCCCACTTAGTAGAATTTTGCTGTCTATGGCTTCCTGTAGTTCTTTCAGCTTTTACTCTAAGAATTTAGATGTTATCTCATTGGGTGCATATATATGCAGTATTGAAATAACTTTATTGTCTATGGTACCTTTTAGGAGGATAAAGTTTCCTTCATTATCTTTTTTTTAGGTTTTTTTTTCAAGGCAAATGGAGTTACGTGGCTTGCCCAAGACCACACAGTTAGGTAATTATTAAGTGTCTGAGACTGGATTTGAACCCAGGTACTCCTGACTCCAGCGCTGGTGGGTGCTTTATCCACTACACCATCTAGCCACCCTGTTCCTTATCTTTTTAATGCTATCTAATTTTGCAGCTCCTTAAGGATTGCTACCCCTGCTTTTTTCACTTTAGCTGAAGCAGCATATCTTTTGCTCCTACCTTTTACCTTTGCTCTATATGTATTTCTCTGCTTCAAATGAGTTTCTCGTAAGCATCATATTATAGGATTCTGGTTTATAATCCACTCTGCTATTGGCTTAGATTTTAAGTGAGAGTTCATCCCATTCACATTCAGAGTTAAAATTACTAATTCTTTATTGCCCTCCATGCTATCTTCCCTCTGTTCGTATCCCCCCCCACCCCTCATTTGTATTCTCCAGTAGTTTGTTTCGGAATTCCACCCCTTCAGTGTGTTTGCCCACCTATATCACCTGTCCCCTTTCTTTCCCCTTTCCATTTTTCCCTTTTCCCTTCCATTACTTTTGTTTGTTTCCCTTTTTCCCCCCACTCACCCTCCCTTACTCCATCACCCCTCCCCTTTTCCCCCTTTTAATACTTGAAAGTTTGGATGTTTTTTAAGTTAAAGGAGCATGTATATAAGTTGACTTTAAACCAAGTCTGATGAGAAGAAGATTAAGTTGTTTCTCATCTCCTCCATTCATCTGCTCTATTACCATAGGTATTTTGTACCTCTTAGTGTAATGAGATTTACCCCATTCAATCCCCTTCCTCCTCCAGTCTCCTTTGTGTCCCCCTTTTTAAGGATGTAGTGTTTTTAAGATCATTCTATCTGAGTCATGGAAAATTCTGAGTATCCAACACTTCTAGCTAACTACATTCTATCTAATAGAGTTAAAATTCTTGAGAGTTATTAGTCTTTCTCCCAAGTGGGGTTAAAGCCAGTTACATCCCATTAGATAGTAGTCTCATGGATAGGTCATGAAAGTCTATCACTTCTGGCTAAGTATATTCTCTCTGTTAGAGTTACAGTTCTCAAGAGTTATGAGAATCTTTTTCTCCATGCTAGCATATAGCCAGTTTCAACTTATTGGATAGCAGCTTTTTTTTTTTCTTTTACTGCCCTTCCTTTTCTTTTTAGCTTTTATTGTGTCTCTTGAAACTCCTGTTTCATGGCCAAATTTTCTATTTAGCTCTTGTCTTCTTATCAGGAACTTTTGGAATTCTTCCATTTAGTTAAATGTCCATCATTTTCCCTCAAAGAGAAGGCTCAGCTTTGTGGGATAGTGTATTCTTGGCTGCATTCCAAGCTCTCTTGCTATTCAAAATATCTCTTTCCAAGCCCTTCAATCCCTTTATGTTGATGCTGCCAGGTCCTGCATAAACCTTACTGTGGATCCTTGATATTTTAATTCTTTCTTTCTGACTGATCATAGGATTTTCTCTTTTATCTGATAGTTCTGGAATTTGGCCACAACATTCCTTGGTGTTTTCATTTGAGGATCTCTTTCTGGAGGGGATTGATTTATTCTTTCAATAACTACTTTGCCCTCTGGTTCCATGATATCAAGGCAATTTGCCATCACTAGATCCTGTAATATTAAGTCCAGGCTTTTTTTTTCTCTTCAATGTTTTCAGGAAGTCCAAAATTTTCAGCTTGACCCTCCTCAACCTATTGTTGAGTGCTGTGGTTTTGCTGATGAGGTATTTTACATTCTCTTCTATTTTTTTCTATTTTTTGGTTTTGTTTAACAGGCTCTTGCTGTCTCATGAAATCATTAGTTTCTTGCAGACTCCATTTTTTTTTGGAGGGGGAGGGGAGTAATTTTCTTCATTAACCTTTTGAATCTCCTTTTCCAATTGTTCACTTCTACTTTTGAAAGACCTTTCCATTTGACCAATTGAGGATTTGAGAGAGTTATTTTCTTTTTTTCATTTGCCCAATTGAAAATCTGAGATCTTTAGTCTCATTTTGTATTTGAACAATTGTATTTTCTAATGATTTGTTTGGTTGTTGCAAGGTATTAAATTGTCTCTCCCAAATTTTCCATTTGATTTTTAAATTCCTTCCTTATTTCTTCAAGGAAGCTTTTCTGTGCTGGAGACCAGATCATATTCTCCTCAGAGGTTCAAGGTATGTCTGAGTTAGGGTCTTTTCCTTCCAACAATTTTTCTATGGATCCAGCTTTCTACTGACCTTTCTCCATTTTCCTAAGAATTTGAGTTGGGCAAGGCCTGGTTCACAGCAGTTTGGCGTTGGGATCTCTAGCGGCTTTACTCACTGAGTGCAATTTCACTGGCTGGTCAGTAGCAGATTATGGTTGCTTTCTTTGGAGTGTCTGTGTCCTTGATTGAGGCCTACTCCCTTAGCCTGAAGGGAGTGATCGAAGTTATTGAATCCTTTTGTCTTTAATCAATGGTGGGTTCTAGCCTGGGTTGAGGTCGTTCCTCTCACTGTTGTCAGCTGGGCTCTTTCGTCTGCTCACATACCTGTACGTGAGGCAGAAATAGACTATAATTGTGTTTGTTCTGGGAAGAGGCCTCAGCCACAGTGGAGGTGTGGAACAGAGCAGCGCAGGGATGGTGTCCACAGCTCTCCTGCACCGGAACTCTCCTCCCAGCCTTGCTGGCAAGCTCCAGAGGGTGGGCCCCGACAGCAGTGCCTCTGCTCCGTAGTTGACTCAAGCCCCCCTGGTCTAGCCCCATCACTGATCAAGCAGGTCCATCTTTGGGCCCTCAGGCTCCCCGGCTCCAATTCAGCCACTAATCTGTCTTATCTGAGGCTGATCTGCCCTCTGCCCTGGAGTCACCCAAAGCTGTGGAGGACAAATTCTGATGTTCTTTCTCCTGGCTTTTCTTTCTGGGTTTTTTGGGTCAGATTTCTGTTAAGAGCTTTGTTTCGTATAATAGATGGGGAAAGATCAGGAGACTTTAGAACTGTGCCTGTCTTCTCTCAGCCATCTTGGCTGGAAGTCCCCTTCATCACTACCTTAATGAGGTAATGTCTACGGATAGACTGTCCTCTCACTTAGCAAAATAGTCTTATCATAAAGCAGGCGGCTTATGAACTTCTCTTTTGAAATGCAAGGATTTTCGAGGAATAGTCCAATAATAATATTTTATCTTAATATTTCTTAACCTTAAGAGGATTTTAATAGGAGTATTAAACCTGTAAGGGTGTTGCTGGGAATATTATATTCATAGAGAACTGAGTCAAATTTGTATAACATGGGAGCATTCCTCTAATTATAAATGATTAATGGCTATGAATAGTTTTTAAATGAGGATATCAAAGATATATCTTTAAATTTAAAAAAAAAAGTCCTAACGCTTGACAGAAGAGGTAAAGGTTGGAATAAGTCTGGTGTACAACATTTTACATATTGGATTGACTAGCAGCATGGAAGGGGAGCATGGCAGGTGTTGGATGGTTTGTAAGATTGATGATGCATTAATGTACTGTTGGAGAAGTTGTGAAGGGATTAAACAATTGGTAGAGCAATTCAGAACCATGTCTAAGGTGCTATAAAACCGTGCCTATTCTTTGATCTAGCACTGCCACTACAAGGCTTATATTTCAGAAGAGATGCAAAAGAAAAGGGAAAAGGACCTATATGGATAAGAATGCTTGTAGCAGCTCTTTTCTGGTGGCAGGGAACTGGAAATTGAGGAGCTGCCCATCATTGGGGGAATGACTAAGCAAGTTGTGGTATACAATCTAGATGAAATGTTATTTTGTTAAAAGAAATGATGAACATGATGTTCTCAGAGAAAAAACTTACATGGGCAGATGTATGAGAAATGTGTTATATGCAAAGTATCAGCAATGCTGTAGGTTGCTCCCCTTTGAAGGACTGACCTTTTCTTAGCAAATGCTGTGACCCAGGAGAACTGTGAAGTACTTATGATAAAGAAGAATGTCCTGTCCAAAGACAGAACTAATGGTGACTGAATACAGATTGAAATATATTTCATCTTCTGTTTCATTTTTCTTAAGGTTTCTTTTTTTAGGGGGAATATGTTTACTTTTTATGCTGATTATTTTACTATTGAACTATCCATGCATTCTTATTTGATCATAGTGTTTTCCTACCAATCACTTGTTGTAATCTGATATATCTATATCTATATGATCTATATCATCTCTATCTCTTTCTCTGTATCTGTCTTTATCTATGTATCTATGTATCTATCTATCTAATCTATTTCTGCTTAGTTCATTGATTTCCTCTTTCTCTAATTTATTTATTTAAGTATTTTTAAATACAATGGATCCCCTGACAGCTGCCTTGGCTGTATCTCTTAGGTTTTCATATGTTGCTTCATTATTGTTATTTTCTAGGATTAAATAATTAATTCTTTCTATAATTTTTTGCTTGATCCATTCATTCTTAAAAATAAGGTTATTTAGTTTCCAATTAGTTTTGGGTCTACATCTCTCTGACCCAATATTGCATGTGATTTTTACTGCATTATGATATGAGAAAGATGCATTCACTATTTCTGCTTTTCTTCAAGTGATTATTAGGTTTTTATGCCCTACTACATGGTCAGTATTTGTGTAAGTGCCATGTACTGCAGAAAAAAGTATATTCCTTTCTATCCACATTCACTTTTCTCTATATGTCTATCATGTCTAAGTTTTATAACAATCATTTACCTCCTTAACTTCCTTCTTGTTTATTTTATGGTTAGATTTATCTAAATCTGAGAGTGGGAGGTGAAGGTCTCCACCCAGTAGAGTTTTTCATTCTATGTCTTCCTGTACCTTCTTCAACTTCTTCTCTAAGAATCTGGATGCTATTCCATTTGATGCATACATATTTAGTATTGAAATTGCTTTATTGTCTATGGTACCTTTTAGAAGGATATGGTTTTCTTCCCTGAGTTTAAATAAGTCCAACTGGGCTGGCCAGTAGGGGGTGCTGATTGCTTTCTCTGGAGTGTCTAGGACCTTGATTTGAGGCCCTTTCCCTTGACCTATATGGTGTGGGCAGCTCTGTTGGATACTTTTATCCTTGAACAATGTGAAATATGCCATGGAATAAGGTAATTATTCTCCCTATTCACATTTGAGGGAGATTTGCTGCCCAGAACTGTTCCTGGGGAGAGTGGGGAGTGGGCTGTTACTGTATTTGTTCTGGGAAGAGAACTCTGCTGAATTGAAAATATGGTCTCTGATATCCTCCAGACCAGAGGAGCCCAGCAGATTGATGTCTGCAACTCTCTGACCTAGAACTCACCCTCCAGCCCTGCCAGAGTGCTCAGACCTTCAATCCTACAGTCAAATCCTCCATGTCCCAGTTGTCTCTTGAACCTCAGCTCCCACAGTGAACACCTCCACATCTGATACTAGGCTAGACCTGTTCTCATGCCTCAAGTCAGGCTCTTTGCTTTCTGGCCCTGGCTCACCTGTGATCCCTGAAGACAGACCTTTAGTTAGATGTTATTTTCCTAGATTCTTTTTCTGGATTTTTTCAATGAAATTTCTGTTAAGAGGTTTCTTTCATATTAAATATGAGGGATGATCAATACACCTTAGCACAGTTACTGTCTTCTCTCTGCCATCTTGAACAGATGTACCTACTTTCTAGTGTTTTTTTAAAAGGAATGATGCTGTATTTTATCAAAAGTGTTTTCAGCATCTATTGAGATAATCATATGATATTTGTTCATTTTGCTATTGATATGTTCCATTATGTTGAGTGCTTTCCTAATAGTGAGTGGGAGATTGGTCGATAGTATTCTTTGTCTGTTTTTGTTCTTCCTGGATTAGGTATCAGCATCACATTGGTGTCATAAAAGGAATCTAGGGTAACTCTTTCTTCTCCTATTTTTTAAAAGTGTTTTTGTAGAATAAGAATGAATTGTTCCTTAAATGTTTGACAGAATTCCTTTATAAATCTATCTGGAATTGGAGTCTTTTTCTTACTGACATTATTGTTTTCTTTTTAATTTATTTTTCTGAAATTGGTTTTTTAAGTATCTTATTTCCTCTTCTGTTAATCTGAACAGTTTGTCTTTTTTGAAAATAATCATCCCTTTTATTCATCTAATTTATTGGCATACAGTTTGACAAAGTACCTCTGAATTATCTCCTTAATTTCTTCTTCATTTGTGATTAGTACACACTTTTCATTTTTTTATAGTGGTTATTTGGGTATCTTCTTTTTTTATCAAATAGACCACAAGTTTCTCTATTTTATTGACTTTTTAATAAAACCAACTCAGTTTTATTTATTAGATCAATCATTTTCTTGCTTTTAATTTTATTAATATCTCCCTTGATTTTCAGTATTTTGAATTTGGTATTATATTGGAGATCTTTAATTTGATCCTTTTGTAACTTATTTAGTTTCATACTCAATTCATTGACCTCCTCTTTATTTTTTCATAGGCATTTAGAGATATGAACTTCCCCTTCAAAGCTGCCTTGGCTGCATCCCACAAATTTTGGTTGGATGGCTCATTAGTATCATTTTCTTGGATATAATTTTTGATTATTTCTATTTTTTGCTGTTTGATCCATCAACTACCTAAAATTAAACTGTTTAGTTTCCTATTAGTTTGTGGTTTACATTTTCATAACCCTTTATTATGTATAATTTTTAATTCATCATGGTCTGAGAAGTGTACATTTACCATTTCTCCCATTCTGCATTTGATTTTGAGGTTTTTATGTCCTATTTCATGGTCACTTTTGGTATAGATGCTGTGTACTGCTGAGAAAATACTGTATATTCCTTTCTATCCCCATTAAGTTTTCTCTAGAGGTCTTTCATATCTGTTTTCTAAGATTTCATTCACCTCCTTAACTTCCTTTTCATTTATTTTGTGGTTAGATTTATCTGGTTCTGAGAGAGGGAGCTTGAGGTCCCCCCATATTAAAATTTTGCTATCTATCTCTCCTTGTATTTCAATCAACTTTTTTCCCTATAGGAATTTGAATGTTATGCTACTAGGTGCATAAATGTTTAGTAGTGATAAGGTTTCATTAACAATGGTGGGTTCCAAGAAGAAGTAATTTCCTTCATTAACCATTTTAATGGAATCAAATTTGCCTTTGACTTGATCTGAAATCAAACTCTACCCCTGATTTATTTTAATTCATCTGAAGCATAATATATATTGCTACATCCTTTTAACTTTACATTGTGTATATCTGTCTGCTTCAAATGTTTTTCTTGTAAACTTATTTCAAGATTCTTGTTTTTAATCCATTCTGATATCCATTTCTGTTTTATGTTTTATTTATGTTTCATTCACATTTACAGTTAAGATCAGTAATTATGCATTTCCCTCCAAGTTATCTTTCTCCATTTATATATTTATCCTTCCTTTCCTATTATTTTTCCTGAGCAATGTTTACTTGCTTCCCCTTCAATTTTCTTTTACAATTTAACTCAAATCCAAAAGCTCATAGAAGGGTTTAAAAAAGAATTTAAAAATCAAAAAAAAAGAGGAAGAAAAATGGAAAAAGAAATGAGAGTCATGCAGGAAACTTTTCAAATGTTTTTCCAAGGAAATAAATTCCTTTAAGACTAAATATAACCTACTATAAAAAGAATGTAACTCGTCAAAAAAATTGACTAACTAGAAAAGAAATGCAACTCATCTAAAATTCAATTCAACCAACTAGAAAGGGAACACAACTCAGCAAAAAAATAAAATTAACTAACTGGAAAGGGAAACACAAAAAGCAAATTGAAGGAAAAATATACATTTGGACAAATATAAACCAATGAATGCATGAGACTACAAGATTCCATCAAACTAAATAAAAATATTTAGAAAAAAAAAAACATGAAGTACTTTTAAGTAAAAACAAATGAGCTGGAAAATAGATCCAGTAGAGAAAATTCACAAACTAATAGATTACTAGAAAAACCATATAGTAATAAAAAGAACCTGAAAAGTATGTTTCAGGAAATTATCAGAGAAAACACTCACTTTAAATCTATCAGAAGAAGAAGACAAAATAGCCATTGAAAGAGCACCCAAAACTCCTCCAGAAAGAGACACCAGGATAATATCTCCAAGGACTATCATAGCAAAATTTGAGAATTCTCAAATAAAATAGAAAATACTTTAAGGAGCAAAAAAAACAATTTAAATAGAGAGGAAAAGCAATCAGACTTCACTGGACTTATCAGCTTCAACACTGTAGGATTGGAGGCCCTGCAGTAGCCTATTTCAGAGGGCAAAGGACCTTGGATTGCAACCAATAGTTTACTACCACCAGAACTGAACAGAGAATTCAATCTCTAAGACTCAACAGATGCATAATAAGTTAAAAGGAAAGGAGGAAAAAAATATGTTAGTCAAAAACATTAAATTGTATTCAAGGGAGTATATAAGGGAAGATATCATACTCATAACTCTTGAGAATTGTAACTCTTTTGGCTGAAAGAAATTGAATTTAGAGAATATGGGTATTGCTCATTCTTGTCTTTCCATTGAAGAAGAACAAGATGATATCACTATGTTTGAAACAAATAGTCCACGTGAAAAGCTGGGGTATTTACTCTAAACTTAAGGGTCTCAATTACCTTTGAACTATTTAAATCTATCTTACTCATAGAACACTGCACTTTGTTTGATGAGGTCATCCTATGCTGAGTAATACTGAGCCAGTGAGTCCCATACCTTACAATCATCTAAAGTTTTTAAGAGAGACCTCCAGAAGTTTCTGAGTACTTAGATTACTTAAAGACTTTATACACATGTAAATCAGAAGTGACCTTAAGGGCCTTTGGTAGGAACCTAATTAGCAGGGTTGGATATAAAGAGATTAGGAAGTGATTTTATCTTTATCCATACTCTACTTAAGGATAATTTAAGTGCCATGCTAGCATATCAAAGGGAGGTGAGGAGGGAGGTGGAAGCAGTAGGCTAGGGGGTAGTACAAATGGTTCAAGAAATATTTTGGTTTTGTATGTTTCTTTGGCTCTTAGAAATTGTCTGTCCATGGAGTGTACGTGAAATGAAATGGATGAAAGGTAAAAAGTGATTATTATAATTTGATGTGGTTCATGACTCTTGAGAAGTGTAATTCTAATGAGACAGAAGAAGGGAGGTTACTTTCTTACTATGAGGTGAAGAAGCACAAAAAACTACTATAAAGAGGGAAGGAAGGAAGGTTGTTAACACTGAGCAAATGCTTCTTCACCAGATATTATTTATCATTAGAAATACTATCAATGAAGTATTATCAATTAATGTACCATTAATCAATGGTTGATTAATTGATGACTTCATTTACAAGCAGTATCACCTCTCTCCCCACCTCCCTCTGATTTATAAGTGAATTCTGCCAAACATTTAAGGAGCAATTAATTCCAATTATGCTATTTAAAACTACTTAAACTGCTTTAAAAAGTATTTAAAACTTATTTTAAAAATCTTTTTAAAACTATTTAAAAAGAAGAACTAGTTCTACTAAATTCCATTTATGACACCAATATCAGACTTACAATTAAATCATGAAGAACCAAAACAGACAAAGAAAATTATAGATCAGTCTCCCTAATGATCATGGATGTAAAAACCTTAATCAAAATTTTAGCAAAGTGATGACAGAAAATTGTTATTAGGTTAGTATACCATGATGGGGAGGATTTATAGTAGGTAGGAAGGGATGTTTCAATTTTAGGAAAGCACTTAACATAATTGAACATCTCAATATCAAAAACAACTGAAATCATATAATTATCTCAATGGATGCTGAAAAGTCTGATAAAGTAAAACATTCATTCCTCTTAAAAATTCAAGAGAATATAGGAATCAATGGAGTTTTTCTTAAAATAAATTTGAAGTATATTTTAAAAACCATCAACAAATATTTTACATAATGGGAATAAACTCGGAGTGTTTCCAATAAGATCAGGGATGAACAAGGATGCTATTATCACCATACTATTCAGTAAAGTATTAAGAATGCTAGCTTTAGCAATAGGAGGAGAAAAAGAAATTGAAGGAAACAGAACTGGCCACAATAAAAAAAGAGCTTTCATTCTTATGCTGTGCTTAGAGATATGATGGTATTCTTAGAGATAATATGTTATACTTAGAGATATAATATGATGGTATACTTAGAGACCCCAAGAATTCATATTTATTTATTTTATTAAAGATTTTATTTGAGTTTTTGAGTTTTACAATTTCCCCCCCATCTTACTTTCCTCCCTCCACCCCCCAAGGAAAGCAATCTGTGAGTCTTTCCTTTGTTTCCATGCTGTACATTGATCCAAATTGAGTGTGATGAGAGAGAAATCATATCCTTAAGGAAGAAACAAAAAATTCTTAGAGATAAGAAGATCAGACAGTAAGATATCTGTTTTTTTTTCCCCTAAATTAAAAGGAATAGTCCTTGAACAGTTTTCAAACTCCATGGCTCTTTATCTGGATACAGATGGTATTCTCCATTGCAGACAGCCCAAAATTGTCCCTGATTGTTGCACTGATGGAATGAGCAAGTCCATCAAGGTTGAACATCACCTTTCTATTGCTGTTAGGGTGTACAGTGTTTTCTGGTTATGCTCATCTCACTCAGCCTTAGTTCATGCAAATCCCTCCAGGCTTCCCTGAATTCCCATCTCTCCTGTTTTCTAATAGAACAATAGTGTTCTGTGATATACATATACCACAGTTTGCTAAGCCATTCCCCAATTGAAGATCATTTACTTGATTTCAATTCTTTGCAACCACAAACAGGGCTGCTATAAATAATTTTGTACAAGTGATGTTTTTACCCTTTTTCATCATCTCTTCAAGGTATGGACCCAATAGTGGTATTGCTGGGTTAAAGGGTATGCTCATTTTTGTTGCCCTTTGGGCATAGTTCCGAATTTCTCTCCAGAAAGGTTGGATGAGTTCACAGATCCACCAATAGTGCAATAGTTTCCCAGATTTACCACAACCCTTTCAACAGTGATCATTATCCTTTCTAGTCATATGAGTTGGCCAGTCTGAGAGGTGTGAGGTGGTACCTCAGAGAAGCTTGAATTTGCAGAGAAATCATCTTTAAATCTACTTGAAACAAATAAACAAATCAGCAAATTATCAGGCTTTGAAACAAAATCAGATAAATCATCACCACTTTTATATATGACCAAATAACCCCAAAGAAGACATGGAAAAAGAAGTTCCATTTAAAATAACCACAGACGATATTAAATACTTGGCCATTTGCCTTCCAAGGGGAACCCAGCTACTGTACAAACACAATTACAAAGTACTTCTCACATAAATAAGTCAGATCTAAACAATTGCAAAAATGTCATTTGTTCATGGTTAGGTCAAGCTAATATAATAAAACTGACAATTCTTCCCAAATTAAATTACTTATTCAGTGCCAGACCAATCAAACTACCAAATAAATATTTTGTCAAACTAGAAAAAGTATTAACAGAATTTATGTGAGCAAAAAAGGTCAAGAATATCAAGGGAATTGATGAAAAAAATGAATGGAAAACTATATTATAGAATGGCAGTCATCAAAACTCCCTTGTATGGGTTAATAAATAGAGTCATAGATCAGAGGATTAGGAGAGTTTCGGAAGAAATAGGAGAAAATGATTATAGTTGTCTACATTTGGAAAAACTCAAAGACTTTAGCTTCTGATATACGAATTCACTATTTGATAAAATTCTTGGGAAAACTATAAAATATTATGGAAAATACTAGGCACAAACTCATATCTCATACCCCATCTGAAAATAAGGTCAAATGTCTACAGGATTTAGACATCAAGAGGGCTAACATTGACAAATGAACTGATCAAGAAATATTTTTTCTGACAGAAAATACTCAGCTATATTCCTCATTATACCCAAAACACCCATTTCCTGTAGTTCCTTCAAAACATTTCATGGAAAAGGTTTTTCACTCTTTTTCTGTGAGTTCTGTGTCTTTAGGGTCTATTTAAATGATTCATTAGAGTTATTTTAGGAAAAACTCTGGGAGCTTCCTGGTCTCATGCTGCCATTTTGATTCTTCCCTGAAGTCTAATAATTTCTTGAAATATGATGTATCAGATCTTGCTTTTTATCATGGTTCTCAGATATTTCAAAAATTCTTAAACTAAATCTCCAGGGCCTAATTTCCAGGTCAGTTTATTTTCAAATGTGATATTTCATATTTTCTTTTATTTTTTAATTCTTTTATTTTGAATATTGTTTCTTGATGTCTCAAGGAATCATTAGCTTTCTTTTACCCCAGTTTTTGAAGAATAACATGTCATCATAGCACTGCGCAAGTTCCTCTAACCTATTTCTGATAAGGTTTTTGGTTCCCTTATTGCCCCTAATTGGAATTGTCACACAGTCCTTTCCACTTCCACTGTACCACTCTGTAGTTTCAGCCAGAAAAATGAATCATTATGACTTCTTAACTTTTACAATCAGAATTAATTTTGCCATTTGTTTTATCATTTTGTAGAAGAAGCTTTAGTAGAGATTTGACAATTGGTATTTATCATTCCACTATCTTGAATCCAACCTGCTGTGAAACTGTGAACATAACTACGAAGCCCAGTTCCAAGGAAACAGTATATTTCTTTATGTACTTTTGAGAACTATATGTGAAGTTTTGATCATACAATTTTTATTTCCATCCATTTGTACATGTTACAAGGTACAAAATGTCCCTCCACCCTTCTGTCCCACTCCCCTCCCCTCAGTAGGGAACAGTCCACTTAGCATTTTACATAAAGATTTTGTTGAACATATTTTCAAATTAGTAATTTTGGCATGAGGAATTAGGATTAAGGGAAAGAGATGCATAAGAGATAATTTTTATAAAGTGTTCAGATTTGGTATGGACATTTTGGTTTTTTTCTCTGTTTTTTTTTTTTTTTTTGTTTTGTTTTTTCTTCAACTGGTTGGGGATAATATAAAGCAATACACGTCTAATACAGTTGTCCTTGCACTCTGGACTGTTGAGAGGAGTTGCTTGCATCAAGGTTGTTCATCTCATAATGTTGTTAATGATTCATTGTTCTCTTGTCTCTACTCCCTTCATTCAGCATCAGATCTCATAAGTCAGTCCATGATTCTCTAGAGTCTGACCCTTTATGGTTTCTTATAGAACAATAATATTGCATAGTATTCATGTACCTTAACTTGTTTAGCCATTCCCCAATTGATGGGTATCCTCTCAATTTCCAATTTCTGGCCACTACAAAAAGAGCTGCTATGAATATTTTGGAACATGTAGGACTTTTCACATTTTTTTATAATTTTTTTAGGATATAGTCCTAGAATTGGAACTTCTGGGTCAAAGGTTATGAACAGACATATTGCTCTTTGAGCACAATTCCAAATTACTCTCCAGAAAGGTTGGAACCCTTTGCAACTCCACCAGCAATGGATCAAGGTCCCTAACCTCCCACAACCTCTCCAACACTGATCATCTTCCCTTTTTCTTATCTGGGCTGATCTAATAGGTGTGAAATGATACCTCATTGTTTTTTAAATTTGCATTTCTCTAATTAATACTGATTTGAAGCATTTTAAAAATATGTTTATATATAGCTTTAATTTCTTCATTTGAAAACTGTTCATGTGGTTAACCATTTATCAATTGGAACATGACTTATGATGTTAAAAATTTGATGCAGTTCTCCATGTATTTTAGAAATGAGACCATTATCAGAACTCATAGTTTTGAAGATTGTTTCCCAACTTTCTGCTTTTCTTTTAATTTTGGCAGCTTTGCTTTTATTAGTGCAAAACCTTTGTAATTTAATATAATCAAAATTATTCATTTTGAAGTTTATTTTTTTCTCTAATTCTTGTTTGTTCATATAGACAAAACTGATTGAAAAGAAAAATTCCCTAAGCCCCATAGATAATATATTTTCATTTCTTCTTTGGATATAACTGTAATCTTATGCATTTTTATCCCATGAATTAAATGCAGAAGAAATGACTATCTTTGGAGAAAAAAAAAAACAGGAGGGATATCAGTAATTCTTATTTATATTTCTTTTTTTTACAAAACATCTTAGTTCACCTTAATTCTGTGTTAGAACAATTTTTAAATTTTTACAAAAAAAAATTAGAGTGCAAACTTCTATCCTTCCCTTCTTCCTTTTTCCCCTCCCTGAGACAGATTTAGTTTGTAGTTTTTAAATGTATGTACGTTTACTGATGCATAAAAATTATTATTTGTTGTACTTTCATATTGGTTTGATAACCATTGCTGGGTGGTCTTTGTTACCTCCCCCCCCCTTTCTCTGTCTCATTTTTAAAGTTTGTTCACTTATCTGTTTATTTACTCATTTATTTGGTTATTTGTTTGGACTAGACTACTTCAGGTCATTCTTGAATTAATTTTAGTCCAAGTAAAGTTTTTGAGTAAAGATTTTATAGAAAATTAGGTCTGCAGATTTCACTTCTAAGATAAAAAGTATCTCAGAGAATTTTCTGAACAAATGTGGGGGGTTTGAAATGCACTCTGATATTTTTTAGAAATTCTTTTTTCTTCTAGGACCATATTACTTCAAAATCTAAAGCTTATTACTTGATTATTCTAGTATGAGATGTTAAACTCAAAGTTAGATTAGCACAAAGTTAGCCAAATATGAACTAGAAGAAAAGGGGAAAAGTAAAGCAGATGAGTTGTGAAAAGGATAACCAAAATGAAATAGACATTCTTTGTTTTGGTATTTTTGCCCTTGGTAGAAGCTTCTCAAATCTTTCTATATCTTATGGTATATATCCTTTGGGTAATTCATTTGAACAAAATTATTCTAATTCATGCCAATAAATTGAAAATGAGTCATCTCCATTTGGATTGAAGTCAGTTCCAAGAGGTTTCCTTTAAGTTTACAATATTTAAGATTAGAGGGAACATCTTCTAGATTTGAAATGAAGAGAGGATACCACAATTACTCAAACTAATGGCTCCTGAAGCAATTACAATGGTGCTTGTGTGTTTTTGTAACCTGAATATTACATTCATGATGACAAGTAAATGTTTCCTCATGATTCATTTTGAAAATGCTGTTTAAGTTAGAATTAAGAAGAGAACATAGGGTTTGTCACAAGTTATATTCATTTTAAACTATTGCATAATTCAAACAAATTATTAATGATTAAATTTCAAATTCCAAGTTAATTTTGCATATATCTTTAAAAAGCCAAAGAAAAAAGCATTCTTGAAGCACATTGCACATTTCCCCTTTTCTTGTTTTTAAATTCCTGTTTGTTAAGCTTCAAATTATTGATTACTAAAAAGCATCTTGAATTGGTCTACTGTGGAGTGAATCTAACTAGCATGTTTGTTTTATCATTAATCTTGTTGGTCATTATATCATTTACTGTTCATTATAGCAAGAGATAAATTGCAGAAATGCTTAATATTGTTAGTTCAGCTTGGCTGCCTTCCTTAGTGACACTAATTCTACAGAGCAGTTGGGCAAAATCAATGTCTGATGCACCATTTGTATTAAATTATGTTTGTTATATGATTGAATCAACACTACATAGAGTTTTTCTCTGGTTAATTGATCAACTCCTATGAAATAAATTAATATGATACATCAAACTTATGAGAAATTGTAGAACAGAAAGAAGAAAATAATGTTATCTTTGAAAGAAAACCAGTATTCTCCCTCACCCCCAAATAAGGAAAATTGCCTGCTCTGACAAAAAGAATATATATTTTTTTTAAAGTAGCAACTCAAATGTTAATATAATTTTCTCTATTAACACAGAAGTTTAAAGAATTAAAGAAGGAGGACCATTTATATAGTTTTCTGGAAAGTTGATGGCATCATTGTAAGCTAAAGGTTTTATTCAATTTAACTATTTAACAATTTAACTATCAGTAAAGAAAAAAAAATACATGAAATCCACTGTTAGTCTTTCAAAAATGTTTCTTCAATTAGTCATGTGTTGACAACTATCTCCTGAAATCACATATAAAGTATATTTTAATGGACCATCCTCAGTCAGAGAAGAGTAATCTACTTTTACTCTGAGAGATATAATACTTTGAAAAGAAAGAATTGAACCTTGCTGTGTTGAATATTGGCACATCTTATGATCACTTTATATTCATTAGCATTTTAGATCAGATCATGGACATGATTAAAGAAAAATTTTAATGCAGTCTGGAAATATTTCAAATATTTATTGGAATAAGTTTTGAGAGATTTTTTGAAATTAGATGGGCTGCAAGCTATAAGTTGCAGAATTATTAAAGTGTAAAATATTAATTACCTAATGGAATTTGTAAAAAAGAATATTCTTATATATGTATGTATACATATTTATGTACATACATATGTAGATATATCTACATATGAATATATATTTAGACATATCTCCTTACCCTCATGTAGCATAAGTCTCTGATTGGAGATAAATAGGACATGAACATACTTAGAAAAATGCTAAAATTTTAGTAAAATTTAAATGAGGAATTCCTTACTTAAAACTTTTTTTTGTATATGAGAATAATACATTTAGTATGGTACAGAGCCCCATGCAATTTCCTGCACAACAACAGCTGTTAAAGATATTATTTTATAAAAATGTAGTAGAGGTATATTTTAACTTTTCATACTTTGTTGAAATAGATTGCACAACTAAGATTTATTAACTATTTTCAGAAACATGTGTCTAGGGAATAGGAAGGGACGGTAGGATGACTTTGGAAACTTTTAATGGACCTTGGTAGATTCTCACTAAAGTGCAAATTTATTTGTTAAGCAGCTAAATATCCTACAATTACTTGATATATCAATACAGCTAAACATTCTCTAGAGATTCTGTTTTTGATGCTTATGTCTGTTTATATTCCTGATATTAGGTGAATGTATATCTTGAGATAGACATGTTTAGAATTAGAAGCAAATTTCTTAGTTTTAGAATTCCATGTGGTTGGAATTAACTGGTGGCAGAGGAAGCTTTATCATAGAGGTAAACCAATTATGAGAAAACTAGCTTTGTTGATTTAAATATGATAGATCACTGGCAATCATTAAATGATAATTGAAAAAAATTATATACACATACATACATGCACATGTATACACAAATATATAATATCTGTGTGTATTTATATATACACATAAATATAAAATGTGCCAACTTGAATTAAAATGTACAATGTGTAATTAGCTCTATCTTATTTAGTTTCTTTGAAATTCTATTAAATCAATAAAATTCATATCTTAATATTTTCTTACCTATCATACTTTGAATTATGACACTATTTCTGTAAATTATATCTAATAAAAAAGCTTTTTCTTAACTCTTTTCATATCTGAGATCACTCCCATTACTTTTTATAAAAAATTTTACCTGAGTTTTAATAATAAATTCTGTTCTAGGCTCTTAATTTTCTTCTGAATGTTTCTATATCAAGAAGTTCTTTGTAAGCATTATTGGATTCTCTTTTCTAATTGATCCTGCTATACAATTCCAAAGGGGTAGTTAGGTGGCATGGTATATATACAGTTCTGTGCTTGAAGCCAAAAGACTCATTTTCCTGAATTCACTTCTAGCTATGTAACTTCGAGCAAGTCACATTCTGTTTACCTCCGTTTCATCATAAGTCAAATGAGCTGGGAAATAAAATGGCAAATAACAACAATCTACCAAGAAAACCCCCAATGATGTTATGAAGAAGTTGAACATAATTGGAAAAAGACCAAATAATAACAGTACTCTTCCAAAAGATGTTTGATCGTAATCACATTCATAGTTATTGTTTTCCTTCTTTCTTATTATCTTGCTCTTTTTTTCCTCTCTTATACCCAAATACCCTCATCATAAGAAAGAAGACAGTGGTGAAAGCTATGTGCAGGTATAGACAAATTGATGGATAGAAGCTAAGAAACACCCTGAGATTTTTTTTTTTCATTTTCCCTCTGAAATAACTTTAAATGAAGCATCTAAATAGATTCTGCCATGACAGAAACCACAAAATGACAGGGCAAGTTTTTCAGCTCAAGATATCTTGGAGGGACATGAGGGACATGTCTCACTTGAATAAAAAGGGAACATAACACAGTGTTCTCAGGGAACAGGGAAGCTAGCAGTAGGTGCTTAGACATAGTGCAGATCAATAACCAAGTTTCATAATTCATCAGGCTAGTGGAACAGTAGGCCAAGTCCTTGCACAAAAGGCATATTGTAAGCCCAGAATACTAGTGGAATATGGGAAAGAATCTGTCTACCCTAATGCAAAGTAGCAAGTCACTAGCACCTGAGACCCCAGTGCAGAAAACTAGTGACCAGAACAAGACAGAAAATGTGGGATTGTGCTCCCTGTGCCTTCCAAAAGTAAAGTTCTATGTTAAAAATATGCAAAAAAATAGCAAAGGAAAGAAAAAGAACTCTAATCATCTGAAACCTACTATGGCATCAGGGAAGATCGAAATACCATATCAAAATAGGAAAACAGCTAGAAAATGTCTAGATGTGAAGTCTCAAAGGAAATTTTAATTGGTCTCACATTCAAAAAAGGACCATGAAAGAGTTCAAAAAGAATTTTAAAAACCAGATAAGAGAGGTAGAAGAAAAATGGTCTCTTGGACAATTCTCAATGCACAATTTTTCCAGTGCTTGTGTTAATTGTTGTTTACCCAAAACTTTGAATGCTGTTACATTCTAGGATAAGGTATCTAAGCCCTTGTTTTTTCTTAAACTGTTTTCTTGGTGGTTTTGCTACTGGTTTTAATTTCCCCAATCAGTGGAATATTCCTTCCTAAGAGTTAATATTCCTAGGGAAGTCCTCTCAGGGTTTAAATTCATTAAAACAAAGACATACTATTACTTAGACTATTCTTAGAAGAAAGAGGGAGAGAGGCCTTTCATTCCCAACCAGATATCCTCCTGATTCTGCTAGGGAGGGAAATAATGGAATACTTCCAGAAAAGAGAACTTGCATTCTTAGTTAGCCACCTATTTGATGATAGACTGAGAGAACAGTAGGTTGACACCTTTTGTTTGATGATAAGTACAAAGATCTTCCATACTCAGACATTAATTCATTTAGATAGACAACAAAAGGTCAATATAAATCTTCTGATATCCTCACCACCTGGATGGTGAAGTAATATTCTATGAAAACATTTTATTCTTTTCTTTGTAACCAGGTAGATTTTTCATGTAAAGATTGTAACTCTGAAAACCTTAACCAATCAGGTTGGAAAAGAGGGGGCTGTGGGGGAGTGGGAATCGGATAGGCCCATATAATCTTGCTTGACTCTCACCACAGATCAGCTCCTTGATCTTCACTATCTTTGTGAGTCTTAGAGTGTGCCCTTTTCTTGAGAAAAGCCAAAATAAACTCTTTTTTGTTCTGAGTAGTCTCTATATTTTTAAGTGGATTTTTATCCCACACACCAATATGTCTGAGGTTAGAAGATAGGAAGTTTCTAATGTTCCTGGGTAGATCCATATTCTTAATTCTCTCTGATTAGATTACAGAGCGTTTCCTGTCTCCTTGAAGATTTGATTGATCAAAGAATTAGGTAGTCTTTTACCCGTTACCATGCTCTTGGACTCCCTTGATCTGGGAGTGGTAAAGTGTTCTGTCCCACTTGGGAATTAATAGATCATATTCTGTGTCATCTTGGTTTATCTAGTCATTAGGATGAGAAGTTTTCTAAAATTCCCCTTCACTCACCCACTAAAAGACTTCATTATCTAAATATTATTACTTTAAACTCCTTTCCCCCTTAGCTTCCTACAATTAAGAAACTAAACAAATGGTTAAGAATATTTGTCTGATATCAAGGTGCAAAGTGGGAAGTGATACAATAGAGAAGGCGAAACCTGATATGTAATTCTTTCATTCTTTTGTCAGGTGGTAATAAGTTACTTTTTAAATAACACAATTTTAATTAACTCTTTAAAAAAATTTTGTTTTATTTTATTTTTCCTCATAACATGCAAAAAGAAGTTTTAACATTCACTTCTAAAGCCTGGAGTACCAAATTCTCTCTCTTCATCCTACCCCATTCCCCCGCATTGAGAAAGCAAGTAACTTGATATAGGTCAAAATTGTGTAATCATGAAAAACACTACTACTATAGGCATATTGTAAAAGTAAATATGCCCCCCCCATAAAAAAGAGAAATCTCAAGAAAAATAAGGTGAAAAAATCAAAACAAAATATGCTTCAAACAATATTCAGAACCATCAATTCTGTCTTTGGGGTGGATAATATTCTTTATCACAAGTCGTTTAGATTATTAAGGAATGATAGGTAATTCATAGCTAGATCAGTCTGCAATGTTGCTGCTACTTTGTGTATTGTACAGTTTTTTTTATCTTTGTTTGTTTCTTACTGGGAGGGAACTGTTCATCACTTCTAAACCCAATAGCATTTCATCCTAATCACATATCCTATTTGTTCAGCCATTTCCCATCCAATGGACATCTCTTCAATCTCCAGATACCCACTACCAGAAAAGAGCTGTTATAAATATCCTTAGACAAATAGATGCTTTTCTTCCCATATTTCATCTCTCCTGAAATATAGACCTAGTAATGGCACCAGTAGGTCAAAGCATAGGCATGGCTGTATGGCTTTTTGGGAAAAGTTCCAAATTGCCCTGCAGAATTGTTGATTCATTTCACAACTCCTCCCACAGTGCATCAATCTCTGCATCCCTTCCATGTTCCCCCTCTGTCCGATTAGCTAAAACAACAAATAAAAGAGAGTACTTCAGAATTGTTACAATCCACATTTTCCCTATCAAAAATGAGTTAGGACTTTTAAAAAAGTATTTAAATAGACGGCATTGATAACCTCATCTGAAAACTGTACATATCTCTTTATCATTCATTTATCATTGGGGAATGGCTCTTATATTTTTATATATTTAATTTAGTTCTCTGTGTTTGAGAAATCAGGTCTTTATCAGAGAAACTTGTTTCAACATTGTTTCCCTCAGTTATTATTTTTAACTATATTTTAACTATATTTCCATCCTCTTCTTCCCACTCACATTTATTCTATTCTCTCTCTCTCTCCTTTTACCCCATTGCTCCTCAAAAGTATTTTGCATCTGACTACTCCCTCCACAAAATTTCCCTCCTTTTGATCACCTATCTCCCTACTCCTTTTTTCCCATCCCTTTCTTTTCCTATTTTCCTCAAGGGAAAGATATATTTCTAAATCCAAATGAGAGTTTATGTTATGCTCATTCTGAGCCAGTTCTGATGAAAGTAAGGTTCACTTATTCCTCTTCACCTTCTCCTTCTTTCACTCCATTGCAAAAGCTTCTTCTTGCCTCTTATATGTGAAATAACTTACAGTTTTATACCTCTCCTTTCCCTTTCACCCAATACATGCCTCTCTCACCCATTAATTCCATCTTTTTAATATATTATCCCTTCAAATTCAACTCCTACCTGTGCATTGTCTAAATATGTTCATTCTATTTGCTCTAATAAATGATAAAGGTCATATGAGTTATCAGTATTATCTTCCCATACAGGAATTTAAGCAGTTCAACATCAATAAGTTCCATTTGATTTTAAAAATATTTTTTGTGCTCTTTCATGTTCTGAGACCAATTAATATTTTTCTGGAAGACTTTGGATGCAAACATTTAGATTTTGTTATTTTCTTCTGAGTGTGTATTTTGATCTTCGGAGTGTATATCTGATCTAAGTAAATATCAGATGTTTTTCTTTCTGTTTGTTTATTTTCCCACTTTTTGTAAGATTTTTTTTCTTTCTCTTTTCTCATTTCCATAATTTATGCCTGGATTTTAACTCTTTGTTAAAATGGGGCTCTACTTCCAGGACAAAGGCTATACTGTTGCCAGTTTTTAATGATTTTGTAGCTTTTTTTTC
Source organism: Macrotis lagotis (assembly GCF_037893015.1). Classification (NCBI taxonomy): domain Eukaryota; kingdom Metazoa; phylum Chordata; class Mammalia; order Peramelemorphia; family Peramelidae; genus Macrotis; species Macrotis lagotis. The sequence continues at coordinate 199,199,958 of NC_133666.1, read as the reverse complement.
AGAAGCCTGAAAATTTTCAATTTCTCCAAAGTCTTATGACAGGCTATGAATACCCTACAGGCATATGCTCTCTTCTGTGTGTGGCCCAAGCACTCTTTTCTCTGTTGGAACTGTGAGGAGGCCCTTACTGTGCTAAGGCAGTAAGCTCTATTGAGCTTTTACTCCCTTTCCTGAGACGGGAATCCCAGATTGCATCTCCAATCTGACTATTGGAAAAGGAAAAGAGCCTTGTCTCTGGGGAGGAAGGTGTAATGGGAGGACAACAGGGATATCTTTCTCATCCTTATGCACCAATCTCACCCAGTATGACAGACATTTCCTTCCAACCTTTATTTTTTTAAATTTATCTTCATCCCTTTTTTACATGAATATTTTGAATTTACAAAGTTTCCCTCCACCATCCTTTCCCACCTCCCTTCATTGTGAACAGTCAGGATAGCATTTTACATACAGATTTTGTTAAATATATTTACAAATTAGCAAATTTTGACATGAGGAATTAGGATTAAGGGAAAGACATACATAAGAAATATTTTTTAATATAGTGTTCAATAGATTCAGTAGGGGTATTTTTTTCTGTCTTTTGCTTTGTTTTTCTTCCTCTTGTAGGAGATAATATAGTCCATAACCTATCGAAAGCTTTTCTCATAGCTCGCTGAAGTGCTGAGAGGTGTTCATTTCATAATGCTGATGTGCAAAATGTTCACTTGCCTCTAATCCTTTTGCTCAGCATCAGATCCTTCAAGTCATTCCATGCTTCTCTAGAGTCCTACCATTCATGCATTCTAAAAGAAAAATAATATTCCATAGTATTCATGTACTGTAACTTGTTTAGCCATTACCCAATTGATGGGCCTGCCCTCAATTTCCAATTCTTTGCCACTACAAAAAGAGATGCTATGAATATTTTGTAACATGTAGGACTTCCCCCAGTTTTTACAATTTCTTCTGGATATAGTCCTAAAATTGGAATTACTGGGTCAAAACGTATAAAACAGATTTATTGCTCTTTGAGCATAATTCTATATTGCTCTCCAGAAAGGTTGGATCCATTCACAACTCCACCAGCAATACATCAATGTATCAATCCTCCCACAATTTCTCCAACATTGATCATCTTCCATTTTTCTCATCTGGGCTAATCTAATAGGTGTGAGGTGATACCTCATTGTTTTTTAAATTTGCATTTCTCTAATCAATAGTGATTTGGAGCATTTATTTCATATGGTAATATATAGCTTTAATGTCTTAATTTGAAAACTGTCTGTTCATAACCCTTGACCATTGATCAATTGGGGAATGACTTGTGACCTAATAAATCTGATAAAATTCTCTCTATATTTTAGAAATAAGACCTTTATAAGTACTCCTGGTTGTGAAGATTGTTTTCCAAATTTCAACTTTCCTTCAAATTTTAGCAGCATTGATTTTAGTAGTGCAAAACCTTTTTTTATTTAATATAGTCAAATTCATACATTTTGTATTTTATAATCTGCTCTAATTCCTATTTGGTCATAAATTTGTTCCTTTTTCATAGATCAAATACATAGAATATATTCTGGTCTATCAGTTTACGTATGGTATTGCTCTTTATGTTTAAATCCTTCCCCATTTTGAATTAATTTTGGTAGAGGGGTGTGAGAAGTGGATCTTTGCCTAGTTTTTGCCATATTAATTTCAAATTTTCCCAACATTTTTTGTCAAATAATGAGTTGTTATCCCAGAGGTTGGTGTCTATGGGTTTGTCAAATAGTAGATTGCTGTAGTCATTTACTGCATTTTCATTTGCTCCTATCCTAATCCACTGATCCATTACTCTATTTCTCAACTAATACTAGGCAGTACTGCTGCATCATAGTATAATTTTAGACCTGGTGGAGTTAGGCTGCCTTCCTTTACTTTTTTTTATCTATTACCTTGCTATTTTTGCCCTCTTGTTGCTCCAGATGAATTTTGTTATATTTTCTTATGTTAGTAAAGTAGTTATTTGGAAGTTTGATTGGAGTGGCACCGAATAAGTAATTTAATTTTGTTTGAAGTCATTTTTACTATATTAGCAGGTCTTAACCATTAACATTTGATATTTTTCAAATTATTTAGATCTGACTTCCTTTGGTTGAGGAGAGATTTATAATTATGTTCATATACTTTCTGGGTTTGTCTTGGGAGGTAGATTCCCAGGTATTCAATGCTGTCTAGTTATTTTAATTGGAATTTCTCTTTCTGTGTCTTGTTCTTGGGCTTTGTTGTTCATATATAGAAATGCTGATGATTTATGTGGGTTTATTTTATATGATGCTACTTTGCTGAATTTGTTAATTGTTTCAATGAGTTTTGTAGATGATTTTTTCAGGTTTTCTAGATATGCCATGATATCATCAGCAAAGAGTGAAAGTTTTGCTTCCTCTTTGCCAGTTTTGATACCTTCAATTTCTTTTTCTTCTCTTATTGCTACTGCTAACATTTCTAATACTACATTGAAAATAATGGTGATAATTGGAAAGCTTGTTTCACCTCTGAATTTTTGGAAATTCTCTGAATTTATTCCCATTAAATATAGGCTGTTGATGGTATTAGATAGATGCTATTTATTATTTTAAGGAAAACTCCATTTATTCCTAAACTTTGTGTCCTTTTCAATAAGAATGGTTGTTGTATTTATCAGACTTTTTTCAGTATCTTTTGAGAAAATCATATTATTTCTGTTGGCTTTACTGTTGGTATGTTTAATTATGCTGAATGTTTTCCTAAAGTTGAACCATACCTGCCTGCTTGGTGGAATTCAAACCTGATCAGAGTATATTATCCTTAGAATAAATTACTATAGACTCATTGCTAAAATTTTATTTAAGGTTTTTGCACAAATATTCATAAGGGAGTTTGGTCTACAATTTTCTTTGTCTGTTTTGGTTCTTCCTGGTTTAGGTATCAGTACCATCTTGGTATCATAAAAGGAGTTTTCCTGAACTCCTTCTCCTGTTTTTAAAAATAGTTTATGTAGAATAGGAATTACTTATTCCTTAGATGTTTGGTAGAATTCACTTGTAAATCTGTCTAGATCTGGAAACTTATTCCTAGAGAGTTTATAGATTATTTCTTCAATTTCTTTTTTCTGAAATGGCATTATTTAAGTATTTTCATTCCTTTTCTATTAATCTGGGCAGTTTGCTTTTTTATAAACATTCATCCATTTCACTCAAGTTATCCAATTTATTGACATACAGTTCAGCAAAAAATTTCTGAATTATCTTTTCAATTTCCTCCTCATTTGAGATTATATCCCTCTTTTCATTTTTGATACTGAAAATTTTGTTATCTCCTTTATTTTTTAAAATCAGATTAACCAGAGATTTGTTTAATTTTATTGTCTTTTTCATAAAATCAACTCTTAGCTTTATTTATGAGATCATGGTTTCTTTGCTATCCATTTTATCAATCTTTCTCTTAATTTTCAGAATTTCTAATTTGTTATTTAATTGGAGATCTATAGTTTGTTTATTTTTGTAGCTTTTTTAATTGCATACACAATTCATTGAACTCTTCTTTCTCTCTTGTATTCATATAGGCATTTAGAGATATAACATTTCCCCTCAATCCTGCCTTTACTATATCCCACAAATTTTGGTATGAGGTCTCATTAGTATTATTTTATTGTATATAAATATTGATTACTTCTATTATTTTTTGTTTGATCCATCAATTATTTATAAAGTTATTAAATTTCCTCTTAGTTCTTGGTTTATCTTTCCCTGACCTTTATTACAAGAAATTGTTATTACATGCATTTTATTCCATCTTTCCCTAATCTTTTATTACATGTAATTTTTATTGCATGTCTGAGAAGTGTGTATTTAATATTTCTGCCTATCCACATTTGATTTTAAGGTTTTTGTGCCCTGGTACATGTTCAGTATTGGTGAATGTGCCATGTACTGCCAAGAGAAGGGTATACTCATTTCTATCCCCATGAAGTTTTCTCCATTGGTCAATCATATCTAAGTTTTCTAAGGTTTCTTTCACCTTCTTCACTTCCTTCTTGTTCATTTTTTTTGTTAGATTTATCTAGTTCAAAGAGAAGGAGATTGAGGTCTCCCATTATTAAAGTTTTTTTAGTCCATTTCTCTTTGTAATTCACTAACCTTTTCCTCTAGAAATCTGGATGTTATACCACTAGGTGCATACGTGTTTAGCAATGATATACCTTCTTTTCCAATGGTACCTTTTAAGAAGTTGTAATGTCCTTCTTTATCCCTTTTTTTTGGTTTTTGCAAGGCAAATGGGTTTAAGTGGCTTGCCCAAGGCCACACAGCTAGGTAATTATTAAGTGTTTCAGATCAGATTTGAACCCAGGTACACCTGACTCCAGGGCCGGTGCTTTATCCATTGTGCCACCTAGCTTCCCCTTCTTTGTCGCTTTTAATGCAATTGATTTTTGATTTTTAATTTGTCTGAGGTTACGATCACTACCACAGATTTTTTTTTGTGACAACTGATGCTTAAAATATTTTCTCAAACCTTTTACCCTTATACTGTGTGTATCTCTCTGCTTCAAATGTGTTTCTTGTAAACAACATATTATAGGATTCTGGTTTTTAATCCATTCTGCTGTTTCTATTTTATGGGATATTTCATCCCATTCACAATTACCGTTAAGATTAATAATTCTCCATGTTGTCTTTCTCCATTTATATTTATCTCTTTCCTTTACTCTTATTCCTCCTCACCAAAATTTTACTTACTTTACCCTTTGATTTTTCTTTTAAAAGTTTAACTTTCAGTTTGTTTTCACTTATACCTTCCCTTCACTTTATCAATCCCTTCTTCCCTTATCTTTCCCTTTCCAGTGCCCCTCTTTCCTGTAGATTAAGTTAGATTTTTAAACCCAAGTGGGAATTTATCTTATTTCCTCACTAGGCTATATTTATTGAATATAATTTGCTCAGTACTCACATTCTCCCTTCTTTACCTTTAAAATTATAAATCTTTGTGCCTTTTCACTTTGTGTTCTTATATTAATAATTAGGTATCATCATTAACAGTTCAGTTATTTGATTCATTGATAAGCTTCTATTGCTGTCAAGATATCATCACAGATTGTTTACTTGATTGATTCATAGGCAACATTACACAAATTGCATAAAATTAAAATTATAATCCTTTTTTACCTTACCCTTCTTTCAAGTACCTTTCAAGTACACACAATCCTCACAAGCCAAAGTATCTTCCAAAGCTACATCATTTCTTAAACTATTTGTGTCCTTCTCTGCAGGGCTCTTTTCTTTCATACTTTACCTCCCCCACCTCCACCCAGGGTTCTTAACACCTTGCAAGTGGTCCAGGGCCTATTGTCTCTTTCACTTTATACTCCCTCCCATCCCAAAGTACTTAACATCTTGTTTAGTGAACCAAGTCCTGTTTTCTCTCCAATTTTACCCTCCCTTCCCCACCTAAGGCATCTAACACATTGGTAAGTGAACCAAGGCTTATTCTGTCTCCCATTTACCACCTCCCCTCCACCCAAGGCACTTAACACATTGTGAAATGGAACACTGGTTAATTCAAACCCTAATTTAATTGACTGAAAGATTCATGGAGATCTCTAATTATTGGGAGATTTTTGACAGAGAGCTTTAAAAATGACTGTAAGTAAAAGACACATTTTCTCAGTCCCTGGCTGTTTATGATGCCCTCAATGGACAAGATGCTTACTACCTTGTGAATAAAGTGAATAAAGGTATAATGAGACACTTAAGTGAAAATTAACTCTCCTGCTTTTTTCAGGGCTTTTTGTCTCAGACATAGTGATATGATCCTGGACTTCTTCAGTTGAGAGACAAGACCCAATTAAACTCATATCATTTAGCTTCATTCTTTTCAAGCATTTTCTACCATCTAATTATACTTAGAGAAGTAAATTTCTAATGAGTTACACTTGTTTTATCTACCCATGAACATTTGTTTAAAACAGATTTTTTTTCAGTCCCCTTTTTTCATTTGCCTTTTTTATGCAACTCTTCAGTTTTATATTTGGCAATTGAATTTTCTGTTCAGTTCCAGGCTTTGTGACAAGAAATTCTGGGAGTCCTGCATTTCACTGATCATCCATCTTTTTTTCCTGAGAATATAGGCTGAATTTTTCAGAGTAGCACATTCTGGGTTGTAATCCCAGGTCCTTATCTCTGAAATATATTATTCCAGTTCTTATGACTCTTCAGTGTTGAGGACCTGTGTTAGTTTGATTGTTTATTCCCTTTGTATTTGAATTATTTTCTTTTTGTTGCTTGCAATATTATTTTATTTGAAGGTTCTGGAATTTGGCTATTACAGCCCTTGGAGTTTTTATCTTGGGGTCTCTTTCTGGAGAGGTTCTGTGGTTTCTTTCAAATGTGATTTTTTCCCAGTAGATTGGGCCAGTTTTCCCTTATCATTTCTGGCCTGATGTTTTTCGTGTTCTTTTGTTGGTCCAGGCTTTCTAGTAGTCCAATGATTTGTAGATTGTTTCTTCTGGATCTGTTTTCAAGGTCATTCATTTTCCCTAGAATGTACTATACATTTTCTTGAATGTTTTCAACCTTTTTATTTTGTTTGATGAATCTTGTATTCTTGTACATTCATTGGTTTCTAGTTGTTCAATTCTAATTTTTTAGTATTTTTATTTTTATTTTTTTATTTTAAGTTTTTTCAAGGCAATGGTGTTTAGTGGCTTGCCTAAGGCCACACAGCTAGGTAATTATTAAGTGTCTGAGGCCAGATTTGAACTCAGGTACTCCTGACTCTAGGGCCAGTGCTCTATCTACTGTGCCACCTAGATGCCCCTAGGACTTTTATTTTCTTCAATTGCATTTTATTTTTCCTTTTTATAGTTGTTGAATTCTCTGATCAATTTTTCACAATTTTCCTTCATGATATATTTCTTTTTTCCATTTTTATTCTTCCTCTCTTTTTTAGATTTTAAATTATTTTTTTAAGTTCTTCAATGAGCTTTTTTATTTGAGTCCAATTTATAGACTGTTTTGATACTTCTGTGAGTAATTTTTCACTGATTTCTACATCAGAAATGGCATTACTGTCATCTTTATCTGTGAAGTAGTTTTCAATAGCAAAAATTCTTTTAGTGATTCTGCTCAATTTTGTTGTTGTTGTTTTGTTCCTGAAGTATATGGAGTATAGGTCCAAGATTTTATTTTGGTGGGACTGGGGTCTGATCCCTGACTTGTTGTTGGCCAAGATGTTGCCTATGTAGTCTAGACCTTGCCTTTTCAGAGGTTTACCCCCCCTCCTTTATGTCTGGATTCTAATTTAACAGATGATTGATTGTTCCTGACCTTGTCCTGTCTTTTACCCTGGTGTTTTTAGGGTTCAGACTTTGGGGTTGGGATTATCCTGCTGGGTTGCTGTTCAGCTTCAGGGACCTCTGTTATTATTAAGCTGCCCAGACTTGTATTGAACTCTGGCTATAAATCTCCTACTGGCTTTCCATGCTCTCATATTTCCAAATTCTTCTTCCTCTTTCCCTGTCAAATGACAGAGTTTCAATGAAGATCCTCCATGATATCTGTAGCTGAAAATTTCTTTGAATCTACTCTTTTTCTTGGTTGATATTTGTAAAGTGAGTGCCATAATAGAGGCTTCATTCACCTTTGATAGGTAGCTTTAAGCTACCATCTTGTCTCTCCCTTACCCCCCAACCTTTAAAGTTTTCTTTGCCAATCCCTGGAATGAGAGGTCTGGAAAACTTGACTGCTTCCATTGATGCAGGCACCCCTTGATCTGTTCCTGGATGTTGGGACAAGTTCATTCCACCATGACCCATGTTGCACTGAGGGTTGTTTCTTATTGTTGTGTAACATACATTCCCCATAGATCTTCTAAGTTATCTTGCCTTGGAAAATTGTTTCATTCAGTCATTTTGAGGATTCTGTATCTTTAGAATTTGTTTAGAGTAATTATATTAAGGTATTTGGAATAGTTTGGCAGGGAACTTAGGCAAGTCCCTGATTTTTCTACACAATTTTGACCCTACATACCCAAGAGTTTTTATATTAAGATAGTTGCAATGTCCTGGAAGAAATCCAGTAGCTATAATTAATATTTCTATCATTAGAATATTTTTCTTCATAAAAGTTAGCATTAGGTTATTTCAAGCAAGGAAGGGATTGCTTGTCTAGGAAAAACAATGAATATATTCTCCAGTCTTTGATTATCATTGCAATGGCAGATATTGGCTGATAAGCACTTTGAGCATTACTGTCATACTCTCAATGCTCGTAACTAATTTTGAGAGCTGAGACAGCAATATTTGTCCAAGAAATAGCAGAGGAAGAATACAAAAAAAATAAAAATAAAAACTCTTCTTTTTTACCTTCTCTTAATTAGAGTCAAAGAAACTTCAGAAAATACCTTCATCTAAGAGTTCATGAGTAGTAAGAAATCCAATGTTCTTAGTCCCTTACATTTTCTTTCAAACTAATGTCACATTTAACTATGAACTTATGTTCTTAGCAGTAATACAACATCTATGCCTTTAATCAAAAAAATTCTTGCTTCTGTTATGCAGATTTAAACAATCTGTGCAATGAACAAAATTACTTTGGTAAAATAATTTTTTTTATTCATGATCTCTGAGTAAATATGAATAAACATAGCAAAAATGGACTATGTTGGCTTTACTTTATCTGAAATCAAGGGATTTGTTTGTTAATTTTCAAAGGTCATAAATTCCTAAGTTAGAAATTATTTCAAACAACATATTATGATGATTCCTTTACATTGGTAAAGTGTTACTCTTAATATTCAGTCACTGACTGTTGTCAATTACTTTATATACATATATAAATGCATATACATGTATATATGAGTAAATTAATTTTCTAACAACATACAAACATGGTTTCCAACATTTATTTTTGTAAGATTTTGACTTTCCTTTTCCCCTCCCTTTCACAGCAAGTAATCTGACATAGGTTATGATTAAATAATTATGTCAAATATATTTCCATATTTTTCATGATGTGAAAAAAGAATCAGCATAAAAGGAAAAAAAATCATAAGGAAAAAACAATATGTTTTAAAAGAAGACAGTATGTTTTGATTTGAATTACTAATATATAACGTATTTCTCTTCATGTGGATGACATTTTGCATAAAAAGTTCTCACAGTTTTAAACTTGATCATTGAACTTCTGAGAAGAGCTGCATCCATCATAGTTGATCATTTCATATTGCTGCTGTTTATGTGTATAATGTCTCCTAATGCTTCTCACTTCACATAGCATTAGTTCAGGAAAATCTTTCCAGGCTTCTCTAAAGACCAGCCACTCATGATTATAAAATAATACTCAATATTTATATACTTTATCTTGTTCAGTCATTTTTCAATTTATGGGTAGCCTCTCAATTTCTAGTTCTTTGCCATTAGTAAAAGAATTGCTCTAACTACACTTGCACATGTGGGTCTTTTCCTGTTTTGGTATGATATCTCATTTTCATCATTTTCTTGGATGAAATTATTCATGATTTCCATGATTTGTTGTTTGAGCCACTTGTTCTTTTTGTTATTTAGTTTCCAATTGATTTTTGATTTACCTTCCCATGGCCATTTATTACACATAATCCTTATGGCATCATGATATGAAAATACATGCTTTTATTATTTCTGGTTTTCTACATTGATTGTAAAGTTTTTATGTCCTAGTACATGGTCATTCTGCATAGGTGCCATGTACCACAGAAAAGAATCTATATTCCTTGCTACATCTATTCAATTTTTTTCCAGAGAACTGTTAAATCTAACTTATCTAAAATTCTTTCATCTTCTAAAAAACCTTCTTGTTTAATTTGTGCTTATATTTCTCTAATTTGGAGAGAGGAAGATTAAAGTCTGCCACTATTAATAGCTTTACTCACTATGTCTCACTATAATTTGCTTAGCTTCTTCTCTAAAAATTTGGATACTATATCATTTAGTGCAAATATGTTTAATAATGTTATAGCTTTATTGTCTTTGGTGCCTTTTAAGAAGTTAGGGGTTTTTCCTTTTACTGAGATCTATTTTTGCTTTTTACTTTGTCTGAGATCAGGATCACTTTCCCTAATTTTTTAATTCTACTGAAGCATGATATACATATACATATACATATATGTATGTATATATATATATATATATATATATATATATATTTCCAGCCTTTTATCTTTATCCTGTGTGACTCTCTCTGCTTCAGTTTTATTGCTTGTGAACAACATATTTTAGGATTATGGTTTTTAATCCACTCTGATATCTAATTCCATTATATGAGAGAGTTCATTCCATTCACATTTACAGTTAAAATGATTAATTCTTTATTTTCCTCTTCATTAGCTTTCCACATTCGTACTTTTTTCTTTCTTCTTATTTCTTCTGATCTATGTTTTTCTCCCTTTCCCTTTTAAGTTTTATTTTATATTTTAAATTTAATTTTACTTTCACTTGTACATTCACCTTCGCTTTTATCAGTCCCTTCTTCTCTTTTCTTTCCCTTCCTTCTCCTCCCTCCCCCCCCCCCCCATTTGCCTGTAGGATAGGATAGATTCTTAAACTCAGGTGGGAATGTATGTTATTCCTTCTCTGTGCCAAATCTCTTGATAAGGATTTAGTCAATGTTCATATGCTCCCTGCTTTCCCTCTTCTATAATGAGTTTCCAAGCACCTTCACCTGGTTATTTATCCCCTAATGCCTAGCCTTCTCCTAGTATAGTGATTCTTTCTAATGTGTGTATTGTTTTAACCTTATCTTGTAATTTCATTCCCTTTGTCAAAATATGCTCTTATTTTTCTGAACTGATAGATATAGTAATCTGAAAGAGGGGTTGATTACTTGCTTGCTTTATTTTTTTTTACTTTTTATTTTTGTATGTTAATGTGGTTAAGTGATTTGCCCAAGGTCACAGAGTTGAGTAATTGCAGAGAGTCTGAGGCTAGATTTGAACTCAAGTTCTCCTGACTCCACTGTGTCAGCTGTACTGGCTTGATTGGTTGATAAACAGCTTTCCTATTGTCCTGTCAATTTGAGCTTTACTTTCCCTTTTCTCCAGAAGAGACCGTAGTAAAGCTTCTCCATGATGTCTACAGGTGAAAACTTGGTTTGTCCTCTCCTTTTTTTGTTGGGATCTGTAGCTTTAATCTTCCTATAGAAGCTTCATTTAGCCCTGTGTAAGGAAAAGCTCTAGTAATACCATTTTAGCTCTGTCCTCGAACCTCTGTGCTCTAACCAGGTATTCAATCTTATCTTGGAATAGGGTGCAAGATGTTGTCATATTATTTTCTGGTTTACCAAGCAAGTACCAGACAGTCCTTATGACGTCTGCTTTATAATATGCTTTTAGATTGGTATAACTAGGCCATAATATTTTGGATTTTTTAAAATTAATACCGTTTATATTCTTTTTTAAACATATATTTTTAGACTTATAGATGAATTTTGTTAATAGTTTTTCTAGCTCTAAAAAAATATTTTTTGCTGGTTTGATTGGTATGGCACTGAAAGGTAATTTAATTTTGGTAGAATTACCTGATCCAATCTTTAAATTTCTTTTTCTACTCTTATTATTAAAATTAATATTTCTAATAAAATATTGAATAAAATGATGATAATAACAATCCCTGCTTCATCCTGGATCTTAATAGGATTACTTCTACCTTATCCCTAAGTTTCTTATGATTTTAAACAGAAACTACTTATTGTTTTTAAGAAAACTCCATTTGTTCCTATACTCTTGTGTTTTGCATAGGAGTGAGACCTGTATTTTGTCATAGACTTTTTTTCTTTTTGTTTCTTAATATATTTAACTTTTCAAAATTTTCAACTGAAAAGAAAATTCTACAAGTAGCCAAAAGGAAGGATTTTTAATAGCATGGATTTATAGTCAGAATTATGCAGGATTTATAAGCTTCAACATTGAATGATTGGAGAGCCAGTGATATATTATGGAGGGCAAAGGAGATTTGATTATAATCAAGAATCAACTACTCTGAAAAATTCGACATATTTTTTTTCATGGGAGAAGATGAATTTACATTGAAATAAAGGACTTTCAAAATTACCTGATAAAAAGACTCAAAAGAAAGTTTTAGTCTATAAGACTAAATGTTTGACATCTCTATATAGGAATACAATAATTGTATTTCTTCTTTATTTCTAGAGCATAATGTTGAAGGGAACATAATGAAACTGAGGACATGTGTAAAATTAATTATGGTGTCATAATTTATTATTCTACAAAATTATATTTCAATTGGGAGACTTAAAATGAGTGTACTTGGATAAGTATGTGAAAGAACTGAATATGATGTGATGATTTTGAGTGTTTTATTTCTATTTGGATGGAGGATGTGACATGTCTATCAATTGGTTTTCTATTGGAACTGTTAAAGGGAGCATGTTTGTAAAGAAAATGTGGGTATAAATTGATTAGGATGTGATGATGCTTATAGTTCTTGAGAATTGTATTACTAATGGTACAGCTCAGGGGTGCATACTTGGACTGAACTTATGGGTATGAAGTAAGTATGAAGTGATATTACTAATAGTTCTTAGATTTGTACATCTATTAAGAAAATTGAAAGTAATATATTTACAGGGATGGTGTGATATAAGGCAGATATATAACAATTTAGATATTAAGGGAAAAATTATTATACTGGGAGAAGAAGGCTGAGGCAGAAGAGATTAATTACATCACAATAACATGCATAAAGGACATAGTATAGTAGATGGGAAAGAGTGATGGTCTGAGAATTGAACAAATCTTACTCTCAACAGATTTGTTTCAAAGAAACAATAATTTACATTCCCCATTTGGTATATAAATATAACCTTCCCTACAACAAAGTAGAAGGGGAAAGGGAAAAGATGGGGAAAGGAAGGGTGATAAAAGGAAGGGGTAAAAGAGTGGTTAAAGTAAATGGGAACAGGGAAATGGGTTGAGAGAAGGGAAGGAAAACTGAGAAATATTGATGTCAGAAACAAAACATTGAGGAGGATGAATATGGTGAAAGGAGAGACAAAAGAACAGAGGGCAAAGATAGGATGAAAGTAAATACAGAGAGTAATGTTAGCTACAAATGAATAAAACAGAAGTATATAGCAGAGTGGGTTAAAAACAGAATTCTACAATGTATTATTTATTTCAAACACATTCGAAGCACAGAGGTATACACAGTGTAAGATAAAAGGTTGGAGGAGAATATATTATACTTCAGCAGAAGTAAAATTTTAAAAAAGGACAGCAATCCTGATCTCAGACAAAGCAAAAGTAAAAGTATCTTTAATTTAAAGGGATAGGAAAGGAAAGTAAATCTTCCTAAAAGGCATTAGAGGTAAGGAAGGAATTTAAATATCAAATATATATCAACCAAGTAGTATAGAATGAAATATATTTGAGGAAAACCTAAATGAATAATAGGTAGGCATGAACACTGAAACTTTGCTAGTAGTGGAACTTGACTTCCCTCTCTCAGAATTATGCAAATCTAACCCCAAAATAAACAAGAAAGAAGTTAAGAAGTCATCTAGAATTTTAGAGTAATTAGGTTTGATAGATCTCTGGAAAAAACTGAATGAGTATAGAAAGGAATATGCATTCATCTCTGTGGCAACTAGACAAAAAATGATATTGGATTAGTGCCTCACAATCAACTCAGTAATATAGAACTTTCAAATGCATCCTTTTTCTAATCACAATGCAGTAAAATTACAAATTATAAAAAAATAAACAAGAAGAAAGCTGAGGTAAAAAGATTGTTAGAAAACATAGACATAGGGCAGCTAGGTGGTTCAGTGGATAGAGCACAGGGCATGTAGTCAGGAGTACCTGAGTTCAAATATGGCTTCAGACACTTAATAATTATCTGTGTAGCCTTGGGCAATCCACTTAACCCCATTGCCTTGCAAAAAAAAAAAAAAGAAAAAGAAAAAAGAAAAAAAAGGAAAATATAGACATGATAAAGCTATGGAGGAAATTGTATGGTATGGTGATAGAAAGGAATATATTTTTTCTTTCTACAGTACATGGCACTTACACAAAAATTGACCATGTACTAGGGCATAAAAGCCCAATAAACAATTGCAGAAATGCAGAAATAGTGAATTTCTCAGATAACAATGCAATAAACATCACAAGCAATATTGGGCCAGAAGGATACAGACCCAAAATTAATTAGAAACTAAATAACCTCATTTTAAAGAATGGGTGGATCACATAACAAATTATAGAAAGACTTATTTATTTCATCCTAGATAATGACAATAATGAAACAATATACTAAAACTTATGGGATACAGCCAAAGTATCTGTCAGGGGATACATTATATCTTTTAATGTTTACATGAATAAATTAGAGAAAGAGGAAATCAGTGAACTAAATATGCAACTATAAAAGTAGAGAAAGAACAAATTAAAAACCCATAATTAAATATCAAATTAGAAATTCTAAAAATTAAAGGAGAAATTAATAAAAGTGTAAGCAAAAAAGCTATTGAACCAAGACTTCATTTAAAAAAAAAAACAAAATTGATAAACCTCTGGTTAATTTAATTTAAAAAAAAGAAGAAAACCAAACTACTAGTATCATCTTGTATACCAGCTGACTAATCTATTACTTGCAACTATTATAACCTATTATTTGACTCAGTCCAGCTGAAGTCAAGCTCTCACACTAGCATTGAAGAGGAGGTGTTGTGGCTTGCTTCACCTTGGGGCCCATAGAGGCAGCCTCCCTCCCGGAGGGGAACTGAGAATAAGGAGTCAAGCCACTACTGCCTTATGCCTCCCACTAAATTTTATTACTGCTTAGCTATTACATACATATATACTGTTAGGTCTGCCAGGGTAGAACAAAAGATAATGAGGGAATGGGGGTGCAAGCAGGGTATGTTCAGCATCTTGAATTACAGGCTAAGGGGGTACATTAGGAAGGAGGTGATGAAACACAGCTGTGTCCACTGCCCTCGGTCTGTGGGGCGGAATGTCCACCTCCCAAGGACTCCGGCGCACCTTATCTCTAAGGGCAGGAAGCCAGCTCCTAAGATTGTCCAGATGGCAGTTTACTTGGAAATGATTTGTGTCATGGCTGTTAGAATAGCCTGTGTACCCACAAGGAGGGAGACAAAGATGGTAAGTTCTCAGTTTATTTCGCAGCAAGAAAGAGTTTAAATATACTTTTTAGTCCCTGGTGTCCTCCCATATACATGACATTCTCCAAACAGCCAATCAATCAATGCTTCCATGCTAGTGGACAGTAGATGATCAGTGAACACAGAAAATATACTTTCTCAGGCTTAGTGTACTCACACAATGTTCCAGGAGTTTCCAAACAGGAGGAACAGATAAAAAGATCCAGAGAGCCAAATTAGGCCAAGGGTATACCTAGGCAAAAGGACCACTAGGTCATTCCCAGTCACACAATGACCTCTATGTGACCTTCAACATTCCCTTATAATTAACCCTTTTTGTTTTTGATGCAAATTTCCTGTATGCCACCCACAAGAGGGCAGATACTATATGAGAGTCACTATGATATTATAAACATTATCATCACTGAGACACCATGCATGAGAAGGTTCTAAATGGGAGTTTATCAAACCAGACAATAATATCTTGCTCAGTGTAATCAGGAGGGAGATCTTGTTTTGCTTAATAACACACAACAATCAAATTATTTCATATCTGAATTACATACACACACACAGACACAAGTACAAACAGAAAAAACAACTCTTTTGTGTATAAACTACTAAGCTGAAATTGATACCCTGGCTGGTACCAGATCTCAGAATATAGAAACTTTTTCCCCCACCTCTCCAGGCCAATAGAGAGATGTGAAAATCTCCTATTGATGTTCAATTACACACATACACATATTTTTATATATTTTGAATGAACCAATTAAGACCAGTAAAGAAAAATATAACAATTAGAATCAATCTGAATTTCTTAAGGAAGCTCATATAAATTCATTGATATAGTCAATTAATAATCAAAATTGAATGCATTATTCAGTAACTTTATAAAATTCAATTTTAATTAATTCAATGCAGAGATATAGTTATAAGCACAGGCTTCATTAAAAGATGAAATCTAAATTTCCTAGTCCCAGAAAAAGCCTTTCCCCTAAGTTGCTACCCTAACCCAACGAAGATGCACAAAATAAGTCCAATATTGAGTCCCATTAGTCCATTCATCTCTTGTCCATAAATAGCTGACACAAAATTTAGCAATAAAAGCATCAGTTGGATCAATTCCAAAGGTCTGTTCTTATTTCTCCTTCTCCAGTCTCTTTGAGGGGTCTCTTTTTATGTCTTTTTCTCCAGTCTCTTGGATGGTATGGATTTCTTACTTCTCATGCTGGTTCCCTCTTTCAGTGATAATGCAGACATTCCTTTCAGGATCCCAGGTTTTCCCATATTTTGTGGAGATACAAACATACCCTGGTCCTCAGATTATCACCCTGTTGGATCTTTTCCCTTTCTCTTCCCTATATTTTCACATAACTTTTTTTTCCTGCATAGGGTATTCACACTGACTCTCTTTAACTACCTGCTTATTTGTGGCATTCATTTCCCCAAAATTTCATAGCCAGAGTAAGCCAATTTGAATCAAATTTCAAAAAAATTATAGTGTAAATTACACAATTCAATCTATTAGGGGTGTGTAATTTATTCCCCCTTTTTGTTTTTGAAGCACCATTTTTAGTGTCCAGTTCATTCTTCCAACCACCCCTTGCCCTTGAGGATTGTAAGGAATTCCAGTAATATGTGTGATAGCAAATTCCGCACAAAAGCTTTTAAATGATTGAACCATATAGACTGGGCGATTGTCAGTCTTTAGAGTTCCTGGAAGCCCACCAAGTGAAAAGCAGCCCAATAAAATTAGACCTTACATGCTTAAAGGCTTCTCCTTTTAGTGGAGTTGTCCAGACAAAACCTGAATAGATATCAACATAGATGTGAACATACTTCAGTCTGACAAACTCAGGTAACATCCATCTGCCAAAGAGAATTCAGACACATCCCATTAGGATTCATGGAATCTTTTGATGTTTTCTGGAGAAAAGGTACACAGTGAGTCCATTGTAGCAAGATCTTTCTAGTCTGTTCTTTGGCAATCCCATACAAAGCTCTTAATGATCACACTAATAAATGTAATTTTTCATGAGCCTTAGTAGCTTCAAAAATAGGAAAGGTTAATCTAACATCAGCAAATACTTCAACTATAGGGCCTATAGCATCAGTATGAGACCTAATATGTAAGTAATATATATAGAGGATAAGTGCACTGTCTCAGCAACAGTGGTAACTCTCTTAATAATTAAATAATACTCTGGTTATTGGTGTCCTTGATTTGGAAGTTTCCATGTTATAAAATACCCCAAGCATTATTTAGTATCTGTGATGATATTGATGGGTTCATTAATTGTCACAGCTTCTACTACTGCATAAATTTCATTTTGTTGGGTGGATTGCAATGGAGTAATAAATAGATACCCTCTATTTCTATCTGGAAGCTCTGTTATTCTTCGTTGCAACTGTAAAAACATTTGTGCCATCTACAGTTTCCTTTTTCATTATCCATCCCACAATCCATGTCCATGAAGAGAAAAACTTACTAATCACAAATGGTGGTTTAAATGTGATTGTCATATTTACCAAAGTTTGCCATTCTTAAAGGTGTTTGATACTTTCATCTATAACCTCCATCTTTAAGGGAACATAAATCTTTGAAGGTTCCTTTCCAAACATCCCTATCACTCTATTTGTAATCTTTTTTTTTTGATAAAAACTGCAAGCATTTGTAAGTATGTAATGAACACATTATTTCCCTGCATACTTAAATATACCCCTTCCATAAAGTCTTGTCCTTGATGTATAATTCCATTAGGATACTCTACAGTGTCCACAAGAGTTATCTCAAGGCCCTGTAAATGATGTACTCTTATTCTTTGTTTGTCATATATATATATATATATATATATATATATATATATATATATATAATAGTCTGAATACTAGACTTGTCCTCTGAAGTCCATTCTCTTTTTCATAATAAATTCTTGTCCCCTTTTAGCATTACATATAGGGGTTTCATAAGATCCTAAGAAAGCCCAACATGATGTCTTATCCACTGTGCATCACCTATCAATTTCTGAACGTCATTTAATGTTCATAACTTTTTTATATACAAAATAAGAGGCTTGTTTTTAGGGTATTAGAATCTAACTGAAAACCTAAATATTGAAAAGGAGGGTGCTTTTGTATTTTGTCTGGAGCTATAGCTAACTCATATCCCTCCAGATCAACTATGACATCTTGTAACACTTTTTCCAATATTTCACTACTTTCATGAGATGCCAAGATGTCATCCATATAGTGTAAAAATATGTATCTTTATATTTATTCCTAACCATTTTTAGTGCTTCATGAATAAAATACTGACATGTAGTTGGACTATTTTTCATTCCCTGTGGCAACACTTTCCAAAGATACCTACCATAAGGAGCTCCAAAATTCATGGTGGGAATGAAAAAAGGCAAATTTTTCATATTCTTGTGGGTGAATGGGAATACAATAAAAAAATCTTTAATGTCAATTATGTACAAGGGTTGTTCTCTGGGAATCATGTAGGGAGAAGGTAATCCCAGTTGTAAAGCACCCACATCTTTCATAGCCTCATTGATCTTTCACATTCTTCATTTTTCTGATTTTTTTTTTATTGTAAACACCAGGGAGTTCCATGGACTGTGACTCCTTTCAACCTGCTCTTTTCTAATTTTACCTTAACTATATCCTTTAAAACTAAAATCTTTTCTTCTGTAAGGGACCACTGTTCCAACCATATAGGTTGTAGATTCTTCCATTCTAATTAAACAATTGGTATATTAATCATTCCCAACTCACGAGCAGCCCAATCAAAAATCAGTGTCAATTTTTGCCCCTAATTGACATAATGTTCTCTCTTTAAAATTCTTATTCTCTCTGTATCAGCCCAGCTGCAAAAACTTTGCAACTTTCTTTTTGCACTCTCTCTTAGTTTCTGAAAAATTTTTCTGACAAATTCAAGATATATTTCTACTGAATTTCTATATTTGTTTATCTATTATGCTTATTACATAATAAACATTTTATGCCCTGATTGAGTCATCTTTTATTTCAGTTACATTCTCAAATTCTCAACTAGATAACTCTAAAGCATTTGCTGGCATCAAAGAGAACAGAGTAATCTTCTTCTGATCAGTTTTTTGACCTCCCTTATATCTGTGACTTGAGAATCCCAGAAAGAGTTGCTGCTGCCCCTGAAAATTTAGTGGCTCCCAAGGCCTGCTTCTGGTTTTCTGTGGGTCAAGGGTCTGCTGGCATGGCCTGTGCTGGACTCTCACCCATGTGCAATGGACTTTTTATGCTTACTTTCTAAATTACCTTTGCTGACTCTAGGTTGAAAATCTGGAAACCATCACCACTGCAACAAATTCAGTCACTTGCAGACCTGATCCTAATTTACTGGGACTGACTGGTCTGTGGTGACAGGATCTATGCTGCACTGTGCTCCTCTTTCATCCTCAGCAAGGGACCTTTCCTGTTAACCTTCTAAGTGGTCTTACGCTGGAAAATTGCTCCACTCCATCTTTTTGTGGATTCTACTGCTCTAGAAATTGTTGAGTCATCATTAAAGGTATTTGGAGTGATTTTAAAGAAAGCTTAGGTGAGTTCCTGCCTTTATCCCTCTATTTTTCCACTAAAATCTTTGGGGGGGACTCATATTAAGGTCTAAGTGACCCAAGACTTGGAAAAGTGTGTCAATGAAGCATAAACATTAGCATTTAGTTCAAAATTAGATATGTTTCAAGTACAGGAATACATCATTTTATTGTTATTTTGTTTGTTTTTTTGACTTTTTGCAAGGCAATGGGGTTAAGTGATTTGTCCAAACAGGTAGGCAATTATTAATTATTTGAGGTCAGATTTGAAATCAGGTCCTCCTGAATGCAGGGCCACTGCTCTATCCACTGTACTGCCAAACTGCTGCCTACATCATCTTATTGTGTATAATTTCATTATTCTTTACAGATATTACAATTTTTTTACAAATATCAGATTTGTGGCAACTTTCTGTTGAACAAGTCTGCCACTACCATTTTTCCCAACAGCATGTACTCATGTGATGTCTCTGTTTCACATTTTGCTAATTATTGAAATATTTCAAACTTTTCCATCATTATGATTATGATTATGATTATGATTATATCTGTTATAGTGGTTCAGGATGTATGATACATGATATTACATTTGGGGGGGTAGGTAATACAAACCATGCCCATACAAGAAATTAATTAAATGATAACATTGTATGTGTTCTCACCAACCAGCCATTTCCCATCTTTCTCCCATTCTTCAGGCCTGAGACACAACAATATTCATACTAGATCACTTAACAACCAAACAACCACGTCTAAGTGTTAAAGTGAAAGGGAAATTCATTTTTGACTTATTTCACCCCAACTTTCAATAAGAACCACCCAGATCAGTCTGCAGTCATAAATATCAAGGTTAAAAGGTCCACCAACAAGATGATTTTGACTCACTCAAGGAGTTGAGATAACAGCTAACACTTATAACAAAAAAAATTTTAATTAAAGTATGTCCATCTTTAAAGATATAATGCTATTTCATACTTGATAGATTATATCTATCTTATATACAAGCAAATAAAAATAATTTATGAATCACTCTATTGCAAAATATTCTATAGTGTTGTGGTATGGAAAGAAACTTGTATTTTCTCTGAGTTATGCCTGTTCAGGTCTTATAATAGACTGTTATTACTTGTGGGATAGTCTAGAAAGAGATGGTAAAACTGGTTATTGGAGTGTGGGCCTCCTGTTGCAGTTTTTTTTGGTTTTATTAAGCATATTTTTTCATATATAGGACAACAATTTTCTCTCAGCACAAAATAAGTACCTAACACACAGACATTCCCATTCAGTACATACTGAGGAAGAAAAAAAAAACTTAATATCAAAAGCATATAACTATTTTCATAGTATCCTGGAAATTAGATACTTTTAAAAAAGTCTTTTGAAAGGACATTTTAATTTTACCTTAGTTATGTACTATCTACTCTTAATAATCACTTGAAGTTCTTCTAGGAAAGTGAGTCAAGCCAGGCCATATTCTCCTGTTGATTGTCATCTCCTCTAAAATTTCCTGAATAATTGCAGGGGGCTCTACATTATGGGCAGCCAAAACTGACAGGACTTTCCAATCTCTTAAATTCATACAGTAACTACTAAGGCCGAAAAAATATCCATCTCAGGAATGCCATTCAATCATCTACCTTATCTTTTATCAATTATTTATATACTTTTTCTCTCCCTCAGTAGATTAAAATCTTATTGAGTATTTTTTTTAAATCTTAGCACCCTACATGCATCCAATGTTTATTAAATGTTTGTGCTTTTTTTTTTAAATGAGTAGGACACAGCACTAACACTTAAGTTTTAAACAGGATATTAAACATTAGAATTTAAATAAGTAAGTATTCATTCTAATAAATTACACATATTTTGAGACATTGAAGTAATTGAATAAATGCAAGGAGCAATCCTAAAAGATAATAAATCAATTTTTCAATGAAATAATTATCTATATAGCTTTCTTAAAGATTTTTGCCAGTATTTGCTAGTTAATTCAGTGACTGTGCTAATAGAACAAACACTACAGGACACTGGAATTCCTACACATATGCAATGGCTTAAAATAAGCACAAAATTGGCTTTCCCTGCCTTTTTTCAGATTATAATTCAGATCACAGAGTCTAAAAGATAATAATTGCTTACTTTGGATAGGTGTTGTTTTATATTTCTTCTACCTGACAACGATATTTCTCCCTCCCTCTGCCTTCTAACTTGTACTTTACCAGATTGGATCATGACATATTTCACCACAAAAAATATGATCTCTCATATTTTTGTAGTAGTCAAAGAATCTAAAATTAGGAAGAACTACCTTGGGGTTCCTGTTGTTCAATTTACTGCTTTTTATGCACAGAGTGAAATAAAAGTGGGAAAATACTTTCTCTCAAAAGAGCAGAAATAATTTAAGTCCTACTTGGTAATTTATGGAAAATGTATTTTTTATTGTTTGTTTGAAATATCTTTAAATCAAATAATTAGCAACACAGACCTGAAACTGTGGGAAACATATATTATACAATAATAAATAAATATATTCATGTGCTCAGGATTATATTCTATCAAATGACCATATTCTCCTATGATCCTGAAGTTGAGTTTGTTGTCAATAACTATGTTTGCATACTTGTTGTCCTTTTTTTCTCCCTTATTTTCTTATTTCTTTTGTTTCCCTGTCCAGTTCATGATCACCCATGTTAAGTTTACTTTTATGTACCTATCCTGACAATATTTATATTTTTCTTCTTAGTCTCTTTTCAATAAATTTGTGATATCTCTTATGTGCTAACTATATCTGAACTTTATTATTGTTGCATGCCTTATCTTTTCTTATATAATGCAAACTTTTTAAAGCTCAAATTATAATCACTTTATACCTTACTCCCATTTCAAATCCCTTTCATGGACACAAAATCCTCATGAACCCAAGCATCATGTGAAGTAAAAGCATTTCATGAGTCATTTGTACCACCACCTCTCCCTTCCCCCAAGGCATACTCCCTGCATTTGAAGCCAAAGCATGGAGTATTGCATATCTCTATATAAGTATTCTCTCTCCCTCTAGTAGTACTCTAAACATATTCCTACACTCCTCCCCAATCAAAGTATCAGGTATACTATCTCCCACTGTCCTTTTAGCACCAGAACCATGGTACTAGTCCTCCTTGAGCAAATATGGATTAAGATAAGATTATTCCTTTATCTCTTTATAAAAAAATTTTTTGCTTAAAGTAATGGGGTTAAGTGACTTGTCCAAGGTCACACAGCTAGGCAATTGTTGTCTCAAGTCAAATTTGAACTCAAGTCCTCCTGACTCCAGGGCTGGTGCTCTAGCAACCATCACCATCTTTTATTCAACCCTTCTAAATATTTTTTTTACCCTTTGCCCCTTATAGTAATGCAAACTTCTAAGTTTCTAGTAAGGTAAAGTCACTCCTGATTTCATTATGTATGGAGGCTCTGAGTACTGGGGCACCCTAAAGGTCTTTCATAAGAACTTTAAAATTGACATTAAAGCATGGTAGACACTGGCATAAGACCACTAATCCTAGGGGTACCCTCATCAGAGAAAGCACTGTGCAATATGAGCAAGGTAGAACTAAAGTAGCTCAAAGTAAATGTGAGATACATAGGTTTAGAGTAAACAAGCCAAGAGTTCACCTGTACTATTTGTACCTGACCTGTGGTAATGCGTTCTGAACTCATATTGATCTGATCAATCATAGTCAGATGCACTGCAATTTTTTTCAAATATAGCGATGTAATTTTGCTCTGCTTCAATAATAAAGGCCAAGAACCAAACATACCTATATTCTCTAAGTATAGTCTCTTTAACTATGTTCAACCCTTTAACTTTCCTAAGAGGAATATAATTCTAAAAAGTTATGGGTTATCTTCCCTTGTAGGATTGTATGAAATTATTTTTGTTGGGGGTACATGTTGTATCTTTTTTATATTTTTATATTTTCATTTTTTCCACTTTAAATGTATTTATTTTGAATTTTGCAATTTTTCCTCTAAGCTTGCTTCCCTTCCCCCGAATCCCCACACAGAAGATATTCCATTAGTCTTTACATTGTATCCATGGTGACTGTATACAATTTAATGGTCTTGACTAACTGTTTTTGTGATTTTGTTTTGTTTTCCCCACTCCATTTGCTTTTTTATGACTCTCTTGAATCTTGTATTTGAAGATTGAATGTTGTGTTCAATTCTGGTCTTTTATCAGGGAATTTTGGAAATCTTCTATTTAATTGAACTTCCATCTTTTTCCCTGGCAGAATATGCTGAATTTTGCAGAGTAATGAATTCTTGTTTGTAATACAAATCAGAGGGTTGTAAACCCTCTGAAATATCATTTTCTAGTCCCTCTGACACTTTAATTTTTAAGCTGTGTAATTTAAATCCTGTGTACTTCTGATTATGGTTCCTTTCTATTTAAATTGTTTCTATTTGATTGCATACTATATTTTTTCCTTTATTTGAGAATTCTGGGATTTTTCTGTAATAGTACTTCGAGATTTTATCTTGGTCTCTTTCTAGTGGTATTCTATGTATTCTTTCAATTGGTATATGGATTTAGTATATTTGGAAAGTGTTCCATGATAATATTCTGTAAGATATTTTCCAATTTCTATTTTTGTGTTTTGTTTTGTTTTGTTTCCTTTGATTTAGGCTTTCTGGAAGACCAATAATTTGTAAATTATCTCTGTTGGATCTGTTTTCCAGGTCCTTTGTTTTTCTGTAAAGGTACATCATGTTTTCTTAAATGTTTTTCCGTTTTTCTTTTACTTTGATGGAATCTTGTTGTCTCATAGATTCATTGGTTTCTATTTGTCCAATTCTAATTTTTAGGTATTATTTTCTTCAGCTAGTTTTTCTGTTTCCTTTAACAGTTGATTAATTTTACTTTTTTGCCGAATTCTATTCTCTTTCCAGTTGGTCAATTTGCATTTTAAATGATTTGCAAACCTTTTTATGTTGGTTGAATTATATTCTTTTTGCAGTTGGTTATTTTTTCCTTTTGAAGGAGATGATATCTTTCGTCAATTTTTCATAATTATCCTACATAGTTCTCACTTTTCCCCCATTTTTTCTTCTTCTTCTTCTTCTTGTTTGGTTTTTAAATTCTTTTTAAAGCTCTTCTATGAGGTTTTGGATTTCAGTTAATTCATAGATTACTTCGAGATTTCCAGTACAGGCAAAATATCACTGCTTTTTTCTACTGAAGTGGCATTTTTATCATTTCTATCTACATAATAGATTTCTAAGCTACATAGTAGATTTCTATGGGTAGTGGTCTTTTAGTTTTTATATATTCTTTTTGATCATTTCGGCTATGCTTCTAGGGTATAGGGAAAAGAGACCCAAACATTTTGTTTTGGGGCTGGAGTCTTATCCCTAGCTTATCACTGGCCAAGATGTTGCCTATGCAGAAATTTGTTACCAACCCAGTCTTCCCCCCTACCCAAATCTTCTCAGGGTTCAGACTTTTTTTTGGGTTGATACCCTCCCTAATGACTTGCCTTATAGCTACCAGAACCTATGCTCTTTTCTAGCTGCTATCTACTGAACTGCACTGTTGGTAAAAACCTCCCACAGGTCTTCCCACTCTCCTGTCCAGTTGAATTTTACTTCCCCCTTTCCCCAGAAGAAACAGATCTTCACTGAAGATCCTCCATGATGGCTACTGTTGAAAACATACTTTGTTTGATCTTTTCTATTTTTGGTGGGATCTGTAGCTTTAATGTCTGTATTGAGGCTTCAAGTACCATAGTGTAGTTAAAACCTCCAGGAACATGTAGCTTCATGCCACCATCTTGACTCCACCTCAGATGTCTCAATGTAAATGTCTTACAGTGAGGAAATTTTCTCTCTCTCTCTCTCTCTCTCTCTCTCTCTCTCTCTGTCCGTTTTTTTTTACCACAAGACATAAACACAGTGTACAAAATAGATATTTAATAAAAGATTGCATAATTGAGTCAGAATAAACTCACTTGGAAGGAAGCAAAATTATCCATGAAGTTCATTCTATTATAGATATGATGCAATATCATTTGATGTTGCGGGGTACATGAACTATTTTGAGTAAATTAGAAGTTATCACGAGAAAGAAGAAATAGAATTAGCCAGAAAGTAAAAATTAGATACAGTATATGGGAATTACAGGGAGGCAGAACTTAGCTCAATGAAAGAATGTATATTCTAATTATTTTGGCTTTTTCAAACTGGGATGGTATACTTTGGAATGTACACAAAGTCTTTCGATGGAATTATATGTCTTTTGACATTCCAGGTGTATTTTCTACTTTGATCACTAAACTTCATTAACTCTTTGCTTTCAAAAGACAAAATTTTGTAGACAATTCACAATGAAATTTATGTTACTTCATGAAAATTGGGCTCATTTGTGTCTAATAGTTATATAAAGGTTGGCAATGAATTATAACTATTCATCTGGATAATTGTAAAGGACCAAAATGAAAAGTAAAAAAGAAAATATTATGAAATATTTACTCTCATTTTTGCCATTGAAGACTAGTTGTCCATAACATTTAACTATATATAAGGAAAAACAGAAAAGTCAAGGCATAGTCACAGGTAGATGTGTATTCCTGATAAGGCAAGGTAGTCCACTGAAATCTGCATTGAATAAGAACACAAATAAATCACTGTCATTGAAAGATTCAGCTCCTCTCCCCTTCTCAGAAATGTTGAAGGATATTCTAAAACTAATGAAGTACAATTCAGTAAGGATAAAAGTCATAATGTGAATTTTAAGATTTGGGGAGAAAATTAGCCAAATACTGATAAGACAGAGGAAACCTGACTTAAAAGGAAGGCATTCATGCAAAAAAAAATCAAAAATCAAACACATTTTTTTAACTTGACTCCATGATGTGTATGTGACAGTAGTATTGCATCAATGCTTAAAATCTATACTAAATACATAAATTTATTTTTGTCATTTCTCACTGTAATTTTATCAATTTAAAGAGTTCCTAGGAAGAAAATGCCCCTGTATCAAAGCAGACTAGAAACTACTTATAATCTTAGAGTTTCCCAGGGGAATTGAACAATTCAAAGCTTTGTCTAGTAAAGTCAATAACTTTATATACAATAATTGAACCCAGGTTGCCCTGACATTGAAGAGAGAGCTCTACAATTTGTTCTTATTAATGAAACAACTATTAATAATGATATTACTTCATATTTGTATTGCACAAAAAATAAATACCAAATATCTAGCACTGGATGATGTACAAAGTACCAGTATAACAAACACTTGACTTGGAATCAGTTCTAATTCTACCTCTGAACCCTAACAGACTTTGTTCAAGTCACTTTTTTTCTCTAAATATGAAATTAAGAATTTAAAAAAATTAAAAACTACTCTATAATTAATGTTAAGGTTATAGCTTGATCACAAGATTTTTATACCTTAAATCACTTGACCTTTCTGTTCCTAAACATGGACATTGGTTCTCTAGATATGGTGCACATAATAAGAACAATAATAGTTATTTATGAAAATTCAGATCATATATTAATGTTTCTGTTCAACATTGGGTTCCACCATTTAAAAGGGTAATTGATAAGCTATGGTGTGTTCAGAAGATGACAATGATTAAGGACCTGATGGGATTCATATATATTCATTTTCCTAGCTACTGGTCATAAAGAACTAACAATAAAATCAAAACATGATTTGAATAAGTCTATGGCAAAGCTCAAACAGTGATTCTCTTGACTCATCTGCCTGGTTATGTTTGGTTGTACTCATATGCTTTCTTGGTATATGTCTAAAGACATATTTCTAAAGATATATGGAAGTTATTTCATCTTGTCTTTATAACAGATATTCTGCACATGAAGATGAGGTCATAATCTAAAATCAATGTGCACTGTATTATTGTTGTATATTATTGCCAGGTTAGGATTATGCAGACTTCTTGTTAACTGATTGATGATTAATGTTTAATACTTTGCAACCATATATATATATATATATACATATATATATGTGTGTGTGTATGTATATATATATGCATATATATATATATACATATATATGTATATAATAGACTATTAGGTTTATGGAAATCCCTATCAAGTAGATTGAAACCATGTTATCAAAGAGATTGGAATTACTGGAAAATGGTTAAACTGAAGAATAAAGTGCTGCAGAGTTTAAAGTAGAAATAATAAAATAAATCAATCTATAAAACCACAAATAACAAAATTAAGACTAATGAGGGGAATTTATAGGAAAGCAGACTTTAGTTTGAAATATGAAAGGACTTTTAATTGATTAGTTATGTACATTAGGAACATTTTGAGGTAATAAGTCACTTGCCAATGGAAGTATTTGAGCTAAAAGTTGAATAGAGAAGTTTTGATTGTAATAACCTATAAAACATTACATTCCAATCTTTACTAGAAAAATTTTAAGATCTCTGCAACTCTAAAATTTTAATAATGGTTTGGAGAGAGAGAGAGAGAGAGAGAGAGAGAGAGAGAGAGAGAGAGAGAGAGAGAGAATGGGCTATAAATAGTAAAAACAGATTAGTAATAGTTTAATGTGACATGACAACATAATTATTAGAAAATTGTCCTTGGAGTCAGGATAACTTAAATATAAATCATACCCCAGGCACACAGTGGTGAAGTTATCTAACCTTTCATTGCCTTCAGGAAGCTCACTTACTTTATTACTTGCAAATCATTTTTTGATCTGCATTTTTAGAAACACTTTTCTCACTGAAACTACACCCACAACAATGAAAAACAACCAGTCGAGGCCCACCAAAATAATAATTTTACCAACAAAAAAGATGTAAGAAAAGTATTTGTTGCCAAGATATTTGTATGTCATATTAAGGGACCTTCTACCTTAATATTTTATGGTAAGCTAACATTGATTATTTCTTGTTAAAAAAAAATCAAATGGTTTATGTTACTATTCACAGATGTCAGGCATATTTTTTTCTAAATTATGTTATCAATGGACTACTTTTGGACTTGAAATGTATTGATTATCCTAAACAAATTTAGAATATGGAATATCTGCAGGAGAAAATAAACAATGGACAGCTTAGGAAAAATAAAAAAAAAGAAGAAGAAATAAAACTGAGTTCCATACCCCAAAAGAGCCAAAAGTAAAAGCTATTTTTTGTAACTCAAATATTTACCTATTTAACATATTAAACTTAAAAATATGACAATCATAGACATTTTCTCACAAAGTCAGTGTTTATATTGAACAGAATGGAAGAAAATCTCAGGGGCCTTAGAAGAGTTATCATAACTTTATTGTTAATTTTTTCTAATGAGTTATATAGTCCCTAGAATACTGACATGTGGCTGAAGCATATGCTTTACAAGGTCACACCTGAACTCTGAATAGGCCAACTAAGTTTATTTAAATCCAAAATTATGCTATGGAATATTAAAAAATACTGGAAAGACCTATAAGGCAAAAATAATATAATAAAATAGCTAATTATTTGTATACCATAAATAATGTAATATACTTTTCATAATACCCACTTCTCAAACCAACTTCTCTTTAAAAGCCTTCCCTCAATCCTTTAGTCAGCAGTGGCTTCACTCTTCTTATCTCTTATACCACTTAATTTATATCCTTTTTCACTTGACACTTTATTTTTGTTTTTATTAATAATAATAATGTTTGTGCATTGTTGTTCTGTGAGATCATTTAGAACAATAGTAATCTTACCTAAGATTTCTATTTTTTTTCCTAGGATAACCCCAGGTTATAGTAAATAGTGAATGCTTACTAAATGAATGAATGGATAAATAGAATAGTTATTTAATGGATAAATTTTATAGAAAACCCTAAATATGTCATTGTGAAAATATATGATGTTCAATTCTTAGTTAATACAGTAAAAGATTTTAGTTAAAATCTGTTCCCCTGAGAAATACTTTGTAACAGTGAAGAAAAGGAATATCACCCAAAAGCAAATGGTACTGAGTACTTCACTCTCAAAAGATGCCATAAGGAGATCAAATTTGAAACAATGGTCAAAACAGACATTAAAACTTACTTGCAGGAAAAAGGGAAAGGCAAGTATCTAAAGGTAGTATAAGGGAGTTTCTGAGTATAGAATAGAAGAATGGTTGGTAGTCTGTCCATCTTCAGTGGGAGAACAGAGGGGCTGAGGCCCAGGCCCCAGGCTGTAGAAAAAGACTTGCAATAGATGGGTATATAAGGAAATTAACAGAGATTTGGGGATTCTCCTGAAGACCAGAACAAAACTACCATAATCTAAATAGATCAGACCACTATTGAGACAAAAATTTTGAGCCAAAAATTTCTGGTAGGTAAATAGCTGCATGGGGAAATAGGAAAGTTCAGAACAACCCAGTCCTAGGGGAAAATCCAAGAAAATAAACAAAAAAAAAAGAAACAGTTTGTAGCAATGGAGAGAATTTGGAAACAACATAGGATCCACCTCCTGGATGTTTGGATTTTGAAAGAAAGCAGAGTTATTCTAGGAAAAACAGAGTCTAGCCCTAGCAGCATCCCATGCAAAGACTAAGGAGAAGGGTCAAATGATCTGCAATGGAAGTAGTGCCTATTCCTGATTATCAGAACAATATAACAATGAGAGTGATCATTTGGATTTAACAACCACTTCCAATATTATAAAAAGTACAAGGTCCTGTGCCTGGCACAAAGTCTTAATCTTAGAAGTCAAGATTTAAAAAAAAAAACCTGTACATACACTTTGTTTCAGAAATAATCTGAGAAGTGATGTCTCATTTTATACTTCTATTATCCATTATGTTGATTCATCTTAACTCCTCAGATTGTTACAAGTTAGGTAGAAGTTAGAACTTCTTGGAATCTGCAAATAAGTATATAAAAAAATCAGTAAAAGTTTTTTTAAAGCAAAAAGGAAAAAACAACAAATGAGAATATGTATGGGGGTGAAGGGAGAAGGAGCAGAGAGAGAGAGAGAGAGAGAGAGAGAGAGAGAGAGAGAGAGGAAGTGGAAGCCACATCAACCCTTAGCTGAAGGGGAAACTTTACATCTACTGTCATCAGTTCAGGTCTGCACATACTATACTCTCCCCATTCATTTGGATCCAGTGACTACTACATTTCTTCCATTTAAGTCTTTCTTAACACTGGGTAGCTTTTGCAAATGGTTTTTAACTTCAAATATATAGTACAAACAGCATAGATATATTTCTCCCTACTTTTTCAGGAAACAGTCCTCCCTTTACAACTTTAGTCTCTGGAGAAGGAAGATAAAAATTTAGCTCATTTCCTGCATAGAAAGAGTCCTAAAAAATTCCTGTGGCCATTTGGTATTTCTACATTAATCTTTCTACTCTAGGATATCCCAAAGGCCACTTGCAAAGACAGTTGCTTGTTCCACAAGATGTCACTTCTTCTAACATTTAGGTTGAATTTGGTTTCTGGATTCCTGTGGTTGATCAGGAGCTATAATACCTTCATAAAGAA
This sequence comes from Macrotis lagotis, assembly GCF_037893015.1. NCBI lineage: Eukaryota > Metazoa > Chordata > Mammalia > Peramelemorphia > Peramelidae > Macrotis > Macrotis lagotis. The sequence continues at coordinate 199,168,738 of NC_133666.1, read as the reverse complement.
TGGAGAAAAACAAAGGAAAATTCCATGGAGGTTCCATATCATAGAGGTAATATGATCCCAAAAGGAACAAAAAAAGACCTTTCCTTTATATCATGGTGTCTTACCAGGGGCAGTGGATTCATACCTTATGGAAGGCAAATGGACTCAAAAGAAAAGGCAAAAGTCGATTCAGGATTTTGTTAAGGGTTCAGTTACCCTTATGCAGTCAATAGAAAATAACTCCATGCAAGTATAAATAAAACTATCCAGGATAAGTTACAGAAAGTCTCTGTATACATCATATTAACTCCTAGATACTTCTCTAAAACTGCTTCCTACCTTTTTAAACAGTATATCATTAAAAATCTACGTAAAAGAAGTTTATAATTTCCTATAGTACTATCTTACCTGTTATTTGTGTATCTTGAATTGAAATCTTGGTGGCTGCAAAGTTGATGAAAGCCTTCCTACACCTTGGTGAGAATAAATTAAAAATGATATCTGTTGGGAGTTATTTTTCAGAAAAAAAGATCATCACATATGTATGTGCTCTCAAGTTTTTCTTGTATCTAATCTGATGTTTGAAAGTAGGCATGTCCACACCATATTCATAAAGCTCAGATTGTCTCTCATTTGACAATAATGCAGTCATTTATTTATTGCACTTAAATTTTTAGGGTAGTAAGTAAAGAAAATCTGAAGAGGAATTAAGACAACTGGTGTCTTCTCTCAGTTCTGTCATTGACTAGTGGCAAAGCTTTTGCTAAATCATTTCATTTTTATGTAACTTAGGCTTATTCTATGTAAAATCAGAATTAGAATTAGAATAAATATTTCAGTTGCTTACAGATCAGAAAGGAAGTCATTTAGTTTTATGACTTTATAGGCATTATAAAGTTGGATGTTATTTCTTTTAGCCTCAATTCTGTCTTGCTTTGTGAATTTAACACTTTAATAATGGATTAAAATGAATTTAACACTTTAAAAATCAAAAAAATAGTTGCAACTTTCAGTGAATCAAATTTGAATTTCTATAAAAAAATCATCATTATCATATGATGTGGTTGCTAATGTAATGATATGTTTGTGGTGAAGAACTGTATTGCTTTTATTTCTACATGTCTCTACAGAGGAAGAAATATTTGTTTGGGTAAATCTATTCAATCATTAATAAAATCTTAAAATAATTCCTTGAGCTATGTAGTCTTGCCAAAGCATCCATGTATTCTTGCAGAGCAAAACAAAAAAAATGGACAAATTAAGATTAGACTTTTTCCCCTTTCTTCCCCACTCCTTTCCTATTGGTTGATCTGAACTTTTGAATTGATGATTGTCAGTTTTCAGTGGGAAACTATTTATGAGTTTGTGTGTGTGTGTGTGTGTGTGTGTGTGTGTGTGCATACATGTGTTTTGCTTTGTTTTGTTTTGTTCTGTTTTTGTCAAGGTAGATTTACAACTATTCTACAATTTATGATCTTGGAATTTTGCCTAAGGCAACAAGAAATTATGTGATTTGCCCAGGATAGTACTACCATTATGAGTCCTACACTAATTTTGAACCCAAATACTGAGTTACTTCAGAAAAATAAACAAAATAATACTATTTCAAAATGTTTCCCAGATTTTTCCAGATAATTGAGTCGATGCTTCCTTTGTCATTCTATTTTGAGTACCAGCTTTCCTCTAATAAGATTTCATGGGAAGTCACATATTGCCATTAGAAGTTTGAAGGGGAAACAAAAATGTTTATTTTGCCAGAACTATTTGAAGTTAGAACAATCTCAAATATATTGACACTTGTATTTTTAAAGGCCTGGTCAATATCTCAAGAAAATTTTGAGGTCATTTTTAAAATTTCAACTGCAGCGTATCTTGTACTAGGCTCTTGATCTGTTTTCCATCTCTTTAATGACATACGTGTTACTCAACCTGCTTGTCTTGCATAGTTTCCTTGCTAAGAGTTTTAGATAGTCATTTTAAATGTTGATAAAAATCACAGTAATATAAATGCTAATGAGCCTATACTCAGTAAGAAGTACCAATAAGTGTTAGAAATGAATGAGAAAGTAACTTTTTTTATTGGTTAGAGATTTGTGGTTTCTTCAAATCAAATAACATTCTATTAGAAACTTATTTTATGCACTGAGAATACTTAATGAGAAGCCTGGATGCCTGACCCTATTTCCCTCTAACCAGCAACATTGAGATCCTAAACTATATCATGTACCTTGGCTAAACTGATCCCTTGCTCATGATATTGAAAAAAAAATCATTTTATGAACTCCAATGTCTCAGCATCAGTGTTTTCTTATTTTTAAGACTGCCATCATATTTTCAATTTGGGATCTACTGTTTTTCTGTAATAATAAATTTCCAGTCTGCACCTCAGCTCATCAAATATCAGTACTCAGACTTCTTGTTCTGGCTTGTTTTTCCTACAATTGGAACTTCCCATATTTCTAGACTTTTTACAGAAGCATTCCGTAATAGCAGATTTGCAAATTTAAGTAATGAATGGGGCAGTTAGTTAGAACAACAGATAGAGCACCAGCTCTGGAGTCAGGAGTATCTGAGCTCAAATCTGTCCGCAGACACAATATAAATTCCTGAACTGTGTGATCTTGGGCAAGTCACTTAACCTCACTGCCTTGCAAAAACAAAAATAAATCATCTAATGAATATCCTTCTAAATTACATATTAGAACTCAACTACTTGAAGATTGCATTCTAACTTTTACTTAAATTATTTTATATCACTTTTATTTTCCAACATATGCTTCAATTTCCCCTAATGTCTAGTCTCATTTTCCTCCTCTATCTTTAAGACTTTTTTGCCCTTTTTCATTTCTTTTTTTTCCAACTTCTCACATGAGATTCACTCACAAGAGAAAATAAAGAAAGAAAAATTTTGCAAAGCTACAGTGTGAAATGCTCAATATAAAAACAAGATGGAGGGAGATTTAATAATAATTCCCTCTGTTAAGCATTGGGGAAACAAATGCACAAATGTAAGCAAGATACTCGTTGTTTTAAATAGTTTTATGTCTACATTGTTTTATTACCACCTGCATAGTAATACGGCCTTACTCTGCCCCCTCAGCAAGTTATTGCTAACACAAATAAGAACAAAACAAAAGAGAAAGGCGACATGAAAAGATCAGCTAAACCAATCACCACGTCAAAAAATGCAGTGTTCTACCTTTAGGAACTACTCATCTATAAAAATATATAAGAAAAACTATGGTTTCATATATCTTCTTTGGGGGCACATTTATTTGTTGTTATGTTGCAACAAAAATCTTAGATTATTAATTTTGTTCTTGCCATTTACATTGCTGCAATCATTTTCTGGATATTTTCTTTGTGATACATACATACATTCATCCCTTCTTGTCTTTCAATACATCTCTTTATTCATCATATTCAGTGTTTCTCATAGGGCATCTATTTCATTTCAAGTTCTTTGTTAAAACAAAACTGGATGAAATCTCTAGGTGTAAAGTACATTTTAGCCAAATTTTTGTACTAATTCCAAATCAGTTTTCAGAATGGTTGCATAAATTCTTCACCCTAGCAATAATTTCTTCAATTTCTTCAAATTTTCCTTTCTTTTGCTCAGTAAATGATATTTAATTTATTTATTTATTCTTCCAATTACATGTAAAGGTATATTTCAACAATCTTTTTTTTTGCTAGGTTATGAGCTTCACATTGTTCTCTCTCCACCCTTTCCTTCTCCTATCCCCAAAGATTTAGAAAGTGATTTAAAACAGGCTATACATGAAAGCCATGCTAAAAATAATCCCTATTAATCATGTTGTGAAAGAAGAATCACATCAAAATAGAAAAATAGATAAAAAATATAATGCCTTAGAAAACTTTTAAAAATTGAAAAAATAAACTTTGGTCTAAATGTAAACTCTATAATTCCTCTTCTGGATTTGGATGATATTTTTATCACAAGTATTCTATCTGATTTTTGTACTAAAATGAACAAGTTCATCATAGTTGATCTTCACACAATGTTACTGTTAATTTGTATAATGTCCTTTTGATTCTGTTCATATCACTAGGGATCAATTTGTGCAAGTCTATCCTGAAAACTCATCCCTCATGATTTCTTAAAGAATAATAGTGTTAAGGGTGGCTAGGTGGCATAGTGGATAGAGCACTGGCCCTGGAGTCAGGAGTACCTGAGTTCAAATCGGACCTCAGACATTTAATAATTACCTAGCTGTGTGGCCCTGGGCAATCCACTTAACCCTATGCCTTGCAGAAAAAAAAAATAATAATAGTGTTCTATTGTGTTCAAATACCACAGTTTTCCAGTCATTCCCCAACTTATGGGCAGCCCTCAATTTCCAATTCTTTGCTACTACAAGAGATGCTTTCTCTCTCTCTCTCTCTCTCTCTCTCTCTCTCTCTCTCTCTCTATATATATATATATATATATATATATATATATATGTATGTATGTATGTATAGCTTGAACATATAAGTTTTCATACTTTTTTGTTATCTTTTTGCCATACAGACTTAGTAGTGGTATTGTTGGATCAAAAAGTATTCAGTTTTTTGTCAATTGGTTGTAATTACAAATTGGTCTCCAAAAAGTTTGGACCAGTTTAGAAATACACCAACACTCTATTTGCATCCCAGCTTTTCCTCCCCCCCCCCAAGAATTGAATAATTTCCCTTTTGAGTCATAATGAATATTCATATTAATTCATACATTAGAGTTGTTTTAATTTTAATTTATCTAATCAATAATGATTGAGAATATTTTATGCTTTTAGATAGCTTTAATCTTTTGACTATCAACTGGGGATTGTCTTCTATTTTTATAAATTTGACTAGATTCTCTATATATTTTAGAAATTATTCCTTTGTCAGAAACATAATGTATAAAAATTGTTTCACAACTCATTGCTTTTCCTGTAATCTTGGTTTTATTTAATTTGTGCAAAAAAATTTCAATTTAATACAATTGAAATGACTCATTTTGCATTTTATAGAATTCTCTCTTCAATGGTCAAAAACTACTCTCCTTTCCATAGATCTGACATGTAATCTATTTTTGTCTCCTTATTGGTTTATGAGATCACCTTTTATCACCTTTAGACACTTTTTATATCTAAATCGCATATCCGATTGGAACTTATTTTGATACAGAGTGTGGGATGTTGGTCTATGTCTACTTTCTGCTATACTATCTTCCAGTTTTCTAGACAGTAATTATTTTTTAATCAAAGAATGAGTTATTATTCCAGAAGATGGAAGCATTGGGTTCATCAAACAACAAACTGCTATTGCCATATAACAATGTTTCTGTTGTACCTAATCACTTAGATGACTAATGTTTTCAAATGTTATTTTACCCTGGTGCAGTTAAGTTGCCTTTCTTTCCATTTCTTCATTAATTCCTTTGATATTCTTGTCCTACTCTGACTCCATATAAATTTAGGTACTATTGATCTAGCTCCATCAATGTTTGACTGGTATGACACTGAATAAGTAGCTTATTTTAGGTAGTAATTTTTATTATGAGCTAAACCTATGCATGAGAAAACAACATTTACCCAGTTATTTAGCACTGACTTTATTTCTGTGATGAATGTTTTATATCTGTTTTCACATAGTTTCTGAGTCTGTCTTGGGAGATAGACTCCCAAATTTTTTATATTAGCTACCATTATTTGAAATGGGATTTATCTTTCTATTACTTATTACTATATCTTGTTAGTAATAAAGAAAACTGTTGATGATTTTCATAGGTTTATTTGTTTTTTAGATGATTTTCTAGGACTCTCTAAGTATATCATCATATCATCTGCAAAGAATGAGAGTTTTGCTTCTTCATAAAATATACTAATTTCTTCAATTTCTTTTTCTTGTTGCCAAAGTCAGCATTTCTTTTATATTGTTGAATAATAGTGGAGTTAATGCACATCTTTGTTTCACCCTGATTTTACTGGGAATTATTCTAACCTTGCGCATTACACATGTTTTTTGTTGGTTGTGGATAGGTTGTTTATTATTTTAAGAAACACTCCATATCTATTTTTTAAATAAGAATGGATAATGGGTGGTGCAGTGGGTAGAGCACTGGCCCTGGAGTCAGGAGTACCTGAGTCCAAATCTGGCATCAGACACTTAATAATTACTTAGCTGTGTGGCCTTGGGCAAGTCACTTTAACTCTGCTGCATTGCAAAAACTAAAAAAAAAAACTAAAATAAAAGAAGATAGAAATGGATAGTGTATTTTGTCAAAAACATTTTCAATGTCAACTGAAATAATCATATGATTTCTATTATAATATAATTTCTGTTATAAATATGGAATAATCTGATTATCCTGAACCAACACTGTAGTCCTGGTACAAATCCTACATGTTTATAGTGAGCATTCTTCATTAGGGAAATTGATCTATAATTTTCTTTCTTTGTTTTCACTATTCCTGATTTAGGTATCAACATCTTATTGGTGTCATAGAAGAAATATGGCAGAACTTCTTCACCTATTTGAAATAGCTTATGTAGAATTGCAACTAAATTTTTCTTGCATGTTTGGTAGAATTCACCTGTGAATTTATCTGGTGCCAGAGATTTTTTAATAAGGTCTTCATTGATGGGTTGTTCAATTTCTTTTTCTGAGATGTGGTTATTTAAGTATTTAATTTTGTCTTGTTTTAACCTGAGCAGGTAATAATTTTGTCAATTTTGACCCATTTTACTTAGATTGACAAATTTACTAGCATAAAGTTGGGCAAAAGAGTTTTGAACTGTTAATCTAATTTCCTCCTCCTTGGTAGTGAAATCACATTTTCATTCTTGATGTTGTTAATTTTTTTATTCCTTTAAATTCAAATAACCGAAAGATTTACTTAATTCTTTTAAAAAATCAGTTTGTTTTATTTATAAGTTCAATGATTTTCTTACTTTCAATTTTATTAATTTCATCCTTAATTTTCAGAATTTTGAATTTGCTATTTTAATTGGAGATTTTTAATTTCTTGTTCAATTTCCAGGGCAGAACCAAGATGGTAGCGAGACACTAATCTGTTCCTGGAGCCTTTCCCTCCCAAAGATAAATGAAGCCTCTATTCTGACATTCCCACTATAGATCTAGGCAAGAAAAAGAGAAGATTCAAAGAAGTTTTCAACTGTTGACGTCATGGAGGATCTTCATTGAAAGTATGTCACTTTTGGGGGAAAAGGGAAGTAAAGTCCAGGAGGCAGGATTGAGGAGAAAGCCAGCAGTAGGCTTTTAGCCACAGTGCAATCCAGGTTCCAACAGCTTAATAAGAGCAGATGTCCCAGCAGTCAGATAGCAAGCCAACTGGGAGGATCCCAACCCCCAAAGATTGAACCCTGAAAACATCAGGGTAAAAGCGAGGACTGTGTCAAGAACAATCAGCTTTTAAGATAGAACCTGGACATAAAGGAGGAAAAAAAATCTCTGCAAAGGAAAGGCCTGGACTGCATAGGCAACATCTTGGCCAACAACAAGTCAGCCAAAGAAAAATAAAAGCTTAGTTTTACATTCCATATATCCCAGGATCAGAACAACAATAAAAAATGAATAATAAAAGCTAAAAGATCTCTCTTTATAAGAAAAAATACTACACAGATAAAAATGGCAACAATGCCATGGATGAAGAAGAAAATTGTGAAAAATCACTCACAAGAGAAGTATAAAAACAGTTTATAAATTGGAATCAAATACACAAACTCACTGAAGATCTTAAAAAAAGAATTTGAAACCCAAAGGAGATCAGAAAAAAAATTATGGGAAAAAAGCAATGAAATTCATGCAGGAAAAATATGTCAAGTTAACCAAAGAAATCAATTCAATTAAAAGTAAAAAAAAAATCAACAGAAAAAAAACACAGAAGATAAATGAAGAGAAAAAAAAAAATCCAAAAAACTAGAATTCAACAGTTAGAAATGAATCTACAAGACTACAAGATTCCATCAAACAAAATGAAAAGACTGAAAAAACTGAAGAAAATGTAAAGGACCTTCTACAGAAAACAAATGACCTGGAAACAGATCCAGAGGGACAATCTATAAATAGTTCCATGATTCACAGAGAGAATCAATGCCTAGATCAACAAAAGAAGCTGGAAAACATCATGCAGGAAATTATAAGGGAAAATTGTCCCCATTCTACTAGAACAAGATAACAATATAACAACTGAAAGAATGCACAAAAGTCCTCTAGAAAGAGACCCCAAGATAAAAACTCCAAGGGCTTTAATAGCCAAATTCTAAAACCTTCAAAAAAAAAAAAAGAGAGAATATTACAAGCAGCAAAAAAGACAAACATGTCCATTTTATTCATGTAAACATTTAGAGGTAGAATATTTCCCCCAATAATTGCTTTGGCCATATCTCATGAGTTTTGATATGTAATCTGATTGTTGTCATGGATTTGTATGAAGTAATTAATTACTTTTATGATTTGTTGTTTGATCCACTAATTCTTTAAAATTAGATTATTTAGTTCCAATTAATTTTAGATTTACCTCTCCTTTATGGCATATTATTTTTATTGCATCATGAGCTGAAAAGAATGCATTCAAGATTTCTGCCTATCTGCATTTGTAATGAGAGTTTTGTACCTTGATAGATGGCCAATTTTTGTGTAGGTGTCATATATGATCAAAAAAATGTTTATTTCTTTCAATCTCTAATTTAATTTTCTCCAGAACTCTATCAAATCTAACTTTCCAACTTTCTATTCACCTCCATAACTTCCTTCTTGTTTATTTTATTGATAGATTTATCTAATTCTTAGAGAGAGGTTGAGGTACCCCAGCAGTATAGTTTCACTTTCTGTCTTCCGGCAACTTATTTAGCTTCTCCTCTAAGTATTTGGAAGCTATACAACTTAGTGCATCTGTATTTAGTATTGAAATTATTCCATTGTCTTTGGTCCCTTACTAGTGGATATTGTTTCCTTCCTTATTCCTTTTAAAGACATCTATTCTTGCAATTACTTTGTATGAGATAAAGATTTCTACCCCTACATTTTTCACTATAACAGAAGGGTAAAATATTATGTTTGTATATTTTACTTTTATTCTGTGTATCTCTAGGATTCAGATGTGTTTTTTCTTAGCAGCATAGTCTAAGATTCTGATATTTAATCCACTCTGCCATCTAATTCTCTTTTATAGGAGAGTTCATCCGATTAACATTCACACTTATTAATATAATTATTCATGCTCTCTTCCCTCCATTTGCACTTTTCCCCTCCTTTCAATCTATTTCTTCTTACCTGCATTTTTCTTCTCAACACCTTCCCCCAGTTTTTCTCTCCTTCAATCAGCCACCCTGCGTTTCACCCTCTATTCTTTTTTCCATTCTTTCTCTCCTTCCTATCAGTCATTCTTTCCCTATCCTTTCTGTCCTCACCTAATACTTGAAGTATAAGCTAAATTCATAAATCCATCTTAGTATATATATATATATATATATATATATATATATATATATATATATATATATTATTCTTTCTTTGAGACAAATCAGGTTAAATAAAATTCAAGTACTTTTCACACCTTCCCTCCTTCCTTGTACTGAAATATGTACTTTATGCCTCTTCATGTATGTAATTTACACCATTTTTGCTTCCCCTCCTGCTGTCTCATTATAATATGTTCCCATTTTAATGTATTTTTAAAAATATCATTCCATCAAAATCAACTTATGTCCAAAAGTTCTACTTAAAGATTTTCCCTCTAATAGGGTTGCAGTTCTCACATTATGAGAATCTTCTTCTCAGTTAGGTATAAAATCACTTTAATCTTATTGAATAGCAATCTTTTTTTCATGTCCTTTGTATACCTTTTCACATATCTCTTGAGTCTCTTCTTTGAAGATAAAATTTTCTGTTCTACTGGTATTTTTGTCAAGAAAATTTGAAAGTAGGGGGGAGCCAAGATGTCCACAAGAAAGGATTAAGTCATAGGCGCTCTCTGATAAAGCTTATAAACTAAGGACTCTAACTAAATTTTCAAGAGACAGAACCCACAAAGGGACCCAGCGAGGCAGTTCTACTCAAGGTAACCTGGAAAAGAGCAGAAAGGCTCTGCTCCCCAGGGTCAGAGGGGCAGCTCTGGGCTGCCAAAGGGAAAGAACTTCAGCCTGCTGGAGGCAGCCCCAAGGTGCTGGAAGCCCCAGCTCACAGTAGCAGGGGAGTCTCCCGAGCTAGGCCCCGGGGAGCACCGGGCACAAAGTGGGGGAATAGCAGGGGACCTCTGCCAGAGGGAGCATGTGAAGCTCAGCCCTCAGGCCACACAGCGAGCAGCATGGTTTTTAGGCAGCCCAGATCCAGAAACAGAAGCAGTCAGAGCGGATAAGCAGCAGCCCCCAGGACATGAGCCCATTGAACCTAAGGAGGGGAGTGAAGAGAGAGACTGCAGAGCTCTGTCCTCTGCCCCTGGAATAGGACTCTGGGGCTCTGACCACATTCAGAACCTGATTGCAGTCTACCCCACCCCAGAACAGCAGGGCCCCCCCCCCCCACCTCAGCCCCATAGTAGTGCATATGGTCATTCACAGACCAGGAGTGAGGACAGAACCCCACATACTAAGACCCTTGTGGGAGTGTCACAAAAGCTCAGGAAGTATCCCAAAACCAAGCCAGGCTGGGAAAAATGAGCAAGCAGAGAAATAAGAGGAACACCATTGAGAAATATTTTGCAAATTAGCCCAGGAAGGATCAAAATACTCAGTCCGAAGATGAGGACGCACAAGCTGCTCCAGCTAAAGACTCCAAGAAAAACAAAAAGTGGGCTCAAACTATGACAGAACTCAAAATAGACTTTGAAAATGAAATGAGGGAGTTAGAAGAAAAACTGGGAAAAGAAATGAGAGAGATGCAGGAAAAACATGAAAATGAAGTCAGCAGCTTAGTCAAGGAAATCCAAAAATATGCTGAAGAAAATAGCGTGCTAAAAATCAGCTTAGGTCAAATGGATAAAACAGTTCAAAAAGTTATTGAGGAGAAGAAGAATGCTTTAAAAAGCAAAACTGGCCAGATGGAAAAAGAGATAAGAAAACTCTCTGAGGAGAACAAATCCTTCAGACAAAGAATAGAATTCAGGGAGATTGATGAATTTACCAGAAATCAGGAATCAATACTTCAAAACCAAAAAAATGAAAAATTAGAAGAAAATGTGAAATATCTCATTGAAAAAACAACTGATATACAAAACAGACTTAGGAAAGATAATTTAAAATTTATTGGAATACTTGAAAGTCATGATCAGGAAGAGCCTTGACATCATTTTCAAAGAATTACTACAGGAAAATTGCCCTGATATTCTAGAAGCAGAGGGCAAAATAGAAATGGAGAGAATTCACCGATCCCCCTGAGAATGAGATCCCCAAAAACCAACCCCTAGGAATATTATTGCCAAGTTCCAGAACTCTCAAGTCAAAGAGAAAATATTATAAGCAGCCAAAAGGACACAGTTCAAATATCGTGGAGCTCCAGTGAGGATCACACAGGACTTAGCAGCAACTACATTGGAAGCTTGTAGGGCTTGGAATATAATATACTGGAAGGCAAAAGAGCTTAGAATGCAGCCAAGAATTAACTAATCAGCAAGGCTGAATGTCCTCTTCCAGGGAAAAAGATGGACTTTTAATGAACCAGGGGAATTTCAAATGTTCCTTTTGGAATAGCCAGAGCTGAACAGAAGGTTTGATCTTCAGATACAGGACTCAGGTAAAGCATAGAGATTGGAGGAGAAGGCGAAAATATGGGGGACTTAATGATGATGAACTGCATGTATTCCTGCATAGAAAAATGACACTGATAATACTTATATGAACCTTCTCAGTTAATAGAGCAGGTAGAGGGAGCTTTTATTGTTGAAGCACAGGAGAAAGCTGAATTCTAAGATAAAATATGGTGTAAAAATGGAGTCAAAAGAAAAAAGGGGAAATGTAATGGGAGAAAGAAAAAGGAGAGGGGTAATAAGATTTTTCTTTATTACAATGAGGTATTGCAATGATATGGAAGGGGGGCAAGACGGAATGAGGGAACCTTTGCTCTCATCAGAGGTGGCTAGGAGAGGAAAGAGCATATATATTCAATGGGGTATAGACATCTGGAGTAAGAAGGAGGGGGGGAAGCAGGGGGAAGGGGTGGGGTTGTGAATAAAGGAAGAGAGGATGGACCATGGGGGGAGAGTGGTCAGATATAACACATTTTCTTTTTTTACTTCTTGCAAGGGGTTGGGATTGGAAGGCCTGTCCAGGACCATAGGGTCACTGGATGCTAGGCCTAAAGGGTGGTATGGGGGCCCAGGGCCTCTTGGCCCCAGGACCAGGTATCTATCTGCTGCACCACTGAGCTACCCTACAGCAGAGTCAGAGTGAAAGGAGAGAGAAAATATAGTACATGGTAGTGGAGAAATAAGAAAGGAGGGAGTTTGTGATCAGCAATGGCAATGGTGGAAAAATATGGAAGTAACTTTTGCGATGGACCTACCATAAAGAATGTGATCCACGCACGACAGAGTTGTTGGTGTTGGAACAAAGACTGAAGCACATTTATTATTATTATTATTATTATTATTATTTGGGGGAGGGTGCAGGGTAAATGTGGCTGGGTGGCCTGCCTGGAGACACATAGCAGGGTGATTTTTGGTTGTCTGAGGCTGGATTTGGACCTGGGTGCTCCTGGCTCAAGGGCCAAGGCCCTGTCCATCACCCAGACACCCATACTGTTATTACTCTTTTATTTTATTTTGGGTTTTTTTTTTCTTCTTTTTGGTTTTTGCCGGGCAGTGGGGATCAGGTGGCTTGCATGTCACAGGGCTGGGCGATTGTTTGGTCTAGGGGGCTGGATGTGGGTTTGGCTGTTTGTAGCTCCAGTGCTGGTGCTTCGTCCATTGCACCACCTGACTATACCTACAATTATTACTATTATTTTTTCTTAATTTTAATTTTTTTCTCTCCCCTTACTTTATCGCTCAAGCAAGTCTATATTTATGGGCGGATAGGGGGTATTTCATTTACTCTTAAACAAGAATATTTTATTAATGTTAAAAAACAATTTGTACAAAATGAGAATAAAAAAAGATAAAAAAAGAAAATTTGAAAGTCATCTATTTAATTAAATGTTCATCTTTTATTGTGAAAAAATATGCTCAATATTGCTGGAAAGTTGAGTCTTGTTTGTAATCCATGCTTCCTTGTCCCATGGAATATTATATTCCAGGCCCTTCAATCCTTCAATGGTCACGTAGCTATGTCCTGTGTAATCTTGCCTATGGCTCAGAGCTATTTGAACTGTTTCTTTCTGGTGACAAAGAATTTTCTCCTTGATGTGCTAACTCTGGAGCTGTCAGCAATATTCCTTGGGGTTTACATTTTGGGATCCCTGTGAGGAGCTTATCAGTTGTTTCTTTCAGTAACTATTTTGGCCCTCAGCTCTAGGATACCAGGGCAGTTCTCCTTGAAGATTTCCTTATAATTGCTGTCCCAGCATGAATAATTTATGTCCCAGCTGAATAATTTATGGTAAATGAATGCTATGGACTATTTTTCTTCTATAAGAAATCATGAAGTCTTAGAGTTTAGTGAACAATGAAAAGACTTGCATGAACTGATGCTGAGTAAAGTGAGCAGAACCAAGAGAATAGTTTACCCATTAACAACAGCATTGGGAGATGCTCATCAATGATGGATGCACCTCCTCTCTGAAGTTCAGAGATCATGTTCTCAGAGAACTTGCTATGGATAAAGTCATCCATATCCAGAGAAAAAGCAATGGAGTGTAAATACAGAGTAAAGCATATTTTGTTTTCTTTTTCATAACTTCTTTAAAGTTTTTCCTTTTTATTGTCATAGATTTTTCTTCCCCCCTTAGTTGTTATTCCTCTTTCACAACATGATTAATTTGGAAATATTTTAAACATGATTGTACAAATATAAATTTTATCAGGTTAGAAAAATGAGTAACTCATAAATTTGCAAATGGATGAATGTTGAAAATTATCTTTGCATGTAATTGGAAAACTAAAGCAAAAATTTAATTAAAAAACATAAATAGGGACTAGAGAAAATGTCTACTCCTCTGTCTTGTTGTTAATATAACTCATACATTCAGTCTATAAGTGTTGCATACTTCTGCTTTATAATTCATTTGATGGTCAAATAATATATTCAGATATCCTTTTAGCACATAGCACTAGTCCATTCCCAAATAGTTTACTTTGAATTGTGGAGTTTATGGGGTTATTCAGGGAGGAATAATACCTCTGGGTGAGGAATGCCAAGCAATTGTTAGGGTTACTTTCCATGCTTGGTTTCCACCTGATACCTCCCTCACATCTATCTCTCGAAGAATCTGTAGCATGTGCAGTAGACACATCCCAGAAAAATCTCATCAGACAGGCCAAACTAGGCTGAGAAAGACCAAGTAGCCTTAAATAATCCCATGAGATAGGAAATAGTGTACCCAAAGCATGTGCTTTCAGAAGACTTCCTTACAGAGCATTTTATTAAAACAAGACATTAAAGCAGCAGAATGATATACTGTTGGAAAACTTAGAAGATAGTCAGAAAAAGAAAACACAGAGGTCATACACTGCATCCAGATCCATTGTCAATCATCTTGATTTTTGTCTTGTCATTGAGCTCCAATTGTTTGGAAAAGAACAATCTCATGCAACATTGCCTCACTTAAATTCCATTTACCAGAGCCAAAAGACATCACCTATGCTAATTTATTATTCAAAAGTTTTTTTATTAATTATAATAATTTATTATTTTTAAATATTGCTATATTAATATTTAAAATACCTCAATGTCATATAGCAATGGTCAAGTGATGAAGCAGCAGATGCACATAGCCTGGGAACCACAGTCTTATCCCTACACATAGGTAGAGTGAGCAAAGGGTCAGAAAAGTTGCAATAAAAATGTCCTGTCTTACTTAAATCTAGCCTACTTACTGTGGAAGGAAGATAACCCATTCTGTGATAAAAGCACAAAAATATAGAAAAAACTTTGTGAAGATGATTACATTCACCACTGGCATATGGAGTATATGCAAAAATTCCTGAAGACATGAAAAAGAATATTATCTTGTAATAAAAGAACTCAGCAAGTATCCCATCCAAATAACAACTCTGAGGAAAAATAAGCTTTATAACTGCAGAATAGCTTATCTAGTGAGATCTGGAAACACATATTTTTGGAGTTGTCAGCAATAAGTAGTGCTGTGAAGCTGACATAGCTTCACAAGGAAACAAATCCAATCATCAAACTTATATTTCTTCAAAATGTAGTGAATGGCAGTCTCATGGCAACAGGATTTCCATTTGCAAGAAAGTATTATGCTACCATCATCAGTACATTTGCTTCAAAAATGATGAACCCCAATAACAGCAAACAAAAAATTTATAATGATCTAGAAACTTCATCATCAATGGGCTGAAAGAGAACAAGTCTATAATTCTGAGTGATTTAAATGCAAGAGTAAGCATTGACTATCAGACTTGATAGGGAATTCTTGGATGGAATAATCAGAAATAGCATCAGTTACTTATTAATGAAAACATTGACATCTTAGGACCTTCTCACCTTCAATATTATCTTCTGCTTACCTAAATGCAATAACATTTTTCATGGATGCACTCTTGCATCAAATATTGGACCATAAGAGACTATATCATTGTAAGAAGAAGAGACAGAAAAGATGTGAGAGTAATGAAGGTGATATGTGACAAGTAGTGCTGAACCAATCATATATTCTCCAATTTTAACATTGGAATTCACCAAAGGTTGGGGCCCCAAGGCTTATTTCAATGCATTAGAGTGCTTCTCTATGAATGAAGTTTGTTACTAATTTGAAGAGAGAACAGAGCCATCACATTGGAAACAATGGAGTAGGAAAAAGAATTAGCTGATTTCAGAAATTTGTATGCAGAACCGCATTTATCCTTCTGGAACAGAATATTCACAAACATCAAGATTGGCTGGATGGAAATGATGAGGAAATTCTGAATCTGCCAAATGTAAAACTAGAACTCTATGGAATCTGCCATCAGAATGGTGTTTTTTTTCCTCTAAAAAAGTTAATATTTTTTAACTTAATTAGATATTTTTTTATTTAATTAGATGGAGTTAATTAAATTCTATCCAAAGTAAAGTCTAAGAAAAGCTTAGAGAGATGAAATATTCTTGGTTCAGTAAGAAGGTAGATGAAATTCAGGTTTATGCTGATAGAAATAACACAAAGGATTCATTTTTCTTTTGATACTTGAAGATTATTTATGGTCTAAAGGTCTTTGTTGCATTTCAACCACTCAGTCCTGATGCAAGTACACTGATCAACGATAAGAACATTGTCTTTGAGACATGGATTGAACTTCCATTGTGTTTCCAAGGGGCTTTTTCCAACCACTGTTGAAACCAATGATCCTCGACCTCAGTTTGAAGTCAATCCTTGTGTAGTTCAGCTTCCAAATTAAGAGGAGGCAGTGAATGTTATTAAGATTCTTTCATGCAATATAGCATTGGAGCTGATTTCATTGCAACAGTGATCTACAAGGCAAAGATTTCCCTGCTTATCTAAAAATGACTGAAATCCAAGAAATATCAGAGGACATTATCCCCCAGGAGATTGAGGAATCTTTCACTGTTCATCTATATAAAGAAAGAGAAAATGGATTATCTGTGACAATGATATAATTGTCTATTCCTTAGTCATTGCCAGCAGAGTCAGAGTAATACTTAATTGGCTATCCCTTCACTTAGAAAGTAGTCATCTGAGAGGTAGTGTGACATCAGACAAGACAGGGTTGAGGAATCATCTATATGGTGCTTTCTATCTGACAGCTCCAGGAGAAATGCCAGGAGCAGAAAAATTTATCCAGTCTTCACAAGTCTTTGGAAATTATCAGTTATCAAAAAGTCCATTAATGTTGTAGACCAGTTTCATGGGGGAATAATTGCTCAGGATATGAAAAATTAATTTTCTTTCCCAAACACTAATGAAATGAGGCAAGACTCTGGTTTTTTCCCACTTTTTAGCATTATGTTCTCAGTCATGTTGTCTGATGTCTTCAGTGGGCAGAGAAATAGCATCAAAGTGAAATACTGCACTGATAGTAAATTGTTTACCTTGTAAAGGTCAGAAGTCAGTACAAAAAAATGGAGCAAGTTGGTACCTGATTTTTTGTCAACAGATGATTACACACTCCATGTAACTTCAGAAACTGAGATGAAGCAAAGTGTCAATCAGTTCTCTGCTGTTTGTTTTAATTTTGGCCTTATAATCAATACTAAGAAAATAAAAGTTCTCCACTAGCCAAAACTATAATATTCATACATGGCAACATCAGTTATATCAAATGGAGAATTTTGTCAGCAAATGGCAAGTTTACTGAACTTGGCAGTATACTTTCCAGAGATGTATACATATCTGTTGGGTTGAGGTATGCATTGGCAGAATTAGCTCAGTTTTTCAGATACTCTGAAAGGATCTGTGGGATAGAAAATGTATTAGACATTCTACCAAACTAAATTTCTAAAGAGTCACTTTGCTAATCTCATTGTTTCATACCTGTGAAACCCAGACAGTCTACAAGCACCATGCCAAAAATGTGAACTCTTCCATTTTAATTTTCTTAAAAAGATTACAAAGATCGGGAGCCAAGATGGTGACAAGAAGGGATCGAGTCTTAGGAGCTCTCTGATAAAATTCATCAGCTAAGGACTCTAACTAAACTTTCGAGAGACAGAACCCACAAAGGGTCCCAGTGAGGCAGTTATCCTGCTCAAGGTAACCTGGAAAAGAGCAGACAGGCTCTGCTCCCCGGGATTGGAGAGGCGGCGCACCAGAGGGGTGGCCTGCCAGAGCCAAAGAACCTCAGGCTCGGGAGGCAGCCCCAGGGCGCTGGGAGTCTCAGCTCACAGCAGCGGGGGAGTCTCCTGCACTGCACCCCGAGGAGCACCGGCACAAAGTGGGGGAACAGCAGAGGACCTCTGCCAGAGCAAGCACGTGGAGCACAGCACTCAGGGCACACAGAGAGCAGCATGGTCTTTCCTCAGCCCTGATCCAGGAAACAGAAGCAGGCAGAGCAGGTAATCAGGTGCCCCCAGGGCATGAGCCTATTGAGCTGAGGGAGGGGAGTGAAGAGAGACTGCAGAGCTCTGTCCTCTGCCTCTGGAACAGGACTCTGGGGCTCTGACCACACTCAGATCCTGATAGCAGTCTAGGCCCCCCCATAGAACAGCAGGGCCCTCTCCACCTCAGCCCCATGGCAGAGGGAGGTGCTTATGGTCATTCACAGACCAGGAGGGAGGACAGAGCCTCACACACTGAGACACTTGTGGGAGTGTCCCAAAAGTTCAAAAAACACCCCAAACCAGGCACAGGCTTGGAAAATGAGCAAGCAGAGAAACAAAAAGAAGACTATTGAGAAATATTTTGCAAATGAGCCCAAGAAGGACCAAAATACTCAGTCTGAAGATGAGGAAGCACAAGCTTCTGCATCTCAAGACTCCAAGAAAAACAAAAATTGGGCTCAGGCTATGACACAGCTCAAAAAAGACTTTGAAAATCAATTGAGGGAGTTGGAAGAAAAACTGGGAAAAGAGATGCAGGAAAAACATGAAAATGAAGTCAGGAGCTTAGTCAAGGAAATCCAAAAAAATGCTGAAGAAAATAGCATGCTAAAAAACAGCTTAGGTCAAATGGATAAGACAGTTCAAAAAGTTATTGAGGAGAAGAATGCTTTAAAAAGCAAAATTGGCCAGATGGAAAAAGAGATAAGAAAACTCTCTGAGGAGAACAAATCCTTCAGACAAAGAATGGAATTCAGGGAGATTGATGAATTTAACAGAAATCAGGAATCAATACTTCAAAACTAAAAAAATGAAAAATTAGAATAAAATGTGAAATATCTCATTGAAAAAAACAACTGATGTGGAAAACAGGTTTAGAAAAGGTAATTTAAAAATTATTGGAATACCTGAAAGTCATGACCAGGAAAAGAGCCTTGACATCATTTTCAAAGAATTACTACAGGAAAATTGCCCTGATATTCTAGAAGCAGAGGGCAAAATAGAAATGGAGAGAATCCACCGATCCTCCAGAGAAAGAGATACCAAAATACCAACCCCTAGGAATATTATAGCCAAGTTCCAGAACTCCCAAATCAAAGAGAAAATATTACAAGCAGCCAGAAGGACACAGTTCAAATATCATGGAGCTCCAGTCAGGATCACACAGGATTTAGCAGCAGCTACATTGGAAGCTCCTAGGGCTTGGAATACAATATAATGGAAGGCAAGAGAGCTTAGAATGCAGCCAAAAATGAACTACCCAGCAAGGCTGAATGTCTTCTTCCAGGGAAAAAGATGGAATTTCAATGAACCAGGGGAATTTCAAATGTTCCTTTTGGAATGGCCAGAGCTGAACAGAAGGTTTGATCTTCAGATACAGGACTCAGGTGAAGCATGGAGATTGGAGGAGACGGGGGAAATATGAGGGACTTAATGAGGATGAACTGCATATATTTTCCTGCGTAGAAAAATGACACTCATGATACTCATATGAAACTTCTCAGTTAATAGAGCAGGTAGAGAGAGCTTTTATAGTTGAAGCACAGGAGAAAGCTGAATTTGAAGATAAAATATGGTGTAAAAATGGAGTCAATAGAAAAAAAGGGAAATGGAATGGGAAAAAGAAAAAGGAGAGGGGGAATAGTCCAAGATATTTCACGTAAGATTTTTTTTATTACAATGAGCTATAACAATGATATGGAAGGGGGGAGGCAAGGGGGAATGAAGGAAACTTTGCTCTCATCAGAGATGGCTAGGAGAGGAAACAGCAAATATACTCAATGGTTTATAGACATCTGGAGTAAGAAGGAGGGGGTAGCAGGGGGAAGGGGTGGGGATGTGTATAAAGGAAGAGAGGATGGACCATGGGGGGAGAGTGGCCAGATATAACACATTTTCTTTCTTACCTCTTGCAAGGGGCTGGGAATGGAAGGCCTGCCCAGGACCACAGGGCCAGGTGGATTCTGGGCCTAAGGGGTGGTATGGGGGCTCGGGGCTTCTTGGCCCCAAGACCAGGGATCTGTCTGCTGCGCCACTCAGTGACCCTACAGCAGAGTCATAGTGAAAGGAGAGAGAAAATAGAGTACATGGTAGTGGAGAAATAAGCAAGGAGGGAGTTGCGATCAGCAATGGCAATGGTGGAAAAATATGGAAATAACTTTTGTGATGGACTTATCATAAAGAATGAGATCCACCCATGACAGAGTTGTTGGTGTTGGAACAAAGACTCAAGCACATTTTTTGTTATTATTATTTGGGGGAGGGTGCAGGGCAAGTGGGGCTGGATGGCCTGCCTGGGGTCACATAGCAGGGTGATCTTTGGGTGTCTGGGGCCGGATTTGGACCCAGATGCTTCTGGCTCAAGAGCCAATGCTCTGTCTGCTGCCCAGCCACCCCTACTATTATTACTATTTTATTTTATTTTGGGTCTTTTTCTTTCTTTCTTTCTTTTTGGTTTTTGCAGAGCAGTGGGGATCGGGTGGCTTGCATGTCACACGGCTGGGTGATTCTTGGGGTTACGAGGCCGGATGTGGACTTGGGTGCTTGTGGCTCCAGGGCTGGTGCTTCGTCCATTGCGCCACCTGGCCATACCTACAATTATTACAATTATTATTTTTTTATTTTAATTTTTTTCTCTCCCCTTTACTTTTTTCGCCCAAACAAATCTATCTATATTCATGGGGGAGGAGGGGTATTTTGTTTACTTGTAAACAAGAATATTTTATTAATGTAAAAAAAATTGTACAAAATGAGAATAAAAAATAAATTAAAAAAAAGAAAAAAGATTACAAAGATCATCTGGCTAGATAAGGTACTGACTCAAGGGCAGTCAAGCATTCAAACTCTACCATAGAGATTGCAACTCGGGTGAATTAACTTCATTGTTTGAATGCCAAATGCATGCTTTCCTAAACAATTATATATAGAAAACTCACATAAAGCAGGTGCTCACATAGTGGTCAGAAGAAGTAATACAAGAACAATCTGAAGACCCTTGGCATTGTGAGACATGGGAAGCAATAAAGAGCTACAGAGCTAGTTGGCACAGGAAGACTCATATTTACAAATTAAAATATGCAGTCAGACACTTGCTACCTTTGTGACTCTTGGCATGTCACTTACCTCTATTTGCTTCATCTGTAATATGAGCTGGAGAAAGAAATGATGTACAATCACACTATTTTTCCAGGAGAATATGGTTGAAGTGAAATGACTACATAACAAGAAAAAAAAAATCCCTCAAATATTGTTAACCTAATTACTCAAAAGACCAGGATTATAATGTCTTCAGTAGAGCTGAGAAAGTATATGAAAGTTAGGGCTCATGAATACAAAGTCAGGAAAGGAGTCTTGTTCCCTTTTCCTTAAAATCATGTGTAGATTCTGTCTCTTCTTCAGCAACTTCTCTTTCTATATCATGCTAGTCAGTTTATTGACAGTTATTGACTGACATAGTAGATTTACTTTTTCTGTTGTTGTTTAACCTTTTGTACTTTTATAATTTGTTGATGATACCTCCATAAAACCTTTTATTCTTGTCTGTTACATCTTTGATGTTAGATATATTTGATTATAATATTTTAGTATTAATATGAAGGTGTTGACCTTGTGGACCTTCTGAAAAGGTTTTGGATACCCCAATGGAGTAAGAGAATATTTTATGAGAACTACTGCTCTAGATCATTCCCTCATTTCTAAATAACTGCAATATATAGTTGAATCCTATCCTCACCCGTGACAATCCATTAATGAAACATTACATTTCTACTTTGTATGAGGCATTGAGATACATGTTGGAGATAGAAACTTTTCTAAAATATTTAGGAAAGGAGAGAGTTTTCAGAGATGAATTACCTAGCTGTGTGGCCTTGGGCAAGCCACTTAACCCCATTTGCCTTGCAAAAAATGTAAAAAAAAAACCCACAAAAACAAAAACAAAAGAATATGATTTCTTTCTCATCACATTCAACTTAGATCAATGTATACCTTGGAAACAATGTAAAGATTAACAGATTGCTTTCTGTGTGTGGGGGGAAGCAAGATTGAGGGAAAAGTTGTAAAATTCAAAATAAAAAAAGCTTTCTAAAAAAAAACCAACTATTCTCAATCTAAGAAATAAGCTATCCAGAATGACTGCAATGCAGATTGAATGAATGCACATCAATCATAAGAAAAAAACAAACAAAAAAAGAATGAAGCAAGGTTTTGAAGAACTTAGATGACAATAATATATGGCTGATTCTTTGGGAAATAATGAGATATTGCTCTTTAGGGAATAAAGAGAAATGGTTAGTCCTGAAATGATATGACAGAGGTGATACAGGACTGAAATATTGGATAGAAAAAAGAGACAGATAAGAAAAATGCTGTGGAGAATTCAAAATTTTATAAATATATACATGTGATGTCATCTCCAATATCATCTCCTCTTAGTTAATTAATTTTATCATCTTCTATAATTTATATTTCTTCCTCCTTCAGAGGGATACTGATCGGACTTCACTATCAAGCATAACTCTTCTATTCTCTCTTCTCTAGAACTTTGAAATTTCTCTTTCTGGTGATAATGATGATGTTTATCCTTTGTTCTTTAATAAGATCATGACATCATAAAGATGAATCCCCGACAAGCAAATTAATTTGATTTGATTGAGAAAGTGCTATGCTAAATCACTAGCCTTACTTTCTCCTCCAGAGTGTTCTGGGTCCTGTGGCCAGATATGAATCAGAACAACTAGATATGGTCTTGAATGCCAGGCAATCAGGGTTAAGTGAAGTACCCGAAGTGTCTAAGGCCAGATTTGAACTCATGGCCTCCTAACTCTAAGACTGGTGCTCTAGCCACTGCATCTCCCAGATTTCCTATCTTTCTGATGATACTTAAATTTAAATTTCCTTAAGAAACACAGAATTATGATCTACCCATGCTGTCCTATGTTGTATGATTCTTGTCTACCTTGTCCCAAAATTTCACACAGGGAGCTCTATTAAAATTACTGGAGCCCTTTTTTTACCTGACTTGACTCAGGTATTAGTGGAACAGTATTAAAATTCATATCGTCCCTAACTCTTGTCACATGATTAACCAAGCTCATCTTTGTTTTTTTATAATCACTTGATAATATCCTTTATTCCTGTTATTATTTGGAATCTATACATTGGTTATGTAATGTAGACTGCTCACACCCATTATTTATCTCTCTATTGTCTTCTTACATGCTTTAATTCTTGAGAGTTTCAGGCATGCCATGATTAACTGATGTAAAGAAATCGACAAAAATATTAGTTTTGTAGTCGAGCCTTTATTTTCATAGGATCCTTGGGGTCAGTACAGATCTTTGCAGTTTCATGACAGCAACCCAGCTGTTCTCTTCTTCTTCTTTTCTTTTTTTTATTTCTAGGATCTGTAAAGAGATATCCATATGACAGATGAGATGTTGTTGGACAAGTTCAATAGTTTGTCCCTCTTTAAATGCCTAATACAATCTGTTTCATTTTTCATCTGCTTCACCTTTCCTGTGCAGGAAAGATCAAACTCATTATTAAATTAGAGAACTATTATAATCTCTCTGGAAAGTTTTGGGGCTTGAGAAAATCACCACAATGTCAACTGCAAATAGGAGCATCTGGCATATGTCAACATTCACTAGGAATCCTTCCTTGCCTTGAATGCTTTACTTCAAAGTAGTTGATACCATAGGCAAACTTACTTTCTCCCTGTTTTATGATAAATCTGATGCTATTAATAGAGGATCAATAAATAAGGTTGTTACTTTTGTTAAATCTTCCAAGGAATTTTGAATAAACTTATTATAAGAATGAGCTTCATCTATAAGAGCCTAAAAGACAACATTTCATTATACTGAATCCAGTAATACAATGGAAAAGAGAAAAATGAGGTTTTATGGAAACATATATTGCTTCCTGATTTCCACTCCTAAGAGCAGGATTGGAAAAATAAGGATCAACTACCTACTTGGGGATTAGAGGTTGATATTTGCTATAATTTCTCTACTTAGGTCTGCTACTGAAATATTACTATGGGTTTTCCTAATTAAAATAAAAAAGTTTGTTCTCAAGGTAAGAGCTTGAGGTAATTTATTCATGATAGTTGATTTTAAGAAGAAGAAAAAACAATTACTATTTTCTAGAATAAAGACAAGGTTATACTTAGTGGAAATATTAAAGGAACTATTACCAATAAGACCCAAGAAAATTAGAAACTTTTACTTAAATTTCTAGTATAATTTCCATTTTGAATGGTTCATTGTCATCTAGTCTATTGTATTTTCTTTATTTTCTTTCCTATTCTATTTCTTTCCTTTTCATCTTTATTGCTTCAATTTTGGTCTATTTTCCTAAAACTGTTTTCTTTCTTTGTCACTTATGTTCTGAGTTTTTCTTGATATGTTTTTGTTAGTTATTTTATAGCATTTAACCAAGAGGTGTTTCTAGCTTATTTGCTTTTAGACATCTCTCAGGAAAGAACATCTTATAATGCTGTGAACATGAAGAACTAAAATACCTGCTAATGAGGAAAGAAAAAAAAAAAAGACTAGGAAGTGTCAATAAAGTTGAAGAGAATTTGAAATTTATCTTTGTCTCTTGTGGAAGAAAACAAAGCTTCTAGCCTGTCTAACTTCTATCTGTTACAATAAAAGAAAATCACATTTTCTGTATCCTTTACTCTAAAAGAGAGTAGTGGAAAATCAGAATGTATTCCCCAACATGAGAAGAAAATCTGGTATAATGGGTGACTACTTATCATGGTTATTAGTTCATATCAAAAGTGACATTTTAACCTAATACTGTTTGTTTCCAAAAAGCCTATATTGTCAAACTTTGAGATTTTCCTGATTTTTCCTCTTTAAGGGAAGATTAGATTATAGGATTCAAACATGCTACTGTTCTTTGTATTTGGTTTTTCTTAATTATTTTTTTTTGCAGGGCAATGGGGTTCAGTGGCTTGCCCAAGGCCACACAGCTAGGTAATTATTAAGTGTCTGAGGTCAGATCTGAACTCAGTTACTCCTGACTCCAGGGCCAGTGCTCTATTCACTGCGCCACCTAGCCGCCCCTCTTGATTACTTTTGATTTTTTTTATTTGTTCAGATTCTACTTCATGAATTCTAAGCCTCATTCTCCAAATCCATTTTCTCCTGCATCTATATTATTATTTCATTTAGAAAGGGGGGGAACACCATCAAGAAATTTCAGATATCCTCTAATTATAAGCACTTAAAGAAATATTGAAATAAATTCCCATATGAAAAAAGAAAGCATCATTCTTGATTTTTTAATGTTCATCTCTTTCATCCCCTTTTTAACGTTTATTCATATGCAAATATATATTGTAAAGTTACAAAATTTCTTTTGACCCTCCCTTCCCATCCCCTTGACTTCAGTGGCAAACAGGTTACATTGTAAATTTGTATTTTTGATAAACAGATTTTTTACAGATTAGTAATTTTTGGTTTGAGGAATTAAGATTAAGGGAATGAAATACATGAGAGATGATTTTTATAAAGTGTTCATCAGATTCTGAAGGGTTGGGTTTTTTTTGTTTTTGTTTTGTTTTGTTTTATTTTTCTTCCTCTGGATCATGATAACACTGTCCATAGCTTTTCTAATGTTTGCCCTTGCTCTCTGAGCTGCTAAGAGGAGTTACTTCCATCAAGGTTGACCAATCTCACAGTCTTATTGTTAATGTGTACATTGTTCTCTTGGGTCTGCTCCCTTCACTCTGCATCAGATCCTGTAACTTATTCCATGCTACTCTAGAGTCTGACTATTTATGGTATCTTCTAGAATAGTAATATTCCATGGTATTCATGTATCAGCAATTCTTCATTTTGAAACAAGTAAATCTCTGCCAAAGCCACGCACATTGCCAACATCCTTTAGATGAACATAAAGTGGCATTTATAAAGAAGCCATTTACAATTTACACATCAATAGTATGAGATGAACAACCTTGATAGAAGCAACACCTCTCTACAGTCCAGAGAGCTTGGACAATTGTATTTGACAGATTGTGGACTAATATTCCCAACCAGAGGAAGAAAAACAAAACAAAACAAAATGCACAGGAAAAAAGAACACCCTACTGAATCAGATGAATATTTTATAAAAATTATCTCATAGATATATATATGTACATATATACATATATATATATATATATATATATCTTTCCATTAATCCTAATTCCTCATGCCAAAAAACTAGTAATTTGTAAATATGTTTAACAAGATATGCATGTAAACTGCTAATGTGACCATTCTGACCTGAAGGGGGTGGGTGGGAGGGGAGGGTGGAGGGAAACTTTGTAACTTGGAAATATACATATGCAAATGGATGAAATTAAATAAAAAAGAAGCAATTTGATATCAAATTTATAACACTTTCATCTCAAGATATTTTCATTTTTATAATATAGGTTTAAAAATCTGTGTCAACTTGTTACTGAGATTTTATTTAGTTGCATGATATAATTAAATTCTAAAGAATGAACATTGAAAAATAATGATGTGATGAATAAAAATTACCTGTCCTCTAAAACTAGACTATAATGAAAACTTAGAGTGACTAAACTAGTTAAATACCTGCTTCTATTTTTTCCAAATTAGTTAACTTTCATTTGAATAAATAAAACATTGATTTGGGTTTTTATGATAATTAATTTAAATATAAATGGAAAAGTACTCAAAGCTGATTATTTTATCAGATTCAGATCATTTGTAGCAGATATCTAGAAGTTCTATTAAAAGTAAAACATACTTGCTGAATTATTTCTTTTCATGATTTCAACTAGATCTGTCCTTATCTGAAAAGCTTGTAAGTTGCAAATTCATTGCTGTTTTGCTTCTTGGCTCAAGAGAAAAAGCCAACCTGAAAACAGCCAAGATTTACATATTTAATTCCTTTGCTTTATATTAGAGTGATAAAAACATGGTTGAAATAGACTTCAGAAGAGATCTAGGGAAAACATTAAAATTCATAAGTAAAATTAAACCATCCATTTTAGAACCACCCTTGATTTTAAATATCAGAAAATTTAAATTGGGCCTTATGGATTCAAGTCCAGGGGAAAATCTGTACAAGTAATCATAATGCTGCTTTCATATCTAACTATATTTGTAGGACTTTTAAACTGAAATAGTGCTGACAATTAACTTCCTTTTTGTTTTTATCATTATGGAGACAAATAGAACAATAACTATATAAGCCTCTGTTAAATTATGTATTCTACCTTTTTTCTCCTGCCAGACAATCCAGACTAAAAAATTAATTATATTGGTGTATGGATAGTATAAGGAAAGTAGTAAAAAGATTCAGTGGAAGAGTCAATGGGAAAACAATTTGGTCAACTCTCCAAAATTGAGGACCTTCCTGAAAACTTCAACTATGATAAATTCTTTCTGTTTTTCATGAAGATTAGTAAGTAGAAAAAAAGGTAAAAAATAAAATCTAAATCTAGGTAACAGGTTACAATGGTATTTGCTAACTTCTAATCCTCCCTACTTCCCCCTTTCATAGGAAGATATGATTATTGAAAGGCAGAAATGGGTTTTGAGAAACATCTTTGCATCTTGAATTGTCCAACAAATTCTCATAGAGTAAGAACTAATGACTGTTATCTGACTTCTGAATAGAGAGCAAAATAAAAAAGGCTTACATTATAGAAGGGTGTAAGAAGAGATGAATTACACCAGGGGAATCTTAACGAAGAGATTTGTAGATAGACTTTAGTCTGTTAGGATGCTTGAAACAAGATGGGAGAAAAAAAAAAAAATATATATATATATATATATATTACAGCATAATTACTTTCTTATATATCATATTTTTACTTTATATTTAATATTAAGCATTTAAAAACATAATTCTAAGGAATTATTTGTAGTCCTTTTTCTGACTGATCAAGGGATTGATGATCTTTAAAAAAGTTATCCTCTGACCTAGAAGTTCTTTATGTTCCAATTCTAGATCCTAAAAGATTATAAATATAATTAATAGATTGCACACACATATAGATTTTATTCACAATGTCCTTAGACTTGAGGATGAATATAGAGTCGAGGATGAATATAGAGTCATTCATTTTCCTGATGTATACTCTTACATGTGGCAGAATTAGTTCTATTTTATAGATGGGAAACTTAATTGGACAGAAATGATGTGACAGACTGATAATAACATAACCACCAAGTGTCAAAGTCAGCATTTCAACCCTTTTCTTTTAACTCCAGTGCAAACATTCTTTTTTTCAATACCACACTGGTTGTGACATAGGTAGAAAGATGTCAGAAAGACTCTCCTGATTGTAAAGATTATTAAACAGTAAAATAATTCAATGTTGCCTTTGTTTTGATTATTAAAAACAGAAATGAGTCCTGTTTGAACAATTGATGTAAAGAGTGTAAATAATATGGTAAAATATGACCTAATAAATTTTCTTCTTTTTAAAAAAATTCTCATAGTTCTACAAGTTTTAATGAGAAAGGTTATGTACCTGTATTTTAAAGTCTAAAAATGTGACTTATATTGTGCTGCAAGTTTTGGAACTTTCATTATTTCCATTAATTACACTTTTCCTGTGAGCCTGTGGGCTTGAAGAGAATACAAGAGAACAGTTATGGTTGAGTGTCAAAGGCAAATCCTATATGGGTACATGAATTAAGTAACCTTAATCAAAGAATATTCGTCCAAACCACAAAGTGGAACTCAATAATTGTCTGATGTGTTTGCTTGATTTTTCCAC
Source organism: Macrotis lagotis (assembly GCF_037893015.1). Taxonomy (NCBI): domain Eukaryota; kingdom Metazoa; phylum Chordata; class Mammalia; order Peramelemorphia; family Peramelidae; genus Macrotis; species Macrotis lagotis. The sequence continues at coordinate 199,139,898 of NC_133666.1, read as the reverse complement.
CCTACAAAAAAATTGTGCTTGTGATATGTAAAACTTTAATATGAATAGTAAACCATTATTTTTTTCCTCCAAAGTAATATGAAACAATTGCAAAATAACATAATTTAAAAAAATAATAATGGTTCAATTATTTCATCCAAAATTCTGACTTTTCTTGTTTTGGCAAACTTAAAACATATGTACATTTTCCATAGAATACTATTAATAGATTTCACAAATTAAAGAAGAATATTTCAATTAAGTTGGAGTATATCGATTGCATGTTAGGGAATAATATGACAAAATGTATATTTCTTTATAAAATGTGAAATTGATAAAGTAGTTAAGAGGGAGCAAAAGGGGTTGAATTATTGATTTCATTATTAAGGATGAGGATTCCTCATCTACTCCTAGATAACATAATTCCTTCGTCTAAAAGCAGGTCAAAAACCTTTCTACAGCAAGTGCTACTTAGTGTATTTAAAGCTCTAATAAATTGTCCATGGTATCAGAAGCAGAATTAAAACACTATCTTTCTGGCCTCTAGTCTAAAATTTTCTCCACTATTCTGTTGCTTTAATAACGTAAAACTACATGAATTTTAACTACAATTTCAAATTTTATATAATATTTATGAAAATGAAATTTTTTATACATAATAAAGATAAGGAAAATTAAAAAATTACCATATTTTTTGTGTATGTATATTTAAACAAGTGTAAGTATATATATATATATATATATATATATATGTACACATATACAAGTATATATATATATGTACACATACTATTGTGTGTGTGTGTGTGTATATATATATATATATATATATATATATATATATATATATATATATATGGACACATTTACACATTTCCTTAAATTTTATGCACACAAATATACAAATGAAAACAAATGCAAATTCATATGTGTATATATGTATACATTTACATCTAGAAGACCAGACTATTGTGGTTTAATGGCTTTATTTTCTATTTTATTGGGGTGATGGAGGAATCATTGATAAGAGATTAAATTGTCATGCCTTGATTCTTAACAATGACTATTGATGTAATTGAAATTCTGGAGCTACAACTAGAAGGAAACTATAAGAAGAAGATGGATAGAAATTTATTGACAACATGGTAGGAAGGTAACTGAGGTCGGTTGTGGTAAACTGTTTGAAGGTAACTAGATAGTATTCATAACATGACAAACTCATTGTTCAGGGCTTTGTGGACAGCAGAGTGGTTATTCCAGAACTTGGGAGTTTATACCTTATAGGAAGTTAGCTCTGAAAGGGGTGGCTGGGTAGTGCAGTGGATAGAGCACCAGCCCTGGAGTCAGGAGTACCTGAGTTCAAATCCGACCTCAGACACTTAATAATTGCCTAGCTGTATGGCCTTGGGTAAGCCACTTAACCCCATTTGCCTTGCAAAAAAAAAAAAAAAAAAAAAGCACTGAAAAATGAAACCCTAAACTGATTTTTCAGAATGACTGATATAGCCACCTTCCTGGTACTCTATATTCCATACAAGCTATTTTACATTTATACTAACCACTATTAATTTTGTTTTATTTTGTTTTTCATTTTTCATAGTCTAGAGTTGACTTTATCTATATCAATACTGGGTATAGTCTTCTTTGTTCTACAAAAACTAATATACTTTTTCCTGATTTCCTTAAAAGGGGTAATTCCTTTTCTTTTTACCATCCCTTATTCATCTCTGACCTCATGGAAATACAAAATTTTATAATGAATTATATGTGAGTTTGTAGATATCATTGTATAATTGTACAGTTCACCTTGCTCAACATGATTCTGTTCTGGTTCACCCTACCTGACTCTCAGCCTCAAATTTTCCCCTTTTGTCTCATTTAGCCAATAAAAGCTATCAGGATTATGACTGGGCTTCCAGTATAAACCTATGCTAATGACATGACAGCTCCTTTATGTATTTCATATTCACCAGTGTCTAACTTGAAACCAATGTGTACTTGGATTCATCATTAATCCTATGTGCAACTTAAATTGTTTTCAATTTGAATATGAATTTGAGTTATTTCTAACTTATACACTGTATACAACTTGACACCAAACCACTGTGTCTAACTCATTCAAGCTGTCTCATTGACTAGCTTTTGTAATTAAAATCTTTTTTTCCTTTGAATTAAATGGTGTCTTCATGATGTTGTTTCTTGCATGTCTTGAACCTGAGTGACTGGCTCTTTGAAACCTGTCCTAGCATAAATCTCTATTATGTATATATCACATTTTATTTTTTATCATAGTTTTTTTAATATAACAAATTCTATCAATTTGATCATAATTTGCTAGAAAGTAGGTTATTTTTGCATCTTTCTTAGCTAATTATCAAGAAAAATGATTTTTGTACAAGATGAATGTCTAAGAAGACCATGATGAGTTGAAAGAGCTCTTTAAAATTATTTTAGTTTCCTCAGGATGGGTAGGCATGCATTGTTTATTGAAAAGAATTTCAGAGTCAATGATTTCACTGATAGAGGTTAAGTGCTTGATTAATAAAGTGTCAATATATATGCTCAACTTATTCAGAAAATGAGGTTAAAATAGATTTAGGGAGATGATTCAAAGATTCTAATTCTCCATATTGAGATGAAAAATTGAAATTCTCTGTTCCTAAAACTGAAAGTGAAGTTTTCAGAAATGTAATTGTCAAAACAATTTAAATGCTCCACTTTGGAATAGACTTCTTTCCTTGCTCTTTGATTGATTAGTAAGTGACTGACACATGTGACAATCCTCATTGGGGCATCTCTTTATAGGAAGGGATTGATGAATATGTAAATTTAATTAATCTTAAGCACCCAGCCATTGACTCCAGGCAGTTTTGAGTAAACTTGTCATTAACCTTGTAGAGTCAGGGGAAGTAATCTGAGATTCATAATTTAAGCAGAGCCCAGAGAGAGAGGCTAAGTAAATGCAACATTTAAGGATTTAAAGAATCTATTCATAACTTCCCTTATTTTTCTATGTTTTTCCCCTGTTAAAAACAGAATATGATCACATATTCATTTTTAACAAAATGATGTCACTTGATTTTGAGTCAAAAGAAACCTATTTGAAAAAAAACCGTTTAAACATTTTGAGGCAACAGATAATAGAAAATGTTAAGTTAAATCTTTGCAAATCATAGATGAGTATTCTAAATACATCCACTAAGCAATGTTTTATTTAGTTAATTCAATTTAATATTTGAAAACAATACCTTCTACAAACACCTAGGAATTCAGACTGATTTTCCATCAAAGCTGGTCCAATTAATGATATTTTACAACAATATGCAATTTATTTTATTATATTAATTTAAATTTTATTTTCATTCAATGACTATTTTTCATATTGATTTGTCTGTATTAATGATTCCGGCATCTGATTGATATTTCAAAAAGAAATGAGTTTCCCCTTCATATACATTCCATTGTTTTCAAAAGTCTGTTCATACATTTGGTTCATATATATATATATATATATATATATATATATATATATATATATAACTGAATTGATAGAACAAATTAGACAAATTTCAATAGCTATATTTTTCCCACAAATAATTATGTATGTATGTATATGTAAATATGTGTATATAACAAAATATTGATGATTAAATGCCATATTATCATGAGTTTGATATTCCTCTGTTAACTAAGAGGTGAACTACTAAGGTTATATTTCTAAATATCTATATCATTTTTTAAGTTAATATATTCTTAAAATATAAATTAGGAGATAATGTTGTTTAACATTTCTTTGACATTGTCTCTTTCCCAGAAATTTCCACCTCATGTGATGTCCTGAATGGAAAAGAATTTAATTATCTTTTGAAAATAATTGCTTTTCTATTATTTTTACTAAGCTAAATACTAGAAAATTTGCCTCCCCCTCCTCCTCTTAGCACTTGAATTTGCAACCAAATGTTTCAGTTTTTTACTTTGCTCGTTTTCCCAGGCACATTAAGCTCAATTAGTATTTTTCAGCCATACGTTATCCTTAATTACCTGAGGAATATTCTACTCACTTTTTCAATTTTTAAATTCTTAAGAAAAACAAGTCAAAGAAGGTACATTTTCCTATTTTCAATTTAGTATTTAGAGGAATATTAATAGCATTTTTCAAAAATAGCACAAGACAGTTTTTCTGCCAGCTATTAAATGAAACTTGTTTAATAGTTTTCTTTGACCCCTTTAAGAAAAAGTTCGCTAAAATGAATAACTTTGTATATTGTTTTGACCTTTGTTTCTACAATGTAATGCCAAATTGTTTTTTTAAAAATAGTAAAACTTTTCCCCAGGTAAACTCTTCTATGATTAATATCTCTTGTTCTGTTGCTTCTGCTGATAATGAAAAACACTGGGTGTTCCTTCACTTCAGAGAATGCAAAACCAGATTTAAAAAAAAGACTAAAACAAAATAAAAAACTCACAGGTGAACTCCTTATGAACATTTCTAATTGCTTAGGAATAGTGTTTGAAAATCTCAAGTAATTTGCCATTATTATAATGAATAGCATAAACTGTAATTTTTCATAGTAATTAACTTGTGTCAGCACCATTATTTTTCATTAATTATAAATGAGAAAGAATGAAAGAACACACATAGGAACAGATGTGTGAAATTGTCTCTGCAGTTCTCTTCTACCTTCCCCCTCCCCTTGCTACCAAATAAACTGAAAGAGAATAGATGGCAGCGTCTTTTCAGGAAAGAAAGGGACCATGGCATTGACAAAATCTGTTGTCCAATAAAACTAGCATTTTAATGAAAGTGTGGAGTTGTAACTGAAACAACAATAATTTTTTAAAAATTAAAAAATAGCATATGTTTATTGGTTCAGCATTTCAGAATAGGAATTCTAAGAATTTTATTTTTTTAAGGGAAAATGTATCCAATATCTAGGTCTGTAAGATTTGTAAGCCTAGGATTGGTTTAATAAAACTCAATAGAAAAATGAAAGATAAGTATGTTAAATGATATTTGGATGGTTGAATAAGTCATTGTCTGTGATGATGTCTATTTCACTTAACAATTCTCAAGCTTTTTCCAGAGGGCAGAACATATGTATGTTTTGCATCTTCAGTATAATCCACCTCTTCTACACTGTACTCTATGTTATTGAATAATGAGACAGTCACTTTCAAAATTTGAATATATGTTCTGTTTCCTCTCTGAACAACCTCTGATGAGAGTGAAGGTCCCCTCATTCCCCCTTGCCATCCCCCCTCCAATATCATTGCAATATCTCATTGTAATGAAAAAAAAAGTATTTTATGAAATATCTTTGACTATTTCACCTCTCCTTTCCAGTTTTACAATATATTATATCTTCAATTTCAGCTCTCTCCCATGCTTCATCTATAGAAGCTCCTTCTACTTGCTCTATTAAATGAGAAGTTTGTTATGAGTATTATAAGTATCATTTTTCTATGCAGGAATATATGCAGCTCATCATCATAAAGTCCCTCATATTTTATGTTTCACCTGAGTCCTGTATTTGAACATTAAATTTTCTGTTCAGCTTTGGCCATTTTAACAGGGACATTGAAATTTCCCCTGGTTCATTGAAAGTCCATCTTTTTCCCTGGAAGAGGATGTTCAGTTTTACTGGGTAGTTCATTCTCAGTTGCATTCCAAGCTCTTTTGACTTCCAGAATACTATATTCCAAGCCCTACAAGCCCTTAATGTAGTTGCTGCTAAGTCCTGTGTGATGCTGACTGCAAATCCATGTTATTTGAATTGTGTCATTCTGGCTGCTTGTAATATTTTCTCTTTGCCTTGAGAGTTCTGGAACTTGGCTATAATATTCCTGGGGGTGGTTTTCTTTGGATATCTTTCTGGGGGAGATCAATAGATTCTCTCAATTTCTATTTTGCCTTCTAATTCTAGGATATCTGGGCAATTTTCCTGTAGGAATTCTTTAAAAATTATGTCAAGTCTCTTTTACTGATCATGACTTTCAGGTATCCCAGAAAATTTTAAATTATCTTTCTTCAAGCTGTTTTCCAGATTAGTTGTTTTTTCAATGAGATGATTCACATTTTCTTCTAATTTTCCATTCTTTTGGTTTTAACGTATTTCATCTTGACTTCTTGTAAAGTCAGAAGCTTCCTTTAGCTCCATTCTAGATCTGAAGTATTTGCTTTCCTGAGAGAGCTTTCTTATCTCCTTTTCCATCTGGCCAATTGTGCTTTTCAAAGCATTCTTCTCCTCAATAACTGTTTGAATTGTTTTATCCATTTGACCTATGCTGGTTTTTAACATGTTATTTTCTTCAGCATTTCCTTGACTAAGCTGCTGACTTCTTTTTCATGTTTTTCCTCCATTTCTCTCATTTCTTTTCCCAATTTTACTTCTATCTCATTTACTTGACTTGCAAAAATCTTTTTTGAGCACTGTCACAGCCTGACCTCAGTTTCTGTTTTTCTGGGAGTCTTTAGATGCCGAAGCTTGTACTTCCTCATCCTCAGACTGAGTATTTTGATCATTCTTGAGATCATAGACAATTTATTTCTCAATGATGTTCCACATTTTTCTCTGTTTATCATTTCCCCAGCCTGTGCCTGGTTTTGGAGTGCTTCCTGAGCTTTTGAGTATTATTGGGACACAGCCCCCACAAAGGTTCTCAGTGTGTAAAGCTCTGTCTTCCCTCCTGGTTTGTGAACGACCACAAGTGTACACCTCTGCCATGGGCCTGAATTTGTGCAGAGGACCCTGCTGTTCTATGGGAGGCCTAAACTTGATATCAGGATCTGAATTTGGTCAGAGTCCCAGTGTCCTGTTCCAGGTTCAGAGGACAGACCTCTGAAGTCTGTCTCCACTCTCCTTCCTTTGGTAGGCTGAGCAGTCAAGGCTCCGTGGCCTGGGGGCTCCTGCTTACCAGCTCCAACTGCTTCCATTTCCTGGATCTGGGCTGCCACAGACACCACTGCTCATTGAGTTCCCTGGGGTCAGGGCTTCATGTGCTCAGTCTGGCAAAGGTCCCCCCACTGATCCTCCAAGTTGTGTACAATGTTCCCTAGGGTGTAATTCAGGAAACTACCCTGCTGCTGTGAGTCTTGCCTCCCAGGCACCATGGGACTGCCTCTGGGAGACTGAAGTTCCTTTACTCTGGCAGGCCACCCCTCTAACCCTGTAGAGTGAATCCTTTCCACTACTTTCCAGGTTACTTTTGACTGGAGAATTGCCTCACTGGATCTTTTTGTGGGTTCTGTCTCTTGAAAATTTAGAGTTATTATTTTATGTTTTGAAATATTATATATAGAGAACACCTAAGAGAGGCTCTTCTCCTGTCACCATCCTGGCTCTGCCCCCCTTCATTATCTCTTAAAATTTGTTTCAGTCCATGTTTTTATTGTTTGTTTCTTTCTGTGGTACTATTTATCCATCTTACTCTCTTCACTCCTATTTTTCTTTTGTCCTCAGTGTTTCTCATACTCCATCTTTTCCAGTTAGCCTCATCTTTCCAATCTTCAACTTTTGTATTTGATCTTTCCTCGAATATCCTGAATTAATTTCCTTAATTATTAACTGATTTGGTTTCCTTATTGTCCAAGGGACTCTCAAAATTCTTTTCCGGCACCATAATTTGAAGTTATGAATTCTTCAATTCTCAGTTTTTCTTTAGTCTGACTGTCAAACATTCATTGCTATTGGAAAAAAATCAAAAGAACAAAATAAACAGCAAAAAACATAACTTTGACCACATGAACCCAAATTTTGTTGGAAAGGGAACATGCCTGATTTTTAATATGTTGTCCATATTTGCCATACCTTTCCTTACAAAGGGAAAATTTCTTTTAATTTCTTTACAACAGTTACTATCTACAGTAATTTTTGAGACCAAAAACATAAAATCTGTCAATGGAGAAATGTTTGATAATAATAATGAGTATTATTTAAAAATTAAAATACAAAATGTGGCATAGGAAATATCATCAAGGAATTACATATTAGAAAAATAATTATATTGGGCATGCATCAAGTGATTGTAACAATATGAATGGTATACTGCTACAACCTATTTTTAAATACCTAGAGGTACAATTTTAAGATGTTAAGTAACTTCTCTGTTTAGATTTAGAACAGAACATCAGCTCTGGAAACTACTCTGGTGGACATATTAAATATATCAATGTACTCTTGCATGAATTATCATATTGAAACATTAGATTAGGCCCTAATTTCAATAGTTCCATGGTAACAGCCCTTCATGTTTCTTCTAGAAGGTTGAATAGATGACCTTAAAAACCAATTTTAATTATCTAATCATTACAAAGTAAATTATGCTATTTGCTTCTAAAAACCTTTGTTCCTTCAAGTCTATGGTTCCTCATTACTTAAATTTTTCACCATATTGACCAAATGTTGTACAGTATTTGCCACTGGAGGGTGAATATGTTTTCTGAGATATGGAGCAATTTCTGAAAATTTCTTAGAGCCAATGTAGTATTTCTTCTAAAGCCTCAGGAGAGTCTAGCATATCAGGACTATCTGAGATCATTTGCAAACATTTGTTGCTGGGAGAAAAATTGTCCTTGTGTACAGAACTCATTCCTTCTATTTATTAATATTAGCCTTGCTGTACATGAAATGATGCCCTGTCAACTCCCTTTCAAATCTCCTTAGAGAAGCCTATTCATTACTTTTCTTCTGTTAGCATTCTTCCTGTTAATTTATTAAAAAGCATAGATATCATCTAGGGACTGTTCATCAGATTTCTAATAGTCAAATCAATTTGCTTTGTTGTGGTGATGTTTGATTTTTGTACAGCTCTGGGATCAGTTTTGTACAGTCATTTCCCCTAGACTTACAACTAACAAACACTTCCTTAAAAAGAGCACACATTGGGTTGATGTAATTGATAAATGAATACCACTGATTAAGCACTTATAATATTTAAGCATTCATAATACTAGGAATTGCGATAACTACTAAAGATAGAGAAACAAATTGAGATTGTCTCTGACCTTCTAAGCTTATATTATAAAAAAACAAGGCAGGGAAGGGACTTCCTATAAAGTTCTTAGGATGGTGAACTAAGGCAATTAATTGAAACATATTTTCCAGAACAAATGACACTATGACAGTAGTAGTGATTTTTATCTATTAGCTCATATTAAGAAATTAAAAGTGAGGTAAAAGGGTATTGTAATAATGTTGTCAATATGACTCAATAGAGAGTTAGATTAGATATGGAAATACCTTTTTTCTCTTTATATCGGTGTTCCTTTAAAGTATATTTTACTACGTCACAACTACTATCACCTTTTTGTCATAGGTGATTAAGTAAACTATGATTGCTATGAAATCTTCCATCCAAAGATAATCATTACGTGTAGGAAATACTAAAATCGAGCAAAATCCCTAATAGAAATGGAAACAGATGACTAATGACCTAAGAAGAATTGCACAGATGAGTAAATAGAAGAAAACTTCACAAGTAAATGAAAGAAAAATTGATAAAGCAAAATATTATAGATCATAGCATGACAAAAAAGCCAAAATTAAATCAATTAAGCAACCAAAGGGATATTTTATAAAACAATAAAATTTGTTTGGATTACCAAAAGATCTAGCATATCAAAGGAAACCAATGAAAATTAAAGGGAGAGATATTGTACTGTTGGGACAAAAATAATTATTTAGTAAAGAAGTAATCATCAAAATTAATTGTTATTGATTGAAAAAAACAGAAAAAATAGATCAATGAAATGGATTAGTCAAGGAGGAATAAACAATAAAAATATCAAATCATCAATTAACCTGAAATCACTTAGTATAATTTTAAATAAGAAGAGTTAGGAAAACAGTGTGGGGGGGTAGTCTCCTCCTAAATATGGTTGGGGCAAACAATAAATTTAAAAAGCATACATGAACTAAATACTAAATCTCATGTTTAAAAGAAGTGTAGTTCATGTGAAAAAATGTATTTTTCTGGAGAATATTTGTAATTAAAAATAAAGTAATCACAATGTCAACACTGACCAAAAGATACAGTTACAAATCATATACATCATGGAGTCTTTGATGAAACAAAAATGAAACAATTATTCAACAAAACTTCTCCATGTGTCTCAATTATATTGTCAATACATATTTTTCAATTGATATTTTATTTTCCCAATTGTTTTTTTTATTTTATTCATCCTGTTACATGAAAGTGTTTCTACTTTTATCCATATACATTTGCATATTTTAAAGTTATGTAATTCCCTTTCAACACCCTCCCCTCTTGGATGTCTGTCAATATAATATATGCATATTTGTATAAAACATGTTTATAGATTGCCATTTCAATATAAGGAATTTTGATTAACAGAAAAGAAAGAAAGCTATGAGATAGAAAAAAATATATAAAAGAAATTATTTGGCTTTATTTTCTGTGACTATTACCTGTAATTTTTATTGTATCATGATCTGAAAAGCATGCATTAATTATTTCTATGTTTTGGTATTTGATTATAAGTATTTTATGACTTAATACACAGTCAGTTTTTGGTATAGGTGCCATGTTTGGCAGAGAAAAAGTATTCTTTTCTATTCCTATTAATTTTTCTCCAGATGTGTATCATGTCATATATGTATCAGATTTTAGTCACCTTCTTAACTTCCTGCTTGTTTATTTTTTGGTACATTTATCTTTTTCTGAGAGAGAGAGGTTGAAGCACCCCATTATTAAAATTTTGCTCTCTATTTCTCCTTGTAATTAACTCAGCTTTAGAAATTTGGATGCTCTAACACTAGGGTACATAATAATGATATAGCTTCATTGCCTAGGGTGCTTTTAAGGAAGAAGTAGTTTAGCAGAGCCAAGATGGCAGTGGAGAGCTTAGCTTTTTTCCTTGCATAAAGCTAAAAGTAGCCTCTGCAAAGACATGAAAGCAACAGTTTCTACCAAAAGATAATTAAAGACAAGATCCAACGAAGTTTTCAATGGTAGACTTCTTGGAAGATCTTCAGTGAAGGTCCCCCTCTTTGGGGAAAAAGGTCAAGTAAAGCCCAGCAAAGGAGAGCAGGAATGCCACTGGGAAGTTTTTAGCCACAGAGCAGTCCAGGTGCCAACAGTTTAACAACAGTATAGGTCCACACAGTTAGATAGCAATGTCAGCAGGAACAGTCCCAACCCTAAACAAAGTCTGAACACTGGAAAAACAGGGGCAAAAGACAGGGCAAGGGTGAGAACAAACCACTGCATAGTCAGAATCTAGACATAAATGAGGAAATAAATCTCTGCAAAGGCAATGCTTAAGGTTCAGATCCTAGCATAAAACACTTAGGTTTATACTTTCTATACATCAGGAATAGAGCTCAGACATTTCAAAATGAGCAAAAAATCTAAGAGTACTCATTATAGAAAGCTACTATGGAGATAAAATTCACAACAATGCCTCCTCAAGAAGAAAAAAAAAAAAACAGTTAAAATTTCCCTACAGGCGAAATCTCAGTCTATGAATTGGACACTAATCCAAAAAGTCATAGAAGAGTTTAAAGATTTTAAAAACCAAAGAAGAGAAGAAGAAAAATGAAAAAAAAAAGGATATGATAGTCATGCAGGAAAAGTAGGAAAAATTGAACAAAGAAATCAATTCCTTTAAAAGAACAAATAACTAACTGAAAAAAAATGTAACTCTTCAATAAATAAAATTGACCAAAAGTAAAATAAAATAAAATTGGCTAACTGGAAAAGTTAATTGAAAAAAATAAAATCCTAAAGTTTGGAATAGAACAAATAGAAACCAATTAATTTACAAGGCTACAGGAATCCATCAAACAATATTTAAAAAAATGGAAAGAATGAAGGAAATATATAGAACAATTTAGGAAAAACAACCAACCTGGAAAATAGATCTAGAAGAGAATATTTAAAAATCTTTGTACTACTAGAAGTCTAGATCAAAAAAGAAGAGGCTGGAAAATATTTTTCAGGAAATTATAAGGGGAAAATGTCTAAATCTGCTAGAGCAAGAAGACAACATAGCCATTGAAAGAATACTCAGAACTCCTCCACAAAGAGAACCAGGAAAAAACTCCAAGGTTAATTATAGCCAAATTCCTGAGTTCACAAATAATGGAGAAAATGCCGAAAATAGGTAAAAGGAAGCAATTTAAATATGAATGAAACTCAATCATACTTACATGGGACTGGTCAGATTCAACATTGAACGACTGTAGGTTCTGGAATATCATATGTATGAATTATAAGCAAGAATTTACTGCCCTGAAAAATTCAGCATATGCTGTCAAAGAAAAAGATGGATGTTAAACAAAATACAGGACTTCCAAAATTTCCTAATAAAAATATCAAAAGTGAACAGAGAATTCAATGGCTAAATGTGCAACTCAAATGATACATAAAAAGCTAAATGAAAAGAAGAAGGAAAAACAAAATAAAATAAAACAAGTGTTAGTCAAGATCATCAGATTTTATAGAACTCTCTAAGTGAAGATATAACATTTGTAATTCTTGAAAATTATATTTTTGTAGGATAGTTAAAGGATTGGATATAATCTAAGAGATTAGATTTAAAGGGTATGGTCCTGGTCGGTTCTTCTCTTTACTTGAAGAGTACTAGAATGATATCCCTATGGTTAAGACAAAAAGCCTTGATGAAAACCAGGGGTGCTTACTCTAAACTAATGTGAATCAGTTTCCTTTGACCAATTTTAATTCTGCTTTGCTCATAAAACTTAATATTTTCTTTGATGAGGGCATCCTATGCTGGGATGTCTGGGTTTCCTATACATTAACAACCAATTGCAAAGTTCTTAAGTGAGACATTGAGTGTCCCAGTACTTGGAGATTCTATAGTTAATTAAAACAGAAGTTACTTTACTGACAGAGTGTATGAACCTACCTAGAAGGGCTGGGCTCAATAAATATTTCAGTTAATAAGAATTTAAGTACTTGGGTAGAGGAGATAAAGAGGTGATATAGGAGAAATTCTGCTTAGTAGAAGTACAAACAGATGATCCTTTGACTCATGAGAATTGTGTGCCCTTGACAAGGGGGTAAGGTATAAAATGATGATAATTTGATGTAATTAAAGACTCTTGAGAAGTGTATTTCAAATGACACAGAAGAGAGCCAGGAACTTACTGACTTTGAGGCAATGTTCCTTATCAAATCATCAAGTAATCAATCATTCAATCTGTGATCAAATCTGATTGTTAGTACTTTGAGCTTATCATGGAATCGAGCAATCAATCAAGTTCTGATTGATGTTAAATTATTAATACCATTTTATTGATAAATAACATCAGGTAAAGAGGCTCAAAGATCCATAACATTAGATGGAAAGAAGGAAGGGTATCAAAACTGAATAAATTCTATTCAAAAAAGTGACCAAGGGACGGCTAGGTGGTGCAGTGTATAAAGCACCAGCCATGGAATCAGGAGTACCTGGGTTCAAATCCGGTCTCAGACACTTAATAATTACCTAGCTGTGTGGCCTTAGGCAAGCCACTTAACCCCATTGCCTAGCAAAAACCTTAAAAAAAAGTGACCAAGAGAGAGAATAAGATAAATTAACATGTGGGTTTAAAAAAAAATTTCCTACTCTACAAGGAAGGGGCAGAACAGAAAGAAATATATAGAAGGGACTAATGAAAGGGAAGGTGAAGATATAAATGAAATAAACTGAAAGTTAAATTTTAAAGGACAAATTAAGGGGGAAGGGTAGTAAAACTGATGAGAAATAATAAGGAGAAAGGAGAGAGAGAAAGATATAAATGGGGAAAGATTGCATGGAGGGAAAAACAGAATTAGAAATTTGAACTGTAAATGTGAATGGGATATCCAATCCTAAAAAATGGAAGCAGATAGGAAAATGGATTAAAATGCAGAATCATATAATATATGTTTTTTTTACAAGAAATGTATTTGAAACAGAGAGATACACACAGCATAAAGGTACAAAGATGGAGAAATATATATTATGCTTCAGCTGAAGTAAAAACAAAAAAAATATCAAGTGTAGCAATCCTGATCTCAGATAAAGTTAAAGCAAAAATCTATTTCATTAAAATGGATAAGAAAATAAACTACATCTTCTTAAAAGGCATCATTGGTAATGAAACAATATCATTATGAATCATGTATGCCCCTGGTGTTATTGCATGAAAATTACTAGAGAATAAGGTGAATGAACTACAAATAAACATAGAGAGCAAAACTTTAATAAAGGGGGACCTTAACCTTCCTCTATAAGAACACAATAAATCTAATCAAAAAATAAAGAAGAAGGAAATTAAGAAGCAAATAAAATCCTTGAAAACTTAGAAAAGACATTTGGAGAAAATTTAAAAGGGATAGAAAAGACTATACCTTTTAGTTCTGAAGCACCTATACAAAAAATGACATGCTAGGGAATAAAATTCTTATAATCAAATTCTGAAAGGCAGAAATAAATACATACTTCTCAGATCATGATGCAATAAAAATTTCATGTAAAAATGATTAAGGAAAAATAAACCAACTGATTAGAAAATAAAAAACAACTTTAAATAATGAAAAATCAAATAGTAAAATATAGAAATTATCAATAATTATATGTGAGAAAATGATAGCATAATTCTTGAGAATTGTAACTCTATTAGAGAGAGTACACATAGGTTGAAGGGATGCACATTCCAAAATTTATGGGCTGTAGGCAAGATAGTTTTGAGGAGAAATTGTGAAGTCTAAATGCTTAAATGAATAAAACAGAGAAAGAGGAGATCAATGAATTGAGTATTCAACTAAAAAAAGTTAAAAATTCAGAAAATCATAGGAGAGATTATTAAAATTGAAAGCAAGAAAACCATTGATCTAATAAATAAAACTAAAAGTTAGTATTATGAAAAAAAGCAGTAAAATAGATAAACTCGGCTAATTTGATTTAAAAAAAAAAGAAAGACTATAACAAAAAATGTATCAAACATGAAATCTGAACTAACCACCAATTAGGAGGAAATTAAAGAGATAATTTGAAACTATTCAACTATATTGAACTTTGTGTCAATAAATTTGATAACCTGAGTAAAATGGATAAATATTTGCAAAAATACAAACTGTCCAGATTAACAGAAGAAGAAATAAAAACTGAAATAATCCTGTTTCACAATTTAAAGACTGGGAAATTGCCTTCTGTGGGGGGGTGGGGGGGAGGGAAATAAGATTAGGGGGAAAATTGTAAAATTCAAAATAAATAACATCTTTATAATTAAAAAAATCCAATTTCAGGAAAATAAATAAAAACAAAACAATCAGTAAATTCCCTCAGAAAAAGTCTCCAGGTTCAGATGGATTTATAAATTAATTTTATCAAATATTTAAGAAACAATTCATATTCTATGGAAAATATTTTAAAAATAGGAGAAAAAATAATTCTACAAAAATTCTTTTATTACACCAATATGGTGTTGATACTCAAATCAGAAAGAACTAAAACAGACAAAGAAAATTAAAGACGTTTGTTCCTAATTAACATTGACATACTGATCTTAAAATTTTAACAGAGATTACAAATTGTCATTACTAGGATAATACAACATGGTCCGGTATGATCTTATATCAGATGAACAGGGATGGCTCAATATTAGGAAAACACTCAACATAATTGTGCATAAAAATATTAAAACCAACATGATTATGTCAATAGAGACTGAAGATCTCTTTGATCAATTTGATAAATATTAAAACCACTAGAAAGTATAAGAATAAATGGAACTTTCCCTAAAATAATGAGTACTTATTTAAAAGTACCATCAAATATTGGGGATAAACTAGGAATATTAGCAAAAAGATCAGCAGTGAAAAAAGGATGTCAATTACCAGCATTATTATTCAACATAATATTAGCAAGATTAACTTTAGCAATTGGAAGAAAAAGAAACTGAACAACTCAGAAATGGCAATGAGGAAGCAAACTTTTCTCTCATTTCAGATGCTATGATGGTATAATTATAGAAAAAGAGACAATTATATAAAAACTACTTGAAACAATAAATTTAAGAAAGTTGCAAAATAAAAAAATAAACTCACATAATTCAACAGCATCTCTATATATGAAATGAAAAGTCCAAGAAGAAGAGATAGAAAGAGAAATTCCATTTAAAGTAACTACAGAGGGAAGCCAGGTGGCACAGAGCACCAGCCCTGGAGTCAGGAGTACCTGAGTTCAAATCTGGCCTCAGACATGTAATAATTTCCGAGCTGTGTGTCCTTGTGCAAGCCACTTTACCCCATTAGCCTTGAAAAAAAAACCCTATAAAGTAACTGCAGAGAACATTATCAGGAACAATCCATTTATTCCTATGCACCCCAGTGTTTTTAGTAGGAATGGATGCTGTATTTTCTCAAAAGGTTTTTTCAGTATCTATTGATATAATCTTATGATCTAATATGTTTTTTATTGATATGATTAATTATACTAGCAATTTTCCTAATATTGAACCAACCCAGCATTACTTAGATAAAACCTACTTGGTCATAATGTATTATCCTAATGATCTCTTGTAATCATTTTGCTAAGATTTTATTTAAGATTTTTGCATCTATATTCATCAGGGAAATAGGTCTATAGTTTTCTTTCTTTGTTTTAGCTCTTTCTGGTTCATGTATCAGCACCATATTGGTGTCATAGAAAGAATTAGGCAGAGTTCCATCTTCCCCTATTTTTCTAGACTTCATATAGAACTGGAACCAATTGTTCCTTAAATATTTGATAGAATTCGCTTGTTAATCCATCTGGCCCTAGAGATTTTTTTCTTAGGGAGTCCCATAATGACTTAGTGAATTTCTTTTTCTAAGAAAGGGTTATTTAGTTATTTACTTTCCTTGCCATTTAACTTGGGAAATGTATTTTTTTTGTAAATATTGGTAGATAATCAAATTTATTGGCATAGAGTTGAGTAAAATAATTCTGAATTATTATTTATATTTCCTCCTCATTGGTGGTGAGTTCAGCTTTTTCATTTATGATAATAGCAACTTGGTTTTCTTATTTCTTTTTTAAAATCAAATTGAAAAGAAGTTTATCTATTTTATTTTTTTTATAAAACTAGCTCTTTGTTTTATTTACTCAATAGTTTTCTTGCTTTTTATTTTATTAATTTTTCCTTTAATTTTGAGAATTTCTAATTCATATTTAATTGGGGTTTTTAATTTGTTCTTTCTATAATTTTTTAGGTGCATGTTTACTTAATTTATTTCCTCTTGCTCTAATTTATTCAGGTAAAATTTAAACATATACTATATCCCCTCACAGCTGTCTTGACTTTGTCCCATAAGTTTTGATATGTTGTTTCATTATTGTCATTATCTAGGATGAAATAATTAATACTTTCTATAATTTTGTGTTTGATAAATACATTCTTTAAAATGAAGTTATTTAGTTTCCAATTCGTTTTGGATCTAAATCTACACGGTCTAATATTGCATGTGATTTTTATTGCATTATGATCTGAGAAAGTTGTATTCACTATTTTTGCCTTTCTGCAATTGATTATTAGGTTTTATACCCTAGTACATGGTCAATTTTTCCTGTAAGTACCATGTACTGCAGAAAAGAAAGTATATTCCTTTATATCTCCATTCACTTTCCTCTATAAATCTATCATGTCTAGGTTTCTAACAATCTATTTACCTCCTTAACTGCCTTCTTGTTAATTTTATCAATAGATCTATCTAAATCTGAGAGCAAGATTTTGAGATCTTCACAAGTAGTGTTTTGCTCTCTTTGTCTTCCTTTAACTCCTTCAACTTCTCCTCTAAAAATGTGGATGCTATACCATTGCATTGGGTTCAAAAATATTTAGTAATGAAATTACTATATTGTCTGTGGTATGTTTTAGGAAGATATACTTTCCTTCCTTATCTGTTTTAATGCTTTCTATTTTGCAGCTGCTTTGTCTGAGATAAAGATTGCTATGCCGGCTTTTCTCACTTTAGCTGAAACAAAATATATTTTGCTTCAACCTTTTTCATTTATTCTATAGATATCACTCTGCTTCAAATGAGTTTCTTGTAAACAGCATATTGTAGGATTCCAATTTTTAATGCACTCTGGTATTCACTTATGTTTTATCAGAGAGTTCATCCCATTCACATTCAAAGTTATAATTATTAACTCTTTATTTTCCTCCATGTTATTGTCCCTCTTTTTCAGATTTTTCCCTATTTTCACTTTATCCATATTCCCTAGCATTTTGTTTCTGAATACCACTACCATCAGTGTGCTTGCCCTCCAATATCCAACCCTCTCCTTTCTTTTCCCCATTCCCTTCATGTCTTCTTCCTTCCCTTCCTTTTGCTGGTTCCCTGTTTATCCCCCTCTCCCTTTCCCCCCTTTTAATACTTGAAAGGTAAGATAAGATTCTTAACTGAGTGTATGTATGATAGGTTAAATCAAATCTGATGAGGGTAAGATTCAGGCTATTCTCACCTCCTCCCTTCTTCCCATCTATTGCAATAGGTCCTTTGTACCTCTTAATTTAATGAGATTCACCCCCATTCTGCCTCCTCCATCCCCCTGTATCTTTACTGCTCCCCTTTTTAAGGAGATATTCTTTTTAAATCATTCTATATGAGTCCCAGAAAAGTCATGGGTGCCCATCACTTCAGGGTAAGTTTATTCTCTCTATTAGAGTTGTAGTTCTTAAGAGCTTTTAGATTCTTTCTCCCAGGTAGGGATATCACCAATTTCATCTAATGGGATAGCCGTTTTTTTTTCCTTTTATCCCCTTTTTTAACCTGTTCATTTGTCTCTTGGGTCTCCTGTTTTCAGTTCAAATTTTCTTTTAGACTCTGTTCTTTTCATCAGGAAAAGTTGGAAGTCTTCTATTTCATCAAATGTCCCTCCTTTCCCCTGGAAGAGAAGACTTATTTTTACCAAATAGTGATTTGTTGACTGTAGTCCAAGCTCCTTTACTTTTCAGAATATAGCATTCCAGCCCTTTTAATCCCTTAATTTTGATGCAGAAAGGTCCAGTGTAATCCTTACTGTTGTTTCTTGGTATCTAAATTGTTTCTCTCTAACTGCTTGCAGGATTCTCTCTTTTATCTGATAGTTCTAGAATTTGGCCACAATATTCCTGTGTGTTTTCATTTTGGAACCCTTTCTGGAGGGCATTAATATATTCTTTCAATAAAGATTCCAATGGTTCCATTATGTCCAGGCAATTTTACATCACTAAATCATGTAATATTACGTCCAGACATTTTCTCTCTTCAATATTTTCAGCAATACCAATGATGCTTATGTTTTCCCTTATATTCCTATTCTCTAGGGCAGTAGCTTTGCTGATGAGATATTTTACATTTTCTTCTAATTTTTTGGTTTTGTTTAACAGATTCTTGTTGTCACATGAAATCATTAGTTTCCACAATCTCCATTATTTTTTTTAGAGAAGAATTTTATCCATTTACCTTTTCCAACTTCTTTTCCAATTGGTCAAATCTATTTCTGAAAGAGTTTTCCATTTAACCAATTGAGGTTCTGAGAGAATTATTTTCTTTTTTCATTTGTCCAATTGTATTTTCCAAGGATTTGTTTTCTTGTTAATTTTCTCTCCCAGATTTTCCAATTGATTTTTAAACTCCTTCCTTATTTATTCATGTTAGTTTTTCTGGACTGGAGACCAGATCATATTCTCCTCAGAGGTTCCAGATCTCTATGAGTTAGGGTCTTTTCTATGGATTCCCCCTCATGTTGGCCTTTGTTCATTTCCCTAAGATATTGTGTTGGGGCTAGGGCTGGTTCACAGAAGTTTGATGCCAAGATCCCTAGAGGCTTTACTCACTGAGTTAATAACTCCAAACAGGCTGACCAGTGAGGGAGCTGTTTGCTTTCTCTTGAGTGTCTGTGACCTTGATTTGAGGTTGTTTCCCTTGGTTTGTAGGGCATGGGCAGCACTGCTAGATACTTTTATCCTTGAAAAATGTAGGAGTTGACCTGGGACAAGGTAATTACTCTCCCTATTCACAGCTGAGGTAGTTCTACCTAGGAGTGAGCCTGGGGTGTGTGTGTGTGGCAGGGGCTGTTACTGTGTTTGTTCTGAGAAGAAGACACTGCTGAAGTGAAAATATGGATTCTGCGATCCTTCAGACTAGAGGAGCACATGGATTGATGTCTGCCACTCTCTGTGACAGAACTCACCCTCCAGCTCTGCAGGAGAGCCCTAGACTGTCAGTGTGACAGCCAAATCCTGCATACCCCATTTGACTCTTAGACCTCAGCTCCCACAGTCCACCTCCACAGCTGATCCTAGGCTACTCATACTCTCACCCCTCCTGGCAAGGTCTCTGTGATCTCCGAAGAGAAACCTTGAGATATATATTCTTCTCCTATATTCTTCCTGGGTTTTGTTGATTGAATTTCTCTTAAGAGGTTTCTTTCCTGTCCTCTTTCTGCTATCTTGACCATGTAGACAATATGAAATATTTGTTAATCTGCCTCCTAAGGCAAACTCAGAAATTGTATGAGCATGATTACAAAGCACTTCTCACCCAAATAAAGGCAGCCTAAACATTTGGGAAAATGTCAATTATTCGTAGTTAGGTTGAGCTAAAATAATAGAAATGACAATTCTATCCAATTTAGTTACTAATTCAGTGTCATACCAATCAAACTACCAAATTATTACTTAACTGATCTAGAGAGAATTAGAAAAAAATTCATCTGGAGCAACAAATATTCAAGAAAATCAAGGAAAATGATGAAAAAATATAAAAGAAGGTGTCTTAGCTCCAACAGATCTAAAATTGTATGGTAAAGCAACAGTCATCAAAATGGTATGGTACTGGTTAAAAAAATAGAGTATTGGATCAATGGATTAGGAATGGCTCAAAAGAAACAGTAGTAAGTGATTGCTATAATTTACTGTTTGACAAACCCAAAGACATTAGCTTCTGGCATAAAAACTCACCATCTGACAAACATTTTTGGATAAACTGGAAAACAGTATGGTAAAAGCTAGGCATAGACCCACATCTCTTCCTCTACACCAAAATAATGTCAAAATGGATTCAGGATTTAGACATAAAGTTCAGTACCACAGGTAAATTAATAGATCAAGAACTACTCTGCATGATTTATGAAAAGGGAGAAATTTATTACCAAGCAAGAAATAGAGAGCATTAAAAAATTGCAAAATGGATGCTTTTGAATATATTAAGTTAAATAAAGGTTTTCTACTAATAAAATCAACACTGGAGAAATAAAAGGGAAAACAGAAAGCTGAGAAACAATTTTCACAGCTAGAGGATCTGATAAAGGTCTCATCTTTAAAATATATAGAGATTACATCAAATTTATAATTTTATACATTTTCTCCAACTGACAGTCAAAGATATGAACAGATTGTTTTTAAATGAATAAATTAAAGATATATTTGTATATATAATCATACTTTTAAAATGCTCCAGATCATTATTATAGAAAATGCAAATTAAAACAACTATAAGGTATCATCTCATCCCAGTCCCATTGACTAAGATGATAAGAAGGGGAAATGATAAATATTGGTGAGGTTATGGGAGGAGAAGATTGGTAGGTACATCACTACAATCCTGGTGGAGTTGTGAACTGATTAACCAATCTGGAGAGTAAAATGGAACTATTCACAAAGAGCAATAAAACTGATCAAACCTAAAGCACTGGCCCTGAAGTCAGGAGTACCTCGGTTCAAATCTGGGCTCAGACACTTAATAATAACCTAGCTGTATGGCCTTGGGCAAGCTACTTAACCCCATTTGCCTTGAAAAAAAAAACAACCCCTAAAAAAACCCTTTTAAGGCAGATATTCCAATATATGCTCCATATCGAGAAGAAATCATAAGTAATGGAAAAAGTTCCACATGTTCCAAAATGCTCATAAAAGCTTTTTTTTTTTTTTTATAATGGCAAAGAATGGGATATTGAGAGGATTTCCATTATTTCCAAAATGGTTGAACAACTTGTGGACCACTACCCCTGATTTTTTTTTTTACTTCAGCTGATGCATAATTTATTTTGTTCCAGCCTTTTATCTTTACCCTGTGTTTATCTTTCCAGCCTAGATGGCTTTACTTCCCCTTTCCCCCATAAAACAGACAGACCTTGCCTAAATTCCTCCCCAATATCTACCATTAAAAAACTACTTAGGATCCTGTGTCATTTTTTGTGATATCTGTAGCTTTATTGTCTTGGCAGGGGCTTCACTTAACTTCATATAAGGAAAAGCTCAGGAGAGTGTGTGAGCTTCAGGCTACCATCTTGGCTCCAAACTGAAAGTCACTCCAACACTTTTAAGTTTTTTATAGTAGCAAATAAGTGGAAACAAAGTAGATACTCATTGATTTAGAAATGAACAAATTAATTGGAATAATTATTGACAGAAATGACAAACATGAACTGCCTGCTGTAAAGTGAAATGCATAGTGGTAGAAAAATATTAAATACAAGGACTACAAAAAAATCTAAATGGAAAGAACCAAGGACTACTTTTCAATTTTATCTGCAATTTTCCACAGAATGCTGTCTAATTAAAAATAAATTTAGAAGAACATCTTATGTCATATTGCATTATTAGCCCCAAATGGATTCATCAGAAAAATATAGACAATATTGTATAACAAACAAACAAATAGTATAGTGAATAATGACTAACGAGATCATTCTTTGGTAAATAAGTTGTAGAAATGATCATAGAAGATAAATTATACAACTTCCATGATAGGAAATTTCCATTATATGGAAGGTTTTACACAAGCAAAATCAATATAATTGGAACTGCAAAGATAAAAATTAACTAAAAACATTGAAAGATAATTCTCTGAATTTTTTCTGATTATATAAATAAGGGATATGATGCATTCTAATAAATGATTAAATAAGTAAAAGGCAAGGTATCAACAAGCATTATAAAATGATAAGATAGCAAAAAAGAACTTATTAGTAACTTACTACTATGAAGAGAAATGTAATGCTGAACAACTTTATTGTTCCACATGACACCCTTATCACTGAATCTTCAAATAAAATAAGAAATTATAATTCTTGTAAAGGATATGGGAATGGCTAAAAACTTACAACCGGTGGTGAAATTATCAGTTGCTCTTAACCATTCTGGAAAGCAATTTGTAGTTATATCCCACAATTCACTTAGCCTTTGTATTCTCTTTTGACCCTGTCATACTACTTCTAGGCAAGCATGCAAACAAAGTAGTTGAAGCCAGGGGAAAAAAAAGAACCTCTATGTGCAAAAATTCTGATAGTGCCACTATTTTTTAATTATTGCAAAGAATGGATCACAAATTGATTTTCCAGGAAAGAAAGAATAGCTGAACACATTTTTTTCAGGATGAAAGTAGTAGAACATTGCTGAATGTCAAGAAATGAGTGAAGAGATATATTCTTAAAAATTTTGAGAAATCTAATATAAACTTATGTGAAGTGAAGTAAGAATACTGGGGAAATGATTTAGGGAATGACACCAATAAGGTTTAGGAAAAGATATTTGAAATCTATTCAATGCATTGACTCACTATGACTTCAGAATATTGATGGTAAAGCATACTTTCTATTTTTAGTAGATTATTCCATGGCTATGAGATGGAGAACGAGCTATTTTCTGATATAGTTAATAAGTCCATCTGTTTTATCTATTACTATATGTTAAAAGAAAGAGTTTTACTGGGGGATGCATTTGTTGGGTAACAATGATAATTCAAGAAAGACTGTCAATGAAACATTAAAAAAATCAATGCAAACAATAGACATTATTTGTGAAGATATCACAGAAAAGTAGAACAGTCCTGCTATTGGTGTGTTAAATTTTATTCACCTCCTACATGAACATTGTATACATCAGACATTCTTGATTTTAAGCATAATCTTCTTCTATGTTTTTGTTATTGAAATATTAATATTTGTTAATTTATAATTTCTTAATATATAGAATAAATATATTCTTAAAGGATAAACTAGAATATATACATATATATATATATATATATGTATGTGTATGTGTGTGTGTGTGTGTGTGTGTGTGTGTGTGTGTGTGTGTGGTACCTTACTGGAAGGTTACTAGATAACATGTTCATTTTGTAGTGCTGTGTCATGAATAGACTTCTTAAAAATGGAACTGGTGGAAAAAGTCTAAAATGTCAAAAGCAGAAGCAGGAGGAAAATGAAATGTGGTTAACCGAACTCCTTCTTCAAAAATAGAGGAAGATGTAACCTATAGAAGCAAAGATTGTCAGGTTTGGAGATGTTTTAGGATGAGAAGACCACAGTTACTGATGAAGTTTCAAGGCAAGAAAGCTAAGTCAGAAGCAAAAATAGGAGATAAGAAACATTTATAAGCCTTTATGTATATCAGGAAAAAAATGTTGTTGTGGCATAATAGAAATTAATGGGCAAAACTTGTGGATGATTGAAGTGAATCACCACCAATGTGTACTCTCACTTCTCATTTCTTTTCCTGACTAATCAATGGTTATGTACTTTATTTTTTAACATGTCCACCACTGTTTACGTCTATTACTATATGTTAAAAAAAAAAAGAGCTTTTCTGGGGGATGCAGAGTGATTTTAATGAAATATTTTTTAAAAATATCTTTTCAACCACTGTTTTAGTGCCTGAAATTTCTACCATTTTAATTATTTTCTTTTGTATGAACATTTATAGGAGGCAACTTTAAAAAGTAGATATGTATTACCTAGGAAGGATAAGGCTTTAATCATGCATCCTTAGAGCATGTCAGGTGGACTAATATGGAGATTTTTGTATTCTTTATTTTGGGGTGGGGTAGCCTCTTTTTTTATCTTTCTTTATCTTTAAAATTAGTGACACTAAGCTTGTCTGACTCTTTCTTCATGACTTCTTTTTGCTTGTCCTTCAGACTTGGATTTTGAGGCACCATCATGGCTTGATGCCATTATTGCAGTGAAATGGTGGATCCAGACAATTCTAGATAACTTGAGAAGCCTGGATGTCAGGATATGAGTTCAAAGAGGAGATCTGAACTTTCGAATTGGGCTTTGCTCTAATGACAACAAAGCTAAACCATGAACCTAATACCCTTCCTATACCAATAATAATAATAATAATAATAATAACCATAGCAACAATAATAATAATTCTATGTTGAAGATGACCATGCCAACAAATCAATTATATCATGACATGCATGTAATTGTGTAAGGGAACCATTCTCACTATTTCTTCGGGAACCATCTATACCCAGTGATCCAATATAGTAGGAACAGGATGTTGGTCCGAATACAAGGGGAGACCTTGGCCTTTTAGAAGTAAGTTTATACTACAAGCACCAAGAAACTGAAGTGGTGCAAGGAGAAAAAGGACAGGCATTATGCTTTAGAGTATGGCAGAGAGCAAGTTTATTTTTTTTTCGATTACATTTTTCTGAAATGTATTCCTTTGTAAAAGTAAAAGTTGTCCAATGTGTTTTATATATATATATATATATATATATATATATATATATATATATATATGTATATGTGCAGGTTATATGAGTGTTCAAAGATTACTAGAATCTCCAGTGTGAAGCTTTATAGAGTCCCTTGTGGGATTATCCATATTCCTTTAGTGTTTACCTGGAATTGCATCTCATCTGTTGCTCCAAGAAGGTGCAATATACACAAGGGGCCACATCTATAAATGTACTTCACAGATAGTTGAGGGTAACCTATGGGTTTCAAGTTTATCAATGCTTTATGGTGGTTTGTGTACAACAAGCACATGAATACTTTCCACAGAAGAATGGGAGAACATTTTGTTCCTTCACTTCCTCAAAATTTGTCCTTGATAAGTCATTTTGCCAGGATCTTATAATTTCCAAGGCCTCCCTATTATATAAAGCTGCTTCTTCTGATTTACTCCCATCACTACTGACAGTTTTTTGTTGTGTTCTAACTAGTAGAAAGCTTGATTTCCCATACATATCTAATTCAGAATTGAGTCCTCCTACAGTGTCCAGTCACTGTTCATTAAAATATTATTAAATATGTTATTTTTTCTCTGTGATATTTTTTGGTACCCTTCATGTCCAGTTTATTACATTTTAAGTTTGTTTTTTTTAATTATAAACTGGAAAATCATCAACTAACAAATACATTTCTTTGCACAAAGGATGTCAGAAAATGGGGAGTATACAAGAAACCTTGAATCTACTATTAAGCACTTCTTTTAATATTCTTTAAGTTTAATATAATAGTAAAATTCATTGCTTTCATTTCACTTTGTGTGTGTGTGTGTGTGTGTGTGTGTGTGTGTACTACTATTCTAACTAATTATATCCCCAACCAAAAAACAAACAATTTTTTTTTGGTGGAAAGGGCAATTTTGCTGGTAGAGGAGCTGATTTCTCCAAAACAGAAAGTATTTTAAGGGCAAAACAGACACAGACAGACACACACACATGCACACACACACACACACACACAAATACTAATAAATAAACAAACAAATAAACAAATAGATATATAACTAAACAAACAATTAAGCAAATAAGTAAATAAATAAATGAACTAATGAATGAATAAACAAACAAACAAAGAAACAAATAAATAAATAAATAATGGCAGATATGAGACCCTGGTTGGAAAATGAGACTTTCTAGACATATTACCTATCTTTCTTTTTATTATCTGATAAATTTAAAGACATAACTTTCATGTCTGAGTATATGCTTTTGAAGAGAACAAGTGAAAATACAAAATAATTAGAAAATTAAGGGAAATATAATATGTAAATCCTCAATTTTAGTAATAGATCCGGAAGAGGAGCATGGTAGAGATACATGACTTCTTAGCCATAGTTCTCTATAAAGGTGTTCAGTTTTCAGAGTTAAATTTAACTCTTTAATCCACAAAGTAGCACTATCCTGTGTCAGACACCAGGAAACAATATTTTTCATTGTTTACCTTGAAATTTTTTACTTTTTATTCTTCCAGAAGAATGTTATAGCTTTGTGAAATTTTGTAAAGACAAGCCTTTGGCAATTTGAATGACAACAAGAAATTCTATTAATATTTTGCTATGCTAATATGGTCCAGACATTAAAAATAATTTCTGTCTTTATTTCTGTAAAAAAAAAAAAGCTTTACATTTCTTTAAGTCTTTTGTGTAAATTGGGAAGTGAACTCCAGATACTTTGTATATTCTATTGGAATTTTAAATGAAATCTTTTTTCCTCTCTTCTGGATTCAGTACTGTACATTAAAACTGATATTTCCTGATTAATTTGTCTTATTCCCTGCTAATTTATTGAATTAAAGGTTTCTAGAAATTTTAACTTGTTATCTAGTGTCATTTAAAAAAATAAAAGATCATTTGCAAAGTATTATGTTTTCTTCCTTACCATCTATAGTTCCTTAAATTTATTTTTTTTCTGTTTTATTTCTATGGCAAATATTTCTAGAACAAATTCATTAATAGTAGTTCATTGCAAAATATCCTAGACTTTGTCCATTATATATTTATAATTCTTGTTCTTCGGTTTCTAGACAGCCCTTATTGTAAGTAAATATTCATTTAATCATATAATTTAATTCTTTAAAAGCATAAATTGGTATTGTTTTTAAAATATTTTTCTATGTCTGCTTATATAAACAGGCAATTTTTGTTTATTATTAATATGATATGTAATACTTATAACAATACTTATAATATTTATAACTTATAATAACAATAATAATTTAATAACTTATAATAACTTAATGCTTATAATAACTTATAATATTGAATTCTTGTAAATATCCAACATGCCCATAATTCGATAACTTTAACAATTTATTCTTTAGACTATTTTTTATGTTATTCGATATTTTTAGCACAAATATTTGTTAAATATATTATTCTTTTAATGATATTTCTCTGGTTTCTTTCTTTCTCCTTTGGAAGAAAGGTACATATCTGTCTCAAAATAAATCATTTAGTATTTCATCTTTAAATATTTCAAAGCAATTTATGCATAATTTGGGTTCATTTAAAAAAAATCATTTATTTATTTCACTTGTAAAGTCATTAAGTATAGATTCCCTTTCCCCTCTCCCTCCAGTAGTTCTTTATGATTAATTAAGTTAACTCTTTTTTCTTTTACAGTAAATTGATTTTATTTTCCTGGAATTGAATTATTGAAATTCTCTAATTTTTGTTTTAAACTAAATTTATTTTTGAATGCCCTTTTCATTTAAATAATAATTTTTGCCTTAATGTAATTGGACAATCAAATGATTTCCTTTATTTCATTTTTATTTGCTTCAATTCTCTCTTTTGAATTATAATAGATATTTGGTTTACCTTTCTTTGGTCATTGTTTGCTTTTTTTAAAAAAAAGTTAGCTTGTTATATTTGAAGAATTTGTTTTCCTCAGAGAGTTTCTTTTCTCCTTTTCCATTCTGTCAATTCTGTTTTTAAAAGAATTCTTCTCCTCATTAACTTTTTGAATTATTTTATCCATTTGACCTAAACTGGTATTTGATATGTTGTTTTCTTCTGCATTTTTTGGATCTCCTTGACTAAGAGCCTTACTTTGTTTTCATTTTTTTCTGCATCTCTTTTATTTCCATTCCCAATTTTTCTTCTACCTACCTACTTGATTTTCAAAATCTTTTTTGAGCTCTTTCATGGGCTGAGCCCAATTTACATATTTCTTAGACTGTTTAGTTGCCAAATCTTGGACTTTCTCTTCTTCAGAGTATGTGCTTTAGTCCTCCAAAGGGCCAAAATGATTGTCTATGGTCAGGTTCTTCTTTCAGTTTACTCATTTCCCCAGTCTGTGCCTGGTTTAGGTGCTTACTGAGCTTTTGACTATTATTGGGACAGCCCCACAAGGACCTCAGTTCCTACAAGATCTGATGGGCAGCTCTGACTGCTCTCCTGGTCTGTGAATGACCACAAGCTCACCCCTTTGCCCTGAGACTGTGAGGAAGTTCCCTGCTCTAAGGGGGAGCCCAGTTTGTTACCAGGGTCTAAATATTGTCAAAGCCCCAGATTCCTGTCACAGAGACAGAAGACCTACCTTGACAGTCTCCCTCTAGTCCCTTACCTTCCATGAGCTGGGTGGCTCTTGTTGTATGACTCCTGCTGGGTGGCTCCACAGGCCTCTTTCCATTTCCTTGGATCTGGGCTGTGCTGAGACCCTCATCCAGGACAAGGAGGGTCATGCTAGCCTGGGATTCACACTCACACTAGCAGAGGTCTCCATGATGACCTTCCAAGTTGTGCTTGTTGCTCCCTGTGGTCACAGATCAGGAAACTGCTTCTACTGCAAGGCGCTGGGGCACCCAGGGACCCTGGCCCCCTGGAGCTGTTCCTGGAAGGCTGGTGCTCCTTTGCTCTGGCACCCTTTGACCTCCTCCAACCCTGTGAAATACAGCCTTCACATTATTTTCCAGGTTACCTTGGGCTGGAGAATTGCCTGACTGGAACTTTCTATGCGTTATGTCACTCAAAAATTTAGTTAGATTCATAATTTAAGTTTTTTGAAATATTTTGGAGATAATTCCTAAGAAAAATTGTTCTCTTGCCACCACCTTGGCTTCTGTCTCTCTCTTTTTTTTACCAGAGATCATGATATGATATCTGTGTTTTGGATTTTCTCTTTTTAATCCCCCTTTTTAGTCAACCCTCTAGGTAACACTTTTTATTTGTTTATTTATTTATTTATTTATTTGTTTGTTTGTTTGTTTGTTTGTTTGTTTTTAAATTTCTATTCTCTCCCAAAATCTGCTTTATATTTTATGCTCTCAATCCCAATCCAGGGTCATTGATTTCTTTGATATATATATAGCTGTTTTAATATTGTTGCTTCCATTAGATTGAAAATTTTTCAAAGGCAAGAAGTCCATTTACTTTACTTTGTCTCTCCAGTGCTTAGCTCAATTCCCAGCACATAATAGATAATTAATCTGTGCTTTTCAACTGACTTGTCTTTTTTATATTATTTTTTTAAATTGCTGTTCTAGTTCTTCCTAACTTCTTCAATCATTGCTGTATTTCCATATGTATAAGAGCCACGTTCATTTTGGGGCATGAAATTTTTGGGGAAAACGTATTACATAATGTCATCGAACCCCAGTTTTATTCATCAGGAAATTCCAGGACATTCTGAACATAGTTTCAGTCCCTCTTTAGGCAAGTGTGTTGCATGGATATATGCTTATTCCATTTCATTTCATGAACCTGAATTACAACTTGTGTCCTCCTCTGCAATTGGTCACTTCATTTTATCATCACTTCTTCTTGCCTAGAGCTAAATCATCTTTGTGGACAAAGGAATTCCAGTTGCCCTTTGGTCTTCAATCCATTGTTTCAATTCCTTCTTTACATTAGGCCATCTTTCTGACTTGCTCTCATGGCCTTCTTCTTCCTTGGAGTTTTCAGAAAGGTTTCTTCTTCCCACAGGCAATCTTAGAGTGTTTTTTTCAGTTGGAATATGACCAAGCTTACATTCAGCAATATGATTTCCATTCACTTTTGCAAACTGGATCACTTTGAATTTGAATTCAGCAACATATGAAAGTCTTTTCTGAGCCATTTCTGGGCAGAACATGGCAAAACATAGCCTGATATACTGGTACCAATTCAAAACTCTGAACACAAAGGCAACAAGTTCAAAAAAGTGGGAAGTGCAAGTAAAACAATCTGTAACCAATGTATAAAATACATGTAGATTTTAGAAGCAAAAGAAATTATAGTTTATATTTGGGGAAAGAAAATAGCTCTGCTTCATTTTTGTTATTTTTGGGAAGATTACTTCTTGAGTGATATTTCCATCTTTAAATCTAACATTCTCTGTTCAATTTTCTCCTGAATATTTACCTAATATTTATTAGCATTTAGTTGCTAATTCTTCCATACATTCTTGCACTATTTCGGAGAGAACAAATAATTTTTTCTTTCAAATTCTAGTTTTACTTGTTCTGGGACCATTACTTTATTTTGGTGTTTACTTCTTGGACTTCTCTTTAACTAGATATTTCTGAATTTTGTTTGGAACTTTATTATTTTTACTTGTATTTCCATTCCCTATGCATTTTGTTTTCTTTATTCCTCTCACACACTTAGAGAGACTAGTTAACTCTATACACTGCGTCGATTGATGTTAAATCCAACCTTCTTCCACACTCGGTGAGTTCTTGTTAATCTTCATGTGTTTCATTTTCAATTTATGCTTTGAGCAGGTGTTTTTCCTTCTCATTTCAGATGTTCAATCAGAAATTGTTTTAATTCTCCACTTTGGATTCTGTTCTTCAGTGGGAATGATGGAAATCACAATGCCTTTTCCAGGTCATTAAAATGTGTCTCATGAGATTGATAAGTTAGGCATTGATTTAACCTTTTCTCCAGATGTAGCTACCTATGCCATATCATCTAAAAATGGATAAAGTGAGCTGCAACAGTAAAAGAAAAAAAGAAATTGGAGGAATCAGAACTGGCAATGAAGAAGCAAAGCTTTCATTCTTTGCAGATGATATGATGGTATACTTAGAGTACTCAAGAAAATCAACTAAAAAATTCCTTGAAACAATTAACAAATTCAGCAAAGTAGAATATAAAATAATTGCACATAAATCATCAGCATTTCTATGTATGAACAACAAAGTCCAAGAGCAAGAGGTAGAAAGAGAAATTCCATTTAAAATAAATATACACAACATTAAATACTTGAGAATCTACCTCCCAAGACAAACCCAGAAACTGTATGAACACATTTATAAAGCACTTCTTAACTAAATAAATAGATATAAATAATTGGGAAAAAGTCATTTGTTCATGGTTAAGTTGAGCTAATATAGTAAAAGTGATGGTTCTACCCAAAATTATATTACTTATTCAGCAACATACCAATTAAGCTACCAAATAATTACTTTACTGAGTAGAAAAAAATTATAACAAAATTCATCTGGAGAAGCAAAAGGGCAAGAATAACAAGGCAATTGATGGAAAAAAGTAAACAAAGGTGGTTTACCTCTACCAGATCTAAAATTATACTGTAAAGCAGCAGTCTTCAAAACTACCTGGTAATGTTAAAAAATAAAGTAACATATCAGAGGATTACTATAGGTTCAAATGAAACTGCTGTAAATTACTACAGCAATATGCTATTTGACAAATAGAAAGAAATAAGCTGCTGATATAAGTTCTTAGTATTTGACAAAAATTATTGGTAACTTGAGCATAGTATGGCAAAACCTAAGCATAGATCCACATTTTATACCCTATATCAAAACAAATTCATAATGGGTGCAGGATTTAAACATAAAAAGTGAAACCATAGATAAATGAATAGATCAAAAAATACTCTATCACATTTATGGAAAGGGGATCAATTTATGACCAAGAAGAATATGAGAACATTATAAACTTTAAAATGATTGATTTTTGACTATATTAATTTAAAAAAGGCTTTGCACTGATAAAATCAATGCTGCCAAAATTAACAGGAAAACATAAAGCTCAGAAACAATCTTCACAACTTAGGAGTTCTGATAAAGGTCTCATATCTAAAATATAAAGAGAATTGCAACAAATTTTATAAGGTCAGAAATCATTCTCCAAATGATAAATGACCAAAGGATATGAACAGATGGTTTTCAAATGAAGAAATTAAAGCTATATATACATATATATTTGCATGTATAGCTTTTCATATAATCATATGAAAAAATGATCCAAATCATTATTGGTTAGAGAAATGCAAATTAAAAAATCAATGAGGTATTATGTCACACCTATCAGGTTGATCAAGATAAGAAAATGGGAAAATAATCAATGGTGGAAAGGTTGTGGGAGAATTGGAACATTGATGCATTGCTGGAAGAATCGTGAATGGATTCAACCTTTCTGGAGAGCAATATAGAACTAGCCCAAAGAGCATTAATACTATTCATATCCTTTGACTCAGCAGTTCCAATTCTAAGTTTACATCCAGAAGAAATTATAAAAAAGGAAAAATCCTATATGTTCCAAAATATTCATAGCAGCTTTTTTTGGAGTGGCTAAGAATTAGAAATTGAGAGGATGTCCTTCTTTTGAGGAATGGCTAAACAAATTATGTATGGTATAAGAATACCATGAAATA
Organism: Macrotis lagotis; assembly: GCF_037893015.1. Classification (NCBI taxonomy): domain Eukaryota; kingdom Metazoa; phylum Chordata; class Mammalia; order Peramelemorphia; family Peramelidae; genus Macrotis; species Macrotis lagotis. Next base: position 199,106,808 of record NC_133666.1, on the reverse strand, counting down.
CTATTGTTCTAAAAGAAATCATAAGTGGTTGGACTTTGGAGAAGCATGGAATGACTTTCAGGATATGATGCTGATGTAATGGAATAGAATCAAGAGAACATTGTTCGCATTAGCAACAACATTGTGAGATGAACAGCCTTGATGGAAGCAGCTGCTCTGAGCTGTTGAAAGGGCTGTGCAAATTGTATTAGGTTGGCTATAGATAAGGTTATCTATATCCAGAGGAAGAAAAAGAAAACAACACACACACACACACACACACACACGCAAAAGAAAACCCTTCAGAATCTGAGGAACACATAAAAAATAACTCTTATATACCTGATTGCCTTAATCCTAATACCTCCTACTGAAAATAACCAATCTGTAAACATGTTTATCAAAATTACGTATGTACAATGCTAATCTTGCTCCTCTCTGCTGAGGGGAGAAGGGTGGGAAGGGAGTGTGGGAGGAAATTTTGCAATTTTAAATATATACATGTTCATATGGCTGAAAATAAATAAATAAATAATTTTAAAATGACTGAATGGGTCATTTCCCCCTGCCTAGTGCAATCAGGAGTGATTTTGTTCTCTGTTTAACTTCTGTTCTAATAAATCAGACCCTAGATTTGGTTTCAGACCACCAATTACTGAAGCTAGGTTATGACACAATATCCTTGCTAAAAATGAATTCATGCCCATGTAAAATCATCTCAATTGTTTCTAATTACAAATATAGACATTTTATATTTTACTCACCTCTTAGATACTAATGGTCTTGTTGCATTTCATCACATATGCTAGTTCATTGTCAGTCCCTGTGCACTTTTACTAGCTCCTTCTTTTGCCTAAAATTAATTTTCTCCTCCTCCCCCAACATTATCTCTCAGAATCTCTAGTATTTTTCAAGTATCAACTAAAGTTCTACCTTCTTCCTGAAGCCTTACTTAATCCTACCAGATGTTAATATCTTATACAAGAAATATCTTGTATTTATTTTGCCTGTCCCTTTGTCCACTCATTTTTCTGCTTATCTATCTCTCTTTATCATCATTTTTATCATCTTCATCATAATCACCATCATCATCATCATCATTATCTATCTATCTATTTGAAAATCTTGGGTGGACAATAACTTCTTGCAGACATTTCAAAAGCCTGAGAGCTAGGCACTCTGATATCCTACATTCCTCTGAAGACTTGGAACAACAGAGGAGAAATAAATCAATTTCTGAATGAAGATCTACAAAGAGATTGAACAAGACCTAAACACACTCACAGAAAGAATGTTTCTCATTTATCTTTATACCTCTATTACCTAACACAGAGCTGGAACCTTTTGTGAGAGTTTAGTAAATATCTGATGACTGATTGATTGATTTCCCATTTCTCTCTTCTATCAATCTATCACTCAAATCATAATCATTGTTGGTTAGGCATATGGATGCTGCTGCTGCTGCTGATGATGATAATAATGGAGTTTTTTTTTTAAATCAAACAATGAACATTTATGATGAACATTTTAATAAGCCAGGCACCATGCAAATACTGGGGATAATGTTTGTCCTTCATTCTGAAAGAAGACCCTGACATCAGGAAAGTCATGTATGCCTGAGTCCTGTACTTGGACATCAGGATGCCATAACAAGTACATGAATGTGCTTTGAGTTGAAGGTCGGTTGGGCTATGTAATTAGTTTCACTTTCTTCTCCAGAGTCATCTTGGTCCAGTGACCAAATATGAATCAGGACAGTTAACCCTGGATGTGAGGCAATAATTGTTTAGTGACTTGTCCAAGTTGCCACAGTTAGTAAAAGTCTGAAGCTGAATTTGAACTCCTGTCCTCCTTATTCCTCAAGTGGCTTACAGTCAAAGGTAGGAGACAAGATGCTCTCTATATATGGCTTAGTGGTTGATGCCATTGATACAAAGCCAAATCAGAAACAGCAAAAAACCAGAGCATAGGTCCTGGAAATGGGGAAAAGGGCAGACATTTAAGTCAATACATTGGGTGGTAAGATTTATGAAAGGAAATGAATGATTGAGGTTGTCTCTACAATGATTTTTCCTTCTTAAAATTTGGAAACAAATTAAAAAAAAAAAACAAAAATCAACAAACCACCCCACCACTATTTGATCCAGCAGGATGATGTGAAGTATGGTGTTGGTTGTTTAATTTTAGTTTAAGCCAAGTAATTTTTCCCTTCTATTAAAATTGATCCAAACAGCTTCCTGTCTTTTCTCTAGAGAGCCTGGCACTTTGGAATCCTGCAAAGAAAAGGAACACAGTGGCATCAATACAGGCAGTGAAGACATGAAGGCAGACCCTGCACAGCCAGCCCCAAATCATATCAAAAATAGGCTCTTTGAGTGGGGATTGGTGGAGGTTACAACAAAAGACATGTCTGATTAGCATCTCTAGTTTACCTAGTCTACAAAGACTGACAACAAGAACTTGAAAACTTGCAACCCTCTCTTATTTAGAGAAAAGGGGTTTCTGGAAGAAAATGATGGTTTAATTTATTTTTAATTTAGAAAAATATTTTCATGAAAATTTCGTTTATTTATTTTATATTATTAAAATAATGTTGTTGTGAGAGCAAACACAAATACCCCTCTCCCCAAAAAGATAGAGAAACTTCAAGAAAAGTGAGAGGGAAAAATAGTGTCTTTCAATCTGTGTTCAGATTGCAATGTCTCTGTCTTTGTGATGAGTTGCCTTCTTTATCATAAGTCCATAGAGTTTGTTTCAATAAATTGCCCACAGTCACTATTGCTAACTGTATTTCCCTCCACTCTATTCCTCCCCTTTGTTCAATTCTCTCTCTCTCTCCTTTCAGCCTGCCCCTGTTCAGAGTTTGTTGTCTCTGAATATTCTCCCATGATCTTCCCCCTCTTCTATTACCTACTCCCACCTTCCCTCCCCCCCATTTCCCCTTATCCCATCCCTTTCCTCTCATTTTTCTCAAGGGTAAGACAGATTTATATACCCTATTAAGTGTGTATGTTATTTCCTCTCTGAACCATTTCTGATGAGAATGAAGGCTCATTCATTCCCCCTTGCCTTCTCTGTTCCACTCCATTGGAAAATCTTTTTCTTGACTCTTTTATGTGAAATACCTTAGCCCCTTCTTCCTCTCTTTTCCCTTCCTCCCAGTACTTTCCTTTATCACTGATTGTCTACATATTTATGCTCATTTTATATTTATTATTTTCAATTCCTTCCTGTGCCTTCTATATATGCTCCTTCTAACTGCTCTTATAAATGAGAATGTTCATATGAGTTATCAGGATCTTCCTCTGATACAGGAATACAAACAGTTTGACATCATTAAATTCTTCATAATGAATCCTTCTCTTTCATCCCCCTCTATGCTTCATCAAAGTCCTGTACTTGGACATCAAACATTCTGTTCAGCTCGGGCGATTTCAATAGTAAAGTTTGAAAGTCCCCTGTTTCATTGAAAGCCCATATTTTCTCCAGAAAAAGGATGTTTAGTTTTACCGGGTAGTTGATTCTTTGTTGTAAACCAAGATATTTTGCCCTGGTATATAGATGACCAGAGACCCTTTCCTCTGCCCTTGAGCTATGAATATGGTCCCTGTTCTATGGTGGTATGGGGATCGTAATTGCACCCTTGATCTCAGTGTGGCAAACAGCAATATCCTCCCTCAGGGAGAGCAGAGAATCCTCTGTACTTTGTCCTGACCCCCTTACTGTCTGTGGACTAGGAGCTCTGGAAGTGCTGGGTGGCTCTGCCAATTCCCACTTCAGATTTTCACTGAAGGGCTGAGCTGAAGCCAGTGCTGTCTCCACATTCACTCTGGTGAGGCAAAATTCTATCACCACACCTTCAAGCTGTCCCCAGTGATCCCTGGCCAAGAGGTCTGGAAAACACCCCCCTCTGACACTGACTCAGGTGACCCCAGGCCCCCGGAATCCCATGGGATGTTTGTGGAAGGTTGAATCTTGCTTACTCTGGCCTGGCTGCGCTGAACTGGGGCTGTATGTGGCTGAGATGGGGCTCTTTCCAGCCCCCATTCTGAGTGAAACAGACATTTACTGCCAAAATTTTCAGTTGTCTTGGCTTTGGAAATTGGAAAACTTAGTGTTTCTGTGGGCTCTGCCCCTCTAAATTTTGGCTAGAGTCACAATTTAATGACTTTTGGAGTTTTTAGGAGTTTCTGGGAATTCTTGCCTTTATGCTGCCATCTTGGCTTCGACTATGATAATGGAGATTTTGATAGTGTTCAAATAGCTGTTTAAAGTCTGCAAAATACTTTATAGATATTATGCCATTTTACCCTCAAAACATCACTTGTACATAGGTGTTTTTGATACCCCTATTTTAATGAAGAGTGAAAAAAAGAGGCTATTTGACTTGCTTAGGGTCAAATATTTAGCTGCTAAGTGTTTGTGGTCAAATTTGAACTCAAAGATTCTAGATTCTCACTCCAGCACTCTATTCAATGGTATACCCATCTTAATTTGATAACATATGGAATAGAAGCAAGGTTTGTCAGTGACATAAAAATAAACCATTAAACATATAAACTTAATTACATGGTATGTGTAGTGTACTTAATAAGTTGGTTCATTAATATACAAATATTTAGTAGGCACCTTTCCTGTGTTAGGCAGTTTTCTATAGATGAAAGTTAATTCAATAAGCCTAAGTTTCCTTATCTTTTTTTAGGTTTTTGCAAGGCAAATGGGGTCAAGTGGCTTGCCCATGGCCACACAGCTAGGTACTTATTAAGTGTCTGAGACCGGATTTGAACTCAGTTACTGCTAGCTCCAGGGCCCATACTTTATCCACTGCACAACATAGCCACCCAAGTTTGCTATTCTTTTAAAAGAGAAAGTTAGACTAGATGATTTTTGCTATTCTTTCCAGCATTAACATTCTTTTTGACATACTTTCTAGCTACATTCCATGGCAAATGTACAGTACTCTCCTATATGATGGACTTTGGGGATTACTGTAATTTTGGGGATAACTGTAATTTTTTTACCATGCTTTTATTAGAAAATACATTCTCTGTTCCAAGAACTAATTTGCATAATTTCACATAATTTATTTCAAAATTTGGGGCTTCCTATATTAAGATTAAATAAATAACTTGATCCAGTAATTAAGTTCAGAAAAACAAAATTTTCTGGTTTTTATTTTCTAAAATTAAATAAGCTAAAAATTATGACAACTGTTATATCTTACAAAAATTATAGTCTCATTATTTTAGAAGATTGAATCTTATTCTTGAATATTGATCATTTTCTTCAACAAATTGGAATTTTGTCAGACTTGTTTTACCATAATTATAAGCATGTAAATTCTAACTGAGCTCTTTGACATACCTCTAAATTCGATGCCATATATTAATAAGTTGCTATATAATTAATGTGTCTTAATTTGAGCATTAAAATGATCTGAGTTATGCACCTAACATTTATAATTGCAATATTGATTTCTAGTTACCTGATTTCAGTGTTTAGATTTGTATATCTTGAGTGTTTAAATGCTCTTTCACTATTGCCATGGTAAAACATTTATTATATTGGGGAAATTTTCAATTAAAAATGAAACAAGAAAAAAAATCTTTAAATTCCTGATCTGGGAAGGAAAAGTTGGCAGATGTGAAATTCCTATGGAAAGTAATAATAAAAACTAAAAACTTCTTACATATATTAAAAATAGCAACAACCACAACCAATATATTACCATTCTTATTTTGAAAAAAATTAATTTTAGCACAGTTCTGTAATTCATTGGTACAGTAAACTCCCTGTACCAATATAAAGCTTAAACTGTTCACCATTGTGTATTATTAAGGAGTTTCCTGAATCATTGAAGGGTTAAATAAATTGCCCAAGTTCATATAACAATATGTGATAAAAATAGCACTGAACTCAGTTCTTCCTGACACTCATGTCAGTTCTCTATCTATTATGCCATCAAAGCATTATAATGGTTTTTAAATAAAAGGATTTTAGTAACTGGAAGAGACTTGATCCATTAGAACAGACTTATGATTTTGTGTATAAGAAAGTCCAGTCTGTCAACAAACATTTACAGACCACTTGCAAAGAACTGTGTTAAGAATTAAGGATATAAAGAAAGACATAAATAGTGCATTCCTTTAACCTACTCAAATTCTAATGGAGGAGACAACATATAAATAATTCTTTAAAACAAAATGTATAATAGCTAGCACTCATTTAGATCTTTAATATTTGAAAGGGATTTATGTGTATTATCTTATTTTATCCTAACAATAATTCTATGAAGAAAGAATTAATATTATTTTAGTTTTATAGGAATTGGGAAACTGAGGAAAAATGAAGAAACTGAGGTTCAGATACTTTTCCATTCTCACATGGCTAATTATGTCTAAGACAGTATTCAAACCCATATATGAGGAGAGACAGCATTCCATTTATTGTATAGGTGAAATCTAGTGTCCATTCATGAAGGTGGAGGGTGTAATGAGTAAAGGGCAGCAATTAGGCTAGGCAAATAGGACCACAGAATTTATGAACTATATGGAAACTGCAAAGAAAGAAAGGGACCAGATTGAAGAGAAATCTAAATGTCAAGAATGAACTTTATGTAATCCAACTATCTGAAGTAACTTAAACAAAGTTATGGAGCTAATAAATTGCAGAAATAGTAATAAAGTCCTTGTTCTCCCCTCTCCATCATTTCTCAACTGTGTCAGACTCTCTCTTAGATTATAAGAAATTTTTCATCTCTATGTCAAAGGCCAGCACATTTCTGCAGGGAATACTTTGCTTCATCTTTCCCATAAAATGTTCTCCACATCTAAACAAAAATAATTTATGTGGTGGTTGAAATTTCCCACCCTGATAAGCTAAGCAAGTTCCTGCAGAAGCTAAACTACTACATGACATGAATTTGACTTTCATCCAAAGTTAGACATTAAAAATGATTGACTCTGTATATTGTCATGATACAGTCATGTTTCCTCTTTGACTAAAGTGGATAAACTTATTTTCTAAGTACAAAAATGGAAGTTTCAGAATGCTTTTACATGGAATACTAAAACATTAAAGAGCTATTTAAGTGCATACATCAGTAGCACAACAAAATCTGCCACAGGAAAGCATAATTAGATACTTAGTTCGGTGTGCAAAGTTATTCCTGAATGACCCTGTTGATTTCCCCCCTTAAATCAAACAAAAAAATACCCAAAAGACTCATCTCAAAATTGCAATTTCAACAGAGTAATTTACATACCACTTGGGATTTCAGACAATTCTCTCCTCTATCGCTTTTACTAAAAAATAAGAAAGAAAGGGAAAAAAGGGAAAGAGAATGGATAAGAAGAAGAGATAAAGCAAATGAAAGTGTTAATGGAGAAATAATAGAACCAAAATCAAAAATAAAATTTTTGACTCTCTGGCCTAATATTTCCTATTAGAGAAAGTTAAAGTGAATTAATACAAAAATAAATGCTTATATATCTTATAAAGAATAGTTTCCTTTGTATTCAGTGTGAACAATATTCATGTGTGCAGTCATTATATCTTTCTAGGCTTCATTATTCTTCTCAAAACTGTCCTCACAGTTTCCAAAGCTGGTGTCATTTACTTTGAAATGTACATTATTATTACCCAAATACTTATGATCTAAAGCTACTGATCAATTTTCATACAACTAGAGACGGGGAGTGGAGGAAGAAGATAAACATGGGAGAGAAAAGAGAGAGAGAGAGAGAGAGAGAGAGGCAGGCAGAGATAGAGAAAGATACAGAAACAGGGTGTCAGATCACAAAACCCCAAAGGACACAGAGAGATAATGGATGTGTAGAGCAATATACTTAAATGCTTATAGAAAAATAAAAAATAAAATGGAAGAATTAAATCAATATACATGGTATAGAAAACTGATGTTGCTGTTAACAAAAGTCATTTTGATGTTGTGTACTAAACACAGGACTAGAAATAAGGAGCTGATGTAAACCCAAGCTCTTCTACTCAATAGTTTAGAGACTTTTAGCTCTCCCATAATCTCTTGATTTCATCATCAGCAAAATGAAGCAGCTGGACTAGAAAAGTTTTTTTCTGATTTGGTGTCCTATGATTTAACTAATCCAAATCGTTTCTTTGGTAAGAGAACCTAGTACAAACATCCTATTATTAAAATGAGAAATGATAATCCAGCAAAGTAATTCAATAAAAATTAAAAACAAAGATGAAGCTTATTTAGCCCTTTGGAAGAGACATGTGAGCAAATCTGGGCACTGGTAGCATCATTCTATTGTGATAATAATATCACTATGCTAACCGCTAACTTGAAATTGAAGATGCTAGGCCATTACATCTATGAAGTGACCTTGCTGCTCCCTCCCCTCTAGACTTTATCTTTTTTAAAAAATATGTACTTACTTATAACAACTATGCACAAAAATAGTTTTCATCAATCATTTTTGTAGGGTTTTGATTTTCATATATTTCTCCCTCCCCTCCCTTTATGCCCCTCATTTTAAATTGCAAAATTGATTTTGACTATATTAAATTAAAAATGTATTATACTAATAAAACAAGTGCAGCCAAGATTAGAAGAAAGGTAGATATCTGGGAAACAGTTTTCAAAGCAATTGTTTCTGATAAAGGACTCATTTCTAAAATATTTAGAGAACTGAATCAACTTTACAAAATTACTATCATCCCACAATATATAATTGGTCAAAGGCAGTTTTTTCAGTTGAAGAAATTAAAGTTAATCATAGACATATAAAAATATGCTCCATCTTTTTTTTTCTTGCCAAGGCAATGGCATTTAGTGTCTTGCCCAAGGTCACACTGCTAGGTAATTATTAAGTGTCTGAGGCTTCTCCTGATTCCAGGGCCTGTGCTCTATTCACTATGCCACCTAGCTGTCCCTAAAAATAATATTTCATTAGATAAATACAAAATAAAACAGCTATGAGGTACCACCTTACATCTATCAGATTAGCTAATATGACAAAAAAAGGAAAGTGATCAATGTTGGAAAGGATGTGAGAAAATTGGTTCACTAATTCATTGTTGGTGGAGTTGTGAATTGATCCAGTTATTCTGAAGAGCAATCTGGCACTATGCTCAAAGGGCAATAAAACTGTGCATTACCTTTGATCCAGACATACCGCTACTATGTCTATATCCCAAAGAGATCCCCAAAATAGGAAATGCCTCACGTATTCAAAAATATTTATAGCAGTTCTTTTTGTAGTGGTAAAGAATTGGAAATTTATTTGTATTGTCTATCACTTGGGTAGTGGCTATACAAGTTATGGTATATTGATGTTATGAAGTACAACAGTTTATAAGAAATCATGAGTGGTCAGACTTTAGAGAAGCATGGAAAGACTTGCATGAATGATACTGTGTGAAGCGAGCAGAACCAAGAGAACACTGTAGACATTAATGACAGCACTGTGAAATAATTAACAATGATAGATGTAGCCCCTCCCACATTTATAGAAAAAACAATGATTTATGAATGCAGCGCAAAGCACTTCTTAAAGTTCACTTCTTAAAATTTCTTTTATGATTTTCCTTTCTTTTGTATGTTTTATTTTTCTTTCCCCTTAGTTCTAATTACTCTTTCACAACATGACTAATATAGAAATATGTTAATCACAATTGTATATGTACACCTTTTACAAGATTGTTCACTGCCACGGGCAAGGGGGAGGCAATGGAAGGTAGTGGAAAAATGTGGAATTCATAAATTTAACAATTCTAATGTTGAAAACTACATTTGCTTACTTCACTCAGCATCAATTTGTTTCCTGATTTTTCCTAAATCTAACTCTAAAAATACAATAATATACCATTATATTCAGATACCATAGTATGTTCTGTCATTATTCAAGTGATAGACATTCCGTCAATTTCCATTTCTTTGTTAACACAAATAAATATGAATACTTTTGTACTTTTCAATCTTTCCCCATTGTTGTAATGTTTTTGGAATACAAATCTAGTAATGGTATTTCTGTATTAATGTTATGCCTAGTTTTATAGCCCTTTTAGCATAATTCCAAATTGCTCTCCATAATGTGTGAATCCACCAACAGTGCATTATATTTTCCCTAATCCCCTCCAACATTTATCTTATCTTTTTTGTGTTTTATTTGTCCATCTATTAGATATGATATAGAATTGTTTTAAATTTCATTTCTCAAATCGTGAAAGAGAATTTTTAATATAACTATGCATACTTTTATTTTTGTCATCTGAAAACTTCCTATGCAGTTGAAATAGTCACATCCTCCATCAATTTATCAATAGGGGAATGGCTTGTATTCTTAGAAATTCTAATACACTTCTCTCTATTTTTGAGAAATGAGGTCTTTCTATCAGAAATACATACATACAAAAATATTTCCCAACTTCCTGCATTTCTTCACATGTTGGTTGTATTGGTTTATTATGCAATTTAATGGGATCAAAATTTTCCATTATGTATTTCATAACATTCTCTCTATCTTGTTTGCATTTCTAATTAACTTATGTTATCAGTCTGTATTTCTAAATCATGTCCCCATTTCTACTTTGTCTTGATATAGAGTATGAGATGGTGCTTTATGCTTAGTTTCTGTAATGCTATTTTTCAGTTTTCTATGCAGTTTTTGTCAAATACTGAGCTCTTATTCCATAAACTGGAGTCATCCAAATATCAAAAAGTAGATAAATAATAATGCTTATTAATAATTATCCTTGTTTCATCCTTGATCTTACTGGGAATGCTTCTACCCTAACCTTATTACAAATAATGCTTGATGATAGTTTTAGAGGTACTACTCAAGATTTTAAGGAAAGCTCCATTTATTTCTATAGTATCAGGGTTTTTTTTTAAAACAAGAATGAATGTTGTATTTTGTCAAAAACATTTTCAACATCTATTGAGATAATTATATGATTTTTGCTAGATTTTTATCAATATTTATAATTATGTTGATGGTTTTCCTAATTTTGAATCAGTCCTAGTTTCCTGGTATAAATTCTATTACTTTGATTTCTTTATTAATATATATTAATATTTTTGTATCAATATTTTTTAGGGATATTGGTCTATAATTTTATTTCTTTATTTTGTTTCTTCCTGGCTTTTAGTTGACAGCACCATATTTGTGCCACAAGAGGAATTTGGGATGACAACTTTGTCATCCAATTATTCCACATTGATTATATGGTACTGGAAATAATATTTTTAAATGTTTAGTAGACTTCAGATTTTATTTATTTTGAGTTTTACAATTTTCTCCCCAATCTTCTTTCCCTTCCCCCCCAAAGGAGTCAGTCTGTTACTCTTTACATAGTTTCCAGGGTATACATTGATCTATGTTGAATGTGATGAGAGAGAAATCATCTCATTAAAGAAGAAAAATAAAATATAAGAAATAGCAGAATTAAATAATAAGATAACAGTTTATTTCTAAATTAAAAGTAATAGTCTTTATTATTTGTTAAAACTCCAAAATTCTTTTTCTGGCTACAAATGGTTTCATTGCAGATACCCCCATATTGTTCCCTAATCGTTGTACTGATGGAATGAGTAAGTCCATCAAGGTTGGTCACCATGTCCTTGTTGCTAATGGGTATACAGAATTTTTCTTATTTTGCTCATCTTGCTCAGTACATTCATTTAACTGGAAGACATTCAGTTTCTTGACATGGTACTAATATATAGTTTGAATTTCAGAAACACATAACAATGAGACCAGTGCAACAGCTCTTGTAAACAATCTAATATGTCTTCTTTCCCACAAGTTCCTTCAGAACCTCCCAAACATTGAGGTATTCTGGCAAAGTGTGTGTCAACCTCATATAAATGTGAACATTCCGTTAAAATATATTGTCAAGGTAAATGAACTTATTCAAAAAATTCAAAAATTCTCTGTTTATTGAAACTAATGATTATTCAAGCAAGCACGGAATCTTGTTTCACTCTACTGTTTAATGTAGAACAGCTTCATTCATTATTCAGAACCCAGGCAAGCATGCCATTATGAAGTACTAATGAACTTCTCCAGGCAACCAAAATTAGGAGGAAATTTTTCCTCATACCCTCTACACTGACAGTGTCAAAGGTCTTAGTAAGATGTATAAATTTTGTGTAAAGAACTCTCTAATCTGCTCCTGCAGTTCTTCTGGAGTTGAATATTAAACACCAATATTGACTGTTCTTCTGCCTTTTCTGTTGCCACACAACTTTCAGGTAGATGGTCATATTCTAGGTGAAGGACTGACTTATTAAGGAGTATACTGGGAAGAATCTTGTCAATAATGATTAAGGAAGAAACACCCCTTCACCTTTATAAAGATGGAAAAGAGAGTTATTCTTGAACAAATGAGGGGTAATCTTCCCATGTCATGTAACCCAGGAAATTTCAGTAAATTTTCATGTGAATAATGGATTTTTTACCTGGTAAATCTAAACTGAAATAAGTACATTGAGAAAGAAAAAGGAGGCTAACTAACAGCATTGTTACCTTTTTCAGTTGGACATTCATCTAGGGAGATATTAAATTCTTCTTGAGATAAAGAGATTGATGATGATCAGTTGAGAATACTATGAAATTGTTCAACCCATCTTTCTAGGATCATGTCCTATTTCCAATGAATTTGGTGACATCAACACTGAGTAGTTAAACTCACTTTAGGTCTTTGGCCTTTAAGGCATCATGAAAGTACTTTAAATTGTTATTATCAACATAAAACTGAATTTCATCTGCCTTCTTACTGACTCAAGACTCCTGCATCTCTCTAACCTTCTCTTCTACTTTTATTTTGATGCAATTAAATATTGCCTTAGAAGGAAGTGAACTATCATGCAGGTCAATCTTATGAAATTCAAAGGTTTCTTTTGCTTATTTTTTGTTTGTTTGTTGTTTATTTGTTTTCCTTTAGTTGCTTCTGTATTTCACAATCAAACAAAGCCTGATAATTGCAAATTTGGGGACCATAATGAGAAAAGTTTGTTTTTTGCATCATTTTTCTGAAAGCTGCCCACTCCTTTTCTGTTTTACTGTTGTGACCTATGTACTGAATCAATTGAGACTCCAATTTATCAACAAACTGTTCCCACTCAGAGAAGTGTTTTAATCTCTTGAGATGAATTCTTCTGACAGTCATTTTCTATTGAATTTATTGAATATGAATATTTGGTTTGGAGAGAATAAGTCTATAATCAGTCTAGTACTCTGCACTATACATTATTGCCTTTATCAGTCTAGCATCCTGTCTGCAATACACATTGCCTTGATCTCCCTCATTTCTCCTTACAATAACACAGTCTATTAAATTGAGTTTTCAGAAGAAATCAAATCTATAAATGTTCATATGAAAAAGTGTTCTAAGTCACCAATAAATGGAGAAATACCAATTAAAATAACTCTGAGGTGCCAGTTTACACTCCTCATATTGCATAACATAGAAGAAAAGGAAAATTATAATGCTGGAGGCAATGTGGAAAAATAGGTACACTAAAAAGGATAGTGGAGATGATCTAATTCTAAGTGAGAAATTTAAAATTCTCAAAGAAAATTTCTAAAAGACGAAATGTTCCCTTAATACTTCAGCAAATTTGGAAAATTCAACACTGAAGTGAAAAAGTTACATTTCAATGCTAAAGAAGGCAATACTAATGAATGTTCACATTATCAAACAATGATCTCTTTTCATATACTGCAAAGTTTTGCTTAAGTTTCTATAAGCTAGAATTCAGCAATATGGAAACTGAGAATTACCAGAACAGGAAGGTTTTCATAAAGGCAGAAAAACTAGAGACCAATTTGCCAACATTGACAAGATGATGAAGAAAGCAAGATAGTTTCAGAAAAGAAATATCTGCTTCTGCTTCCTTGACTACATTAAAGCTTTGACAATGTGAATCACAACAAAATACAACAAATTCTCAAAGTTATGGGAATATCAAATCATGTTATTTATCTCCTGAGGACCCAGGAACATCTGATTGGTCTAAGAATGCAAAAAATATTTCAAAAATATCTACATTTCACTTTATTTGGTTAACTGATATGCAGGGCACATCATGTGAAACATCAAACTGGATGAATAAAAAACCACCATAAAGGCTTTTTTAAGACAAACCAGTTATCTAGCAAATGCTGATGATACCAGTCTGATGACAGAAAGTGAAGATGAATTGAAAAGTCTTCTAATAATGGAGGGAAAAGGTAAGTATAAAAGCTGACTTGAAACCTAACATTGTAACAACATTAAAGAATCACCTAAATTCCTTTTCACAGACAGTCTGTGGAAACAGTCAAAACAAGTAAAAGAAATCAGCCATCAAACATGACTAGTCCTATCCTGAATTGTGCTTGCCTCTTTAAAGCTAAGTGTATCAGTATAACTGTACTATACTGTAATCCCCAAAACTACACAATCAGCCAAGTCATTCCTATAGGACTACTTCATCTCTTTTTAAAATTTGAATAATTTAGGTATTTGTTTTTCCAACTATATAATGGTAGTTTTTAACCAATCAATTTTGTGAGGTTTTAAGCTTTTTGATTTTTCTCCCTCTCCCACTCTCAACAGAAGGCAATCGGATATAAACTCTATATTATTAATCATGATAAACATGGATCTATATTGAACATGTGAGAGAAGAATCAGTTTAAAGTTGAATAAAGAAAATATTAAAGAAAAAATTTACATGAGCCATAAGACAACTTTTAAAGATTGAAGGCAATAAGTTTTGGTCTTTATTCAAAATCCATAATTCGTTTTCTGTATATGCATGGTATTTTCCATCACAAGTCTTTTAAAACTGTTTTTGATTATTGTACTATGGAAATTAATAAATACATCATCTTTGATCATCATTCCATGTTGTTGTTAAGATGTATAATGTTCTTCTGGTTCTGCTCATTTCACTTAGCATCAATTCATAAAAATCTTTCCAGATATTTCTTAAATTCCATTCTTCATGATTTCTTATAGAACAATAGTGTTCCATCACATAATACACCACAATTTATTTACCATTCTGCAATTGATGAGTGTTCCCCCATTTTCCAATTCTTTGCCACAAAAAAAAGAGATGCTATGAATACTTTTGCACATGGGAGATTTTTACCATTTTTCATGATCTTTTTAGGATACAGACCCTAATAGGGGTATTGCTGGGTCAAATGGTATTTACATTTTTATTATCCATTAGGTACAATTCCAAATTGCTCCCCAGAAAGTTTGGATCAATTCACAACTCCACTAATAAAATATTTTCCATATCCCCTCCAATAATGATCATTTTCATTTGTAGTCATATTGGTCATCCTGAGAGGACTGAAGTAGTGTCTAGAGGTTTTTTTAAATGTGCATTTCTCTAATCAAAATTGATTTAGAGTGATTTTTCATTTGAGTATAGATAGCTTTGATTTCTTTCTTTATCTAAGAATTGACTTTCTATATCCTTTGACCATTTATCAATTAGGGAATGACTTGCTTTATTTACAAATTTGACTCAGTTCTCTAAATATTTTAGAAATAATTCCTTTGTCAGAAACACCAGCAAAAATTGTTTCTGAAGCTATTACATTCTTTTTAATTTTAACACACTAGTTTTTTTCAAAACATTTTTAATTTAATGTAATCTAAAATTATCATTTGTTTTGTTTTGTTTTTTGTTCTCTATCTTGTCTTTGGTCATAAACTGCTTCACTTTCCATAGATCTGACAGGTTTAGCATACCTTGTTCTACTAATTGAGTTTTAATATTACCTTTTATGTCTAAATCCTGCACCTATTTTGACCATATTTTAAAGTATGAAATGTTGATTTATGCCTAATTTCTACCATAATATCTTCCAGTTTTTAAGGAAGAGTGAGTTTTTAATCCTAGAAACTGGAATCTTTGGGTTTATCAAACAGATTATTATAGTCAACTGCTCTCAAGACTTCTACTTTCATTGGCACAAATGATGTAATTTCTGTATTGTCCTGAAAGTTGGTCCTGTCCTGAGAAGATCACTCAAGCCACATATTTGAGTTAAAAACTTGCCCACTTAAAATAATGTATTAAACTTTTGGCTGCATAAAATTAAAGAGGTGCTCCAAGGATTGGAGTGCTTCCAAGATTTGCAGATTTATTCCTTCCAAAGACAACAATTAATAAACTGTTCTCTGGTTAATTTGCACTTTGTCTCTGGCCTGTTTTTGACATACTCAGGATTAGAGAACTTAATAAAAATTCTATTAATAATAGGAACAATTTCATGACACTGGCTAGCATGCTGATCCAATATATGGTATCGCCAAAGTCCTATTGGTTAACAAATTTATGATACTGGTAGCCTTTCCTAGCTACCAAAGCAGATTGAGGGTGTGGGGGGGAAACTATTTCTGACTGGTTACAAAGCATTCCCTTACTTTTCCTTACCTTTACCATTTATAATGTTAATAAAAAGTTTGTGTTGTATGGGGGTAGCTACTGGTATCATGATCATTAGCAGTAGTAGAAACAGCAGCAGAAACTGTGGTGGTAATTCTAGTAACAGTAGTCATAGTAGTGATAGTAGTAGTAACAGTAGCAGTAGTAGCAGTAGCAATATCACAACTAGTATCTATCTATACATCTCTCTCCCCTCTCTCTGTCTCTCTTTATCAACTACTACTGCTGCTATTGTTCCTGCTAGTGTTATTTCTCTTAACTACCAAAATATATTTTTTATCAAAACAGTGTATCAAAATGTAGCAAGAAATGTAAAAGAAACAATAAAATTTCTTATAATGATCATAATTATAAAAATTGCAATAATTGCTATTTTTATGAAGCACTTTAAGGTTTATGAATCTTATGAGCCTTACATTAACATGTTCACTAAGTGTTGTTTCTGAACTTATTATGTCTATTTAATAAATGAAGAGTAAAAAGACTTCCCTATAGTCACTATATAAGTAAGTGTCTGATACAGTACAGGAGATAAAAGCTATGTTTTCCAGACTCATAATCTTCTACTCAAGACTACTTCTATTGGGAATTGAATGTAAGAGTACATAAAACTTCAGAATATGCTCCTTCTTCTGTTCCAAATTACAGAGTAACTAGTTTCCTTTAAACTACGACATAAACACTATTCCTACTTGAGATCTTTTCTAATCTTACCAGCAGCTAGAGCAAAGAAACCTCATAAATATTTTTAGGTTTAGATTTCATTTTTCCCAATAGAACATAGATTCCTTGAAGATTAAAACTGATTAATTTATGTCTTTATCTCCCCAGCACATGATATGGCCCATATTAAGTAATCATGATTTGCTATTGATTGATTGATAATTGTTGGTAATAGAAATCATCTCACTTTTTCTTATGCAGGGTTCTTGAGGCATTTAACTGAACAAAGTTTCTTGGACAATTTAAGGACAATCTTACCTAGTCTTTGCTAATAATCTACATCATTAAGATATCATTCTAAAAACATAGAATTATTGGATGTACCTAAAGATTGATAATTGTTGGTTTAAGATTAAATCAAATCAAGGATTTTGCTTTGTAAATGTGAAGAACTACTAAAGTTAATGCATAAAATCTATAGAACGTACTAGGAAATTTAATGCAGTAGCAGATGAAAAACTGAAAAGACATTGAAGCAAGAAATGTACAAGGTTATGCTAGATTAGAGTACTTATGCTTCTTGAAATAATAAATTAAGTTAAAAATTAAATAACAGTTTAAAATTAGTGGCCTGGTTTCTCATTTTACTCTAACAGATATCATAGAAAGCATGAATTTAATCATATCCAAAAACAGTGTTTTCTACCTTTCTCTATCATAAGATTTGAAACACTGCAATATGTTTGAAGACAGGAACTATGAATTTGGGTAAAAATAATAAAAATTAAGAAGAAAATTTTATTTAATTCATTTTGCTGCATTCCTATTTGTAAAATGACCCATATCACTTTGCCTAGAGGCAGGTCTCATACCTATCTCTGACACAATCTCCCCATCTTTCCTATAAGTGAAAATGTTTTCAGAAATCATGACTTTATATACTCAGTTTGTGGTGATGCTGTGATTTTACAGTCATTTAGTGATATTTTATCCTTTAAAACAATTTAGGGGAGGGGAATCATTCCTGCCAACTTCAGATTTTTGCAATTTCCTTCAATTCCTGTGCTTCAAGAACTGAAAGAAACCATGGCATGTGATTGCCTGCATACATGATCAGACATCTAATGAAAGTGCAACTAAACAGCTTGATTTGTCATCAAAGTGGAGAAATCCTAAATGAAAAGTTGTGTGGTTAATGAAAACTGAAGTGGGAGTATGATGATTCCTCTTTGATAACAGAACAAAATTTATAGCAAAATAATATAAGAACCTTGGAACTCAACTGAGAAGGCAAGAGAATGTGTGTTTATGATACAGCTGATAATCATCATTTTATTTGTAGATTAGGTACACCACTAAAGAGACAGAAAAGGATTGGTGTATAAAGTTGAACACAGTACATTATATTTTTGTAAATGTTAATTTATTGAGTTCACATTTTAATATATAACATATGTAGTCATAAGATTTCATATATATATATACATATATATATATATACATATATATATATATATATACATATACATTTACCCATAATACACACATATACATATAAATATGGGCAAAAATATATGAATGGCTCAAACAGATTCTCTAAAGAATTCTCACATCAGTAGAAACTCTTTTTGTAGTGGAAAAGAAATGGAATTTGAGGTAATGTCCATCATTTGAGGAATGGCTAAACAAGTTATGGTACATGAATACTATTGAATATTATTGTTCTATAAGAAACCATAAATGGTCAGATTCTAAAGAAGCATGGAATGACTTACAGGATCTGATGTTGAGAAAATGGAGCAGAACCAAGTGAATGGTATACACATTAAATAATAATTACATTGTTATATGATCAACCTTAATGGAAACGGCTCCTCCCAGCAATTCAGAGAGCTAGGACAACCATATCAGACTTGCTATGGTCAATGTTATCATCATCCAGAGGAAGAAAAATGAAATAAACCAAAAAAAAAGGAAAAAAGAAAAAACACCACTTCAGAATCTGATGAATACATTATAAAAATTATCTCTTATGTATGCCTTTCCCTTAATCCTAATTCACATACAGAATATGACTAATATGTAAATATGTTTAACCAAAATATGTCTGTACAATGCTAGCCTGACTGTTCACTGCTGATGGGAGGGGTGCTGGTAAAGGAGGTTGGAAGGAAATTTTTTAACTTTACCATGTGTATATGGCTAAAAATAAATAAATATTTTAAAAAAAGAATTCTCAGATCAATCTAACATCTATCTAATGGTCATCCTCATCAATTGTGACATTGTGTTCTTATGGAAGATGAATCTGAGATTTCTCCCTTTATTTCAGTCTCCCTTCTCCCCACACACAATTATCATATAGAACTGACTCTCTGTCTTCCCAAAAAGTATTGCTTATAACTGTTGCATTCTGGGCTGGGAATGGTATGTTTTCAAATCCCTTGTTTATTGTGCTTAGATATGGTGAATCTTGTACCTGAAAAGCTGACTACAAAATGAGTATTTTTCATTATCTATCTTCATGAGTTTAATTGTACGGGGACCTTATAAATCTCTCATACCCAAAGACTTTATTTGTTCATTTGTGTGTGTGTGTGTGTGTGTGTGTGTGTATGTGTGTGTGTATGTGTATGCATGTTTAGTAAATTTTAATGGAAAAACAAGGGTCATAAATGAATGCCTAGGAACTTGAACCAATTATTTACTGTTGTTTAGTTTTGCTTTTCTAGTAAGGAATATATTTGGAAGTAGAATTCAGAAAGGAAATATTAAACTCCTATTAAGTTATGGTTTTAAAAAAATTGAAAGTAGGGCAAAATATAAATGGAGAGAATCCATTGATTCCCTCTGAGAAAGAGATTCCAAAAAATCAACCCCTAGGAATATTATAGCCAAGTTCCAGAACTCCCAAGTCAAAGAGGAAATATTACAAATAGCCGGAAGGACAGAATTCAAATATTGTGGAACTGCAGTCAGGATCACACTGGACTTAGCAGAAACTACATTAAAAGCTCGTAGGGCTTGGAATATAATATACCAGAAAGCAAAAGAGCTTGGAATGCAACCGAGAATCAACTACCCCACAAAACTGAATGTCCTCTTTCAGGGAAAAAGATGGACTTTCAATGAACCAGGACAATTTTAAATCTTCCTGTTGGAATGGCCAGAGCTGGAACAGAAGGTTTGATTTTCAAATACAGGACTGAGGTGAAGCATAGAGATTGGAGGAGAAGGGGAAAATATGAGGAACTTAATGATGATGAACTGTATGTATTCCTGCATAGAAAAATGGCATTGATAACACTCAAATGAACCTTTTCAGTTATTAGAGCATGTAGAAGGAGCTTTTATAGCTGAAGCACAGGAGAAAAATTGAATTTGAAGATGAAATATGGTGTAAAAATGGAGTCAATAGAAAAAAAAAAGGAAAATATAATGGGGGGAAA
Source organism: Macrotis lagotis (assembly GCF_037893015.1). NCBI lineage: Eukaryota > Metazoa > Chordata > Mammalia > Peramelemorphia > Peramelidae > Macrotis > Macrotis lagotis. The sequence continues at coordinate 199,086,279 of NC_133666.1, read as the reverse complement.
GAAAAAGGAGAGGGGGAATAGGACAAGATGTTTCATATAAGATTTTTCTTTATTACAATGAGCTATTGCAATGATATGGGAGGGCAAAAGACAAGGGGGGAATGAGGGAATCTTTGCTCTCATCAGAGGTTTCTAGGAGAGGAAACAGCATATATACTCAATGGGGTATATGCATCTGGAGTGATGGAGGAGAGGATGGACCATGGGGGGGAGTGATCAGATATAACAAATTTTCTTTTTTACTTCTTGCAAGGGACTGGGATTGGATGGCCTGTCCGGGACCATAGGGCCAGGTGGATGCTGGATCTAAGGGGTGGTAGGGGCGTCAGGACCTCTTGGCCCCAGGACCAGGGATCTATCTGCTGTGCCACTCAGCTACCCTAAAGCAGAGTCAGAGTGAAAGGAAAGAGAAAATATAGTACATGGTAGTGGAAAAATACGAAAGAAGGGAATTGCGTTCAGCCATGGCAACAGTAGAAAAATATGGAAGTAACTTTTGCAATGGACTTATCATAAAGAATGTGATCCACCCGTGACAGAGATGTTGGTGTTGGAACAAAGACTGAAGCACATTTTTTACTATTATCATTTTGAGGGGGTGGTGCAGGGCAAATGGGGCTGGGAGGCCCACCTGGGGCCACATAACAGGGTCATGGTTGGGTGTCGGATTTGGACCCGGGTGCTCCTGGCTCAAGGGCCAATGCTCTGTCTGCCACCCAGCCACCCCTACTATTATTACTATTTTATTTTATTTTGGGTCTTTTTTTCTTTTTCTTGGTTTTTTCAGGGCAGTGGGGTTGGGGTGGCTTGCATGTCACATAGTTGGGTGATTGTTGGGTGTCTGGGACTGGATAGGGGCTCAGGTGCTCTTGGCTCCAGGGCTGGTGCTCTGTCCATTGCGCCACCTGGCCATAGCTACAATTATTACTATTATTTTTTTAATTTTAATTTTTTCTCTCCCCTTTACTTTATCATTCAAGTGAGTCTATATTTTTTGAGGGGAGCAGGTATTTGGTTTACTCTTAAACAAAAATATTTCATTAATGTATAAAATACATTACTTGTACAAAATGAGAATAAAATATATTAAATATTAAAAAAATCAGGGTCAGAATTCAAAATCAAATCTAATTATTCCCAGTTCTTTCACAATGACACATTTGTTAAAGTCATATTTTGAACTGGTTTTGAAAGTGTTTTTTCCATTAAGTCTATTTTAATTTTTTTTAAATAAAACTACTGACATCTTTCAAAAAAAAATTGAAAGTATTATGTATAATTAACATAGTGACTCCATATTCATAAGGGAAGACAGAAACATATGTTAGATATTTCCCATAAATTAGGAATAAAGTGGAAGAAAATTTTGCAACACAATTTTGCTTAATATATAGACACTTAATTAAGGATACTATTTGTATTAAGTACTAACAAATATCCATGTAACTTTGACAGCATTCATGATAATTATTACAACATTGCAAACCATATTATACATATATATATATATTAAAAATTGTAGATATTTGCTTCCTTCCTATAACTTTCACATATACCCATTTAATGAGCATATCAGTGATATACATACATAACAACAGTTACATATCAAAATTAAAACACAAATTTTCATTGACTCTCTGTGTAGGTTGATACACATTAAATTCAACAACCAAACAGTTAATAAATATTTTTTCTTTAAAGAACACCTGATTACATGATCAGGAAAACAGCCTTGACATAATTTTTAAAAAATTGCTACATGAAAATTGCCCACATATCCTAGGAGAGGGCAAAATAGAAATTGAGAGAATCCACTGATCTACCCCAGAAAGAGATCCAAAAAATACAAACCCCAGAAATATTATAGACAAGTTCCAGAACTCCAAAGTCAAAGAGAAAATATTACAAGCAACCAGAAGGACGCAATTCAAATATTATGGAGCTACAGTCAGGATCACACAGGAATTAGCAGCAACTATATTAAAGGCTTGTAGGCCTTAGAATATAATATTCCAGAAGTCAAAAGAGCTTGGAATGCAACTGAGAATCAATTGTACAGCAAAATTGAGCATCCTCTTCTAGGGGGAAAGAGATGGACTTTCAATGAACCAAGGGAATTTCAAATGTTCTTGTTAAAATGATGAAAGCTGAAAAGAAAGTTTGATCTTCAAGTATAGGACTCAGGCGAAGCATAGAGAGTGGAGGAGAAGGGTAAAATAAGAGGGACTTACTGATGATTAACTACATGTATTCCTGCATAGAAAAATGATACTGATAATACTCATAAGAAACTTCTCATTTAATAGAGCAGAAAGAATGAACTTTCATAGATAAAGCACAGGAGAGAGCTGAATTTGAAGATATAATATACATTGTATAAATGGAATCAATGCCTAAAAAGGAATTGTAATGGGAGTAAGAGAGAGAGGTGGAATAGGCTAAGATATTTCATATAATAATATTTTTCTTTATTACGATGAGCTATTACAATGATATGGAAGGGGGAAGGTGAAGGGGAATGAGGGAACATTCGCTATAATCAGAAGTGGATCAGGGAGGAGATAGCATATATACTCAATGGGGTATAGACATCTAGAGTAAGAAGGAGAGAAGGGGGACAGGTGGAAGGGGGGAGATGTGAGTGATGGAGGAGAGGGTGGACCATGGGGGAGAGTGGTCAGATATAACATTTTCTTTTTTATGTCTTGCAAGGGGCTTGGATTGGATGGCCTATCTGGTACCACAGGGTTGGGTGGTTGCTGGGCCTTAGGGGTGGTATGTGGGCTTGGGGCCTCTTGACGCCAGGGCCAGTGATCAGTCTGCTGCACTACTTAGCTGCCCTACAACACATTTAAGAAGAGGGACAGAATGAAAGGAGAGAGAAAACATAGTATATGATAGTGGGGAATTATGAATGGAGGGAGTTGCAATCAACACTGGCAACAGTGGAAAAATATGGAAGTAACTTTTGTGATGGACTTATAAAGAATGTGATCCATCTGTGACAGAGCTGGTAGTGCTGGAACACAGACTGAAGCACATTTATTATTATTATTATTAATATTATTTTTATTTTGGGTGGGAGGGAGTTTGCAGGGCAATTGGGGTTCGGTGGCTTTCCCAGGGCTGCACAGCTGGGTGGTTGTTGGGTGTCTGAGTCCGGATTTGGGCTCAGGTACTCTGGGCTCCAGGGCCCATGCTCTGTCCACTACACCCCCTAGTTGTCCATATTGTTATTATTATTATTATTATTATTATTATTATTATTACATTACTATTATTATTAACATTATTATATATTTTTTTTAATTTTTGAAGGGCAATGGGATTGGGCTGGATTGCCTAGGGTCACACAGCTGGGTTATTGTTGGATGCCTGGGGCCAGATTTGGGCTCATGTGCTCCTGAGTCAGGGCTGATGCTGTGTCCACTGTGCCACCTAGCTGCCTCCATTATTATTAATATTATTTTTAATTTTAATTTTTCCTTACTATATTGCTCATGAGGTTCTAATATTTTGGGGGAAAGGGGGTATTATGCTTACTTTTAAACAAGAATATTTTAGTAATGTATAATAAGCAGCATTTGTACAAAAAAATAAAATAAATATTATTAAAAAAAAGAAAAGGTGGGGAAAAAATACCTTTATGCAAAATTTACCTTGACAACAGTGGGAATTTTTTTAAATCACCAGGTACAGCAATATCTATAAATAAAGTTAAAAATAATGAAGAACATTCATTTTAAAGTAGAAGTCTTATCAATACTATATGCATTATTTATATTATATGCATATATATATATATATATATAAAACAAATTAGTATAACATCCAAATTTTTAGATAAAAAGGTAAGTAAACTATAGGAAGAAATAGAGTAAAACTTTACCAGAAGGGGTTATTGACATCCCTGTCTTAGAAAAAGATAAATCTAACTACAGATTTAACATTAAATAAGTTAAGGAGGTGAACACAATCTTAGAAAAAGTTAGATTTAATTAACCACTGGAGGAGAATGAATGAAGAAACAAAAGAATACCTTTTTCTCTACAGTACTTGTCACCAACACAAAAAAAAATTGACAATGTATTAAGGCATAAAAACCTTGCAATCTATTAAAGAAAGGCATTTAAATCAATCATTTGGGATATTGATGCAATAAAAATTACATAATAAAGGTCCACTGAAAGAGAAACTAAAAGTTATTTGGAAACTAAATATACTAATCCTTAACAATGAATAGAGACATCCAGTGCAGAGTCAAAATGGCAGCATGAAACTCGCATACTCCCAAAGCTTTTCCCCATGCATTGCAAAATGAAGTCTCTACAAAGATATTAAAGCTATAGATCACACAAAAATAGATATGACTGCTAAATTTTAGAAGTTGCAGAGGTTCTTCAGTAAAAGTCTTTCTCTTTGTGGTAAAAGGGGAAATAAAGTCCAGTTAGGTAGGAGATTGGGGAAGTCAATAGCAAACTTCGAAACCCAGTGTAGTTCAAGTCTCAAAAGTTTGATAACAGCAGAGGTCCCAGCAAATACAGAGCAAGTCAAGAGTGAGGATAACAAACTCAAACAAAGACTGAACACTGGGTTTACTAGGTAAAATACAGGACTGGGTTGGGGACAAACTACTGCATAGGCAGATCCTGGACATAAAGAAACTTCTGCATGGGCAATGACTGGGATTCCTAGGGAACATCTTAATGTATGATAAGTCAAGGATCAAATTCCAATCCCAGCACAATAAACTTGGATCTATAGTCTCTATATACACCTGGAGCAGAGCTTCAACAATCACAATGAGCATAAAAGCTTAAAGAATACTAAACACAGAAAGCTACTATGCTGATAACGATGAAAAAATGCCACTTCAGAAGAAGAAAGCAGTGAAAAATTACCTACATAGGAAGTCTCAAAGAAGTTTATTACTTGGACTCAAATCCAAATCCACAAAGAAAAGTCTTAAAAAGAATTTAAAAATCCAAAGAGAGGAAGAAGAAAAATGAAAAAAGAAATGAGAGCCATGCTGGAAAATTAGGAAAAATTGATCAAAAAATTAACTTCTTAAAAAAAAAGAAAAAATAACCAACTGGAGAAGGAATGTAACTTTTCAAAAAATAAAATCAACCAATGGGAAATGGAATGGAACTCGCCTAAAACTCACATTGATTAACTGGAAAGGGAATGCAACTCAGCAAAAAGTAAAATTGACCAACTATAAAGGGAAATACAAGAACTAACTGATGAACATAAAACTATAAAAATTACAATTGGACAAATAGATGGCAATGAATCTATGAGAAACCAAGATTCTATCAATCAAGGTCAAATGGCTAACAAAAATGAAGAAAACATAAAATAACTTTTGAAAAAAGTAAATGTCCTGGAAAATAGATCTAAGAGAGATGTTTAGGAATTATGGGTATACCAGAAAGCTTAGATCAGAAAAGGGGCCTGAAAAATATATTTCAGGAACTTTTCAGGGAAAACTGCTAAAGCAAGAAGCCAAAACAGCCAGTGAGTGATTACATTGAAAGGAGTGCTCCAGAAAGAGACTCCAGGATAAAGAACCAATAACTATAATAACCAAATTGCAGAATTTTCAAATAAATTAGAAAGTACAGCTATCAGAAACACAGAATAAAGGAACCACAATCAGACTTTCACCAGAATTTCTCAGATGAAGGACCAGAGCTACCTGTAATAATACCATTTTTCAGAGGAAAAGGGTCTTTGAATTACAACAAAGAATTTAATACCCTGCAAAATTTAGCATACTCTTACAGGCTAAAACAGGAATGTTCAATGAAATAGAGGACATCCAAAACTTCTTAATGAAAGGACCAGAACTAAATAGAGAATTCAATCTTCAATTGAAAGACTCAAGAAATGCATAAAAAGTTAAATGGAAAAGGAAAATACAAAAAAGAAATTAATTGCTTTGTCAAGAACATTAAATATTATACAACCCGACAAGGATTGATAATATTTGTTTTTATTGAAAGTAGTTTTTCTGTTAGGATAGTTAAAAGGTTAAATATAATTGAAAAGATTGAACTTATCAGATATGGGTATGATTGGTTCTTATCCTTCTATTGAAGAAGATCAAAATGATATCACTATGTTTGAGAGAAACAATCTGATATCTGACTGTGACTGATCAGAGCAACTTTGAAAAGCAAGTAAGGGAGATAGAGGAGAAACTAGCATTAGAAATGAGAGCAATGCAGGAATCATGAAAACCAAGTCAGCAACTTGATGAAGGTGATACTAAATAAGCCTGAATAAAATAACAAATTATTTTTTTGTCTGATTGATTTTTTGTTTGTTTTTAGGTTTTTGCAAGGCAAATGTGGTTAAGTGGCTTGCCCAAGGCCATAGAGCTAGGTACTTATTAATTGTTTGAGACCGGATTTGAATCCAGGTACTCCTCAATCCAGGACCAGTGCTTTATCCACTGCACCACCTAGCTGCCCCTGAAAATAACATATTAAAACCAGTTTAGTTCAATTGGAAAAAGCAGTCCAGAATATCACTGAGGAGAAGAATGTCTTACAAAGCAGAATTGGCCAATTGCTAAAGAAGATTTTAAAAACCTGAAGAAAATAATTCCTTCAAATGGAGAATGGACTTAAAGGTAGCTGATGACTTTGTGAGAAATCAAAAAAAAAAAATTAAAAAAACAAAAGAATGAAAAAAACTAGAAGAAAAATGTACTATCTCATTGGAAAAGCAACTGGTATGGAAAACAGATCCAGGAGAAATAATTCAAAAATTATTGCCCTACATGAAAATCATGACCAGTAAAAAAAGTCTTGATTTTATTCAAGATATAATCCAGCAAGATTGCCATAAAATCCTAGAAGCAGAGGGCAAATTAGAAATTGAGGGAATCTACCAATTCCCTGCTAATTGAGATGCAAAAAATATCTCCCAGGATTATTATAGCCAAATTCCCAAACTCCAAATCAAAGAAAAAATAGTACAAGCAACCAGAAATAAAACCTTTAGTTACTGTGGTGCTACAGTCAGGATTACACAGGATTTAACAGTATCTACATCCTCTTCCAGAAGAAAATTATGAACCTTCCATGAAACAGGGGACTTTCAAAGTTTCCTGTTGAAATGACCAGATTTGAACAGAGACTTTGATCTTCAAATATTGGATTCAGGTGAAGCATAGAGAGCGCGGACAAGAATGGATAATTATGAGGTATTGAATGATGCTGAATTATTTGTATTCCTACATGGGAAGATGATAGTGATAACAGAGAGAGAGAGAGGGAGAGAGAGAGAGAGAGAGAGAGAGAGAGAGAGAGAGAGAGAGAGAGAGAGAGAGAGAGAGAGAGAGTGGGTATAGGTAATAGGAGGGACAGGATGAAAGAAGAGAGAGAGAAAATAGAGCAAATGGGATTTGGAGGGAATAGAATGGAGGGAAATACAGTAAACATTAGAGGCTGTCTTATGGACTTATGATAAAGAATGTAAACCATCCCAAAGATAAAGATAATGGTATCTGAATCGTGAAATCATTAGCCACCATTAGGTTTTGTTTTATTTCCCAGGAAGATATTTTCTTCATTTCATTTTTGCATCTCCTTTTCCATTTTGTCAATTTTATTTTATTTTATTTTACTTTTAGTTTTAATTTTTTTATTCAGTTTTTGCAAAGCAATGGGGTTAGTTAACTTGCCCAAGATCACAAAACTAGGTAATTATTAAGTGTATGAGGTCAAATTTGAACTTAGGTCCTCCTGACTCCAGGGCCAGTACTCTATCCACCATGCCACATAGCTCCTGGTCAATTATATTTCTAAAGGACTTTTTGTCACTTTTTGTTGCAAGATGTTAATTTTCTATTTCATTTTTATTCTGATTTTTTTATTTGATTCTTTAAAATACTTTCTGATAACTTCTAAGAAGTCTTTCTGTGCTGGAGACCAATTCATATTCTCTTCCATAGCTTCACCGGTAATGTCCCTTCCACTCTCCTTTTCTGAACTTGAGTTTGCCTATCCCTACTCCAAGGTAACTTTCAATGGATCCCGACTTTCTCCTGCCTTTCCTCATTTGGAGTTTTGTTCCGTATGCCAAGGTTCTTGTATTAGAGGAAGGTTTTACTCTCAAATTTTCAGTGTTGACAACGCTGGGCTATTGATACTAGGAGCTCCTAAAGGCTGATCAATAGATTGATTGGTAAGGGACAACAAACATTCTTTCTCACTGCATTGTCTATGTTTCAGATGTCAGATGTCTACTCCCTACAGTGGACACACCTGGGGCTATCTCTCTATTGTCCACAAACAATAACTTATGGGATTAAACCAGTCAGACTGGAAGTACCAGAGGCTCTCTCAGCATGGCAGAAATCAGCCATTCACTCCCTCTTGGGGGAGGTGGAAACACCTGAGTATGTTTCTGGATACACTGTCAGTCCTTGGAAACTAAGGAACCCTGGTCTTTTGGGGAAAGTACAAAGACCTAGGATTCCAGGACCTTTAAACCAAGTTGCCAAGTCTTCCTCCAGGCTTGGAATGACAAAGACTCATTGTCAGGGTCAATAAATCTAGACCAATCACTCAGGCTGAAAGTAGTTTTTTGAGCACTTGTGCTGAAACTGCCTTTCATCCAATAAAGCCCTAATTCCAAAGCTTCTGCTCCCACATCCAAAGATCTCTGGTTGGTTCCCCTGCTTCACCCTGCTACTCATGAACTAGGTCTCTGCTCTCTGCCCTTGGTACACACATATTCACTGCTCCCACCCCCAGATCGGAGGCTTGATAAATGTCAGTTCTGAGGAAAACTCAGAAAAGAAAATTTAACAGAAATCCTGATTACTCTGCACCCTCAAAATGGAAAAGAACTATGGAAATCATCATGCCAGAAATAATAAGATAAAATTTCCCCAGTCTGCTAGAACAATAAAACAACATAACAATTGAAAGACTCCTCAGAACCCCTACAGAAAGAGAACACAAGATAAAAACCCCAAGGGCTTTAATAGCCAAATTCCATCACCCTCAATTAAAATAAAGAATGTTGTAAGCAGCCAAAAAGAAAACAATTAAAATACAAAAGGAAACAGACTAACACAGGATCTCTCAGCATCACCTCTGAAATATTGGGAAAACTGGAATATATGTCGGAGAAGTAAGGACCCAGAATGTACTACCTTGCAAAATTCAGCATATACTGTCAGTGAAAAAAGATGGAAGTTTAGTGAAATACAAGACTTCCAGAGCTTCCTGACACAAAGAACAGAACTCAACAGAGAATTTTATAGCCAAATACACTACTGAAGTGTTACATTAAACACAGTAAATGAAAAAAGGGAGTGAAAAAATGTTTTAAACAAGTGTTGGTCCCTAAAATGGAAGATATAACAATTCTAATTCATTAGAAATTTACTTCTCCAAGGCAAATTAGAAGGTAGAATATATTTGAAGGGAATTAATATGGGTATAATTGAGTCTTGACTCTTACCTAAAAGGTCCAAAATCATATCACAATGTTTGAGACAAAAAAGACATAAAAAAAACAACAGGAATATTGACTTCAACTTAAATGTCACATTTGACTATGACTCACTATAACCAGAAGGTACTAACACCTTTTCTAATGAAGGCATCATAAGACCTGAAGACTTGAGACAAAGTTTTTGTTACTTACCATCATTTGTAAAGTTCTCATTGATACCAGCCTAGCTTACCAGTACTTAAGAGTTCTTCAAGTTCTTACAGTTAATTAGATCAGCATCCTCTGCTTAATTTTACAAGGGGTAAAATAAAGGAGGGGAGGGTAAAGGGGAGAGACAATTAGCTTTGATTCACTTAACAAGGTGTTATTTACCCTGGGTACTTTAGCTTGAAAAAAAAAATAGGCCAGGGAGAGGGGAACAAAGAGTTCAAGAAAAGATATGACTGGATGATAGGTTCATGAAAAAAATTCCTTGTACTTGAAAGATACTTGAAAATGGGGCAATGTAAAAATGATTATAATTACAATTTGATGCAATTTGAATCAATGATGTTTATCAAGCAATCAAGTAAATAATCTGTGATGTTTTTTTGATAACAATAGGAAATTATTGAGCAATGAAATAATCAAACTGTGATTGATGATACTTGGTTAATAATTTTAGAGCACCAAGGGAAGAGGCACAAAGATTTATAATTTAAGAGGCAAAGAAGGGAGAATGTGAATGCTGAGTAAATTATATTCAATAGATTTGGCCCAGTGAGGGAATGAGATACATTCCCACTTGGGATCATTTACTTATTTATTTAATGTTCTTTATATAGACATTACTAAAATATTCTTGTTTAAGAGTAAACATAATACCCCCTCCACCACAAAAATATAAAACCTCATGAGAAATAAAGTAAAATAAAGAGAAAAAATGTTTTTCAGACTGTGTTCTGATACCATCAGCTCTGTCTCAGGTGGATCACATTCTTTATTATAAGTCCATCATAGAAGTTACTTCCACATTTTTCCACAGTTGCTGTTGCTTAGTGTAATTCCCTCCATCCATTCCTCCCCACTACCATCTATTATATTTTCTCTCTACTTTCACTCTGTCCCTCTTCAAAACTGTTCTGTGGGGTAGCCAAGTGGTACAGCAGACAGAGCACCAGCCCTGGGGCCAAAAGGTCCAAAGCCTACATCCCACCCCAGAGACCCAGCATCCACCAGGTCCCATGGTTGCAGACAGGCCACCCAATCTCACCACCTTGAAAAAGTGAAAAAAAGAAAATGTGTTATACATGACTATCCTCTCCTATTATCTACCTTCTCCTCTATCACCCACATGCTCCCACCCCTCCCCCGTCCCCTTCTTTCCTTTTTCTTCTAGATGTCTCTACCCTATTGAATGTGTATGCTGTGTCCTCTCTTAGTCATTTCTGATAGCAATGAATTCCCCCCCTTCCTTGCCCCCTTCCATAATATTGCAAAAGCTACATTGAATATATTTTTATTAAATACCTTAACCTATTCCACCTCTCCTTTCTCTTACTCCCAGTACATTTTCCTTTCCACATTGACTCCATTTTTGCAATATATTAAATCTTCAAATTCAGCTCTCTCCTGTGCCTCAACTATTAAAGCTCCTTCTACCTGCTCTATTAAATGAGAAGGTATATAGTAATATTATCAGTATCATCATTCCATGGAGGAATACATGCAGCTCATCATCATTAAGGCCCTCATAATTTACCTTTCTCATCCTCCCTCTCTATGTGTCACCTGAGTCCTGTACTTGAAGATCAAACTTTCTGTTCAGCTCTGGTCATTTCAGCAGGAACATTTGAAATTCCCGTTTCATTGAAAGTCCATCTTTTCCCTTAGAAGAGGATGTTCAGTTTTTCTGGGTAGTTAATTCTCAGTTGTAATCCAAGCTCTTTTGCCTTAAGTAATATTATATTCCAAAACCTATGAGCCTTTAATGTAGATGCTGCTAAATCCTGTGTGATCCTGACTGCTGTTCAATGATATTTGAATTATGTCCTTTAGCTGCTTGTAACATTTTCTCTTTGACTTGAGAATTCTGGAACTTGGCTATAATATTTATTGGGTTTATTTTTTGGATCACTTTCCAGTGGAATTTAGTGGATTCTCTCAATTTCTATATCACCCTTTGCTTCTAGGTTATCAGGACAATTTTCCTGTAGAAATTCCTTTAAAAATGAGGTCAAGGCTCCTTTCCTGATCATGACTTTCAGGTAGCACAATAACTTTTGAATTATCTTTTCTGGATCTGTTTTCCAGATCAGTAGTTTTTTTTCAATGAGATATTTCACATTTTCTTCTAGTTTTTCATCCGTTTGGTGTTGAATTATTGTTTCTTGATTTCTCACAAAGGCATCAACTTCCTTTAGCTCCATTCTACATCTGAAAGATTTATTTTCTTCAGAGAGTTTTCTTATCTACTTTTCCATCTGGCCAATTAGGCTTTTTAAAGCATTCTCCTCAATAACTTTTTGGAATGTTCTATCCATTTGACCTACATTGGTTTTTTAACATGATATTTTCTTCAACATTTTTTTTGGATCTCCTTGACTAAGATACTCCCTTTATTTTCTTGTTTTTTTTCCTGCATCTCTCTCATTTCTTTTCCAAATTTTTCTTCGATCTCACTTACTTGATTTTGAAAAATTTTTGAGCTCTGTCATAGGCTGAGATCAACTTCTATATTTCTTTGGGATCTTCAGATGCAGAAGCTTGAACTTTCTCATCTTCAGATTGTGTATTTTGGACCTCTATGGGACTAAAGTAATTGTCTATGGTTAGGTTCCTTTTTTCCCGTTTACTCATTTCCCCAACCTGTGCCTGGTTTTGGGGTGTTTCCTGAACTTTAGACTAATATTAGGTTACCACCCTCTGCCCGCAAGGGCCTCAGTACTGTTCCCCTGATCTGTGAATGACCATAAGTGAACCCCTCTGCCCTAGAGCTGTGAGGAAGGTCCCTGCTCTATCAGTGGCCCAGAATGCTATCAGGGTCTGAATATGCTTAAATCTCCAGAGTCCTGTCCCTGGGACAGAGGATAGACCTTGGCAGTCTCCCTCCATTCCTTTACCTTCCATGGGATGAACACTCAGGCAGCAGCTGCTGAGCACCTCCTGCTAGGAGTCTACATAAGTCTGATTCTGTTTCCTGGCGTCTAGCTAGCCTACACTGAGGGTCACAACCTCAGCTAGGAGGGCCATACTGAACTCGGTTTTGTGCTCACTCTAGCAGAAATCTCTCAGCCAATGTTCGAAATTGTGCTTGGTGCTCCATGGAGTGGCAGGTCAGGAAACTGCTTCTTCTGCCAGAAGGCAGGGTTCCCAGGGACCCAGGTGCCCTGGTCTTTTCCCAGATGTCTGAAACTCCTTCACTCTGGCAAGCTGCTGCCTCTTCCAACCCCATGGAACAGAGCCTTCCCATTATTTTCCAGGTTGCCTTGGGCTGGAGAATTGCCTCACTGAATATTTCTGTGTGTTATGTCTCTTGAAAATTTAGAGTCATAATTTTAAGGGTTTTGATATATTTTGGAGAGAGCACCTAAGAGAGGCTGTATTCCTGCTACCAATTTAGATCCACTCCCCATCCACTTGAGTTTAATAATCTAACTTAATGTATACAGGAAGGAGGGGACAAGTAATGGGAAATATAAGGGGAAAAGGAACTGCTAAAACAGAAAGGAGAGTATAAGTTAAAATAAACTGAAAATTAAATTCCTAAAAGAAAGTTCAAAAAGAAAAAGTAGTAAATTTTTTTTCTGAGGAGAAATAAGAGAAAAGGAAAGAGATAAATATAACTATAGAATGATAGCATTGAGTGAAATACAGAATCAGTAATCTTAGCTGTAAATGTAAGTGGGATCGCTTGTCCCATAAAATGGAAGTAGATAGAATGGATTAAAAACCAGGATTCTACAATATGCTGTTCATATTATGCACATTTGAAACAGAGAGATTAATGCAGGTTAAAGGTAAAAGATTGAAGTAAAATACATTATGCCTCAGCAGAAGAAAATAATGGGTTAGCAATCCTAATCTCAGATGAAGTAAAAAGCAAACATCAATCTCATTAAAAGGGATAAGGAAGAAAGCTACATCTTAAAAGGCACCATTGGTAATAAAGCTACATCATTACTAAACATATATGAAGATAGTGATATAGCTTTCAGATTCCTAGAGGAAATCTGATTGAATTACAATGAGAAAGAGATAGGAAAACTTTAATACTGGGAGACCTCAATCTCCCTCTCCTCTCTCAGAACTAGATAAATCTAACAACAAAATAAGCAAGAATGAAGTTAACAAGGTGAATTAAAGCATAGGAAACTTACATATGAAAGACCTCTTCAGATAACTTAATGGGGATAGAAAAGAATACATCTTTTTCTCAGCAGTATATGGCACCTTCACCAAAACTGACCATGTACTAGCATGCAAAACCTTAAAATTACATGCAAAAAGGAATAAATAATAAATATACACTTCTCAGACCATGATGCAATAAAAATTCTATGTAATAAAGGGTTAGGGAAAGATAAACCAAGAAGTATTTGAAAATTAAATAACTGTACCTTAAATAATGGATGGATCAAACAACAAATAATAAAAATAATCAATAATTATATCCTTGAAAATGATAATAATTTGACATCATACTAAAATTTATGGGATGAAGCAAAGGCAGCTTTGAGTGGAAACTTTATTTCTCTAAATGCCTATATGAGGGGCATCTAGGTGTCACAGTGGATAGAGCACCGGCCCTGGAGTCAGGCGTACCTGAGTTCAAATCCAGCCTCAAACACTTAATAATTACCTAGCTGTGTGACCTTGGCCAAGCCACTTAATACCATTGCCTTGCAAAAAACATAATAATAAAATAAAATAAATGCCTATATCAATAAAATAGAGAAAGAGATCATTGAATTGGACACGCAACTAAAAATGTTAGAAAAAAAAGAACAAATTAAAAAATCCCAATTAAATACCAAATTACAAATTCTCAAGAAATCAAGGGAGAGATTAATAAAACTGAAAGCAAGAAAACCATTGATCTCAAAAATAAAATTAAGCATCAGTTTTATGAAAAAGCCAATAAAGTGGACAAACTATGCTTAATTTGTTTAAAACAAGAAAGAAATCAACCAAAATAACCATTAGCAAAATTGAAAAGAGTGAAACTAACCACCAATGAGTAGGAAATTATATAGATAATTCAGAGCTACTTTGTCAAATTATATGCCAATAAATTGGGCAACTTGAGTGAAATGGATGATATTTACAAAAATAAAAACTTCCCAGATTAACGGTAGAGGAAATAAATTACTTAAATAACCCCATTTTAGAAAAAGAAATAGAAGAAACCATCAATAAACTCCATAACAAAAAGTCTCCAGTTCCAGATCAATTAGAAGTGAAATACTACCAAATATTTACAGAACAATTAATTCGTATTCTACCTAAACTATTAAAAAAATAAGAGTAGAAGGAGTTCTGCCAAACTCTTTTCATGACACCAAAATGGTGCTGATACCTAACCTAGGAACAACCAAAACCTACAATGGAAAGTAAAGACCAATCTCCCTAGTGAATATTAATGCAAAAATGCTAAATAGAACTTTAGCAATGAGACTAGAGCAAGTTTTTTCCAGGATATTACACCATGATAAGACTGGATTTATACCAACCAGGCAGGGATGGTTAAATTTAGGAAACACTAACATAATTAAAATAGCAATAGTAAAAAGCAACAGAATTAATATGATTATCTCAATAGATGCTCAAAAAGCCTATGATAAAATAAAACATACATTCCTATTAAAATCACTATAAAGTTTAGGGATAAATTTAGTTTTCCTTAAAATAATAAATAGTATCTGTATAAAACCCATCAACAAAAATTATATTTAATGGGAATAAACTCAAATATTTTCAATAAATTAAGGAGTCAAACAAAGATGACCACTGGCATCATTATTACTCAATATAGAATTGGAAATGCTAGCAGTATCATCAAGAGGAGAAAAAGCAATTGAAATTATTAGAATTTGCTATGAGAAAGCAAAACTGTCACTCTTTACAGGTGATATGATGGTCTACCTAAAGAACGCAAAAAAATAATCTTAAAAATCCTTGAAATAATTAACAAATTCATCATGGTAGAAGGATATAAAATACACCCACAAAAACTATCAGCATTTTTCTATATGAACAACAATGCCCATGAACAAGAGATAGAATGGCAAGTTCCCTTTAAAATAACTGTAGACAACATTTAATATGTGGGAATCTACCTCCCAAGACAAATCCAGAAACTGTATGAACACAATTATAAATCACTTCTCACCAAAATAAAGTCAGATCTAAATAATTGGAAAATTGTCCAATGCTCATGTTCAGAACAAAATAATATAATAAAAAAGACAATTCTAGCCAAATTAAATTACTTATTCAGTTCCATAGCAAACAAACTACCAAATAACAGCTTAACAGATCTAGGAAAAGTAGTAGCAAAACTCATCTGGAGCATCAAAAGGGCAAGAATAGCAAGGGAATTGATTAAAAAAAATGTAAAGGAAGGTGGCCTAGCTATACCAGATCTAAAACTATACTATAAAGCAGCACTCATCAAATCTTCCTATACTGGTTTAGAAATTGGGTAATGGATCAGTGGATCAGGGTAGGTTCAAAAGGAACTGCACCAAATGATTACAGCAGGCTCCTACTGGCAAACCCAAAGACATCAGTCTCTGAGGAAAGAACTCACTCTTTGAAAAAAATTATTGGGAAAACTGGAAAATAGTGTAGCAAAAAAAAGACATAGATCCACATCTCACACCCTATACTAAAATAAAACCAAAATTGGTCCAGGATTTAGACATAAAGAGTGATACCATAGATAAATTAATAGACCAATAAATACTCTATCTGATCTATGGAAAAGGGAAAATTTATGACCAAACAAATATGGGAATACATTATTGACTGTAAAATGAATAAATTTGACTATTTTACATTAAAAAGTTTTTGCACTAATAAAATCAATGCTGCCAAAATTAGAAGAAAAATGGAAAGCTGGGAAACAATGTACATAACAGTGTGTTCTGATAAAGGTCTCATTTCTAAAACATATAGAGAATTGCATCAAATTTCAAAGGTCACAAATCATTCCCCAGTTGATAAATGGTCAAAGGATATGAACAGTTTTGAAATGGAGAAATTAAAGCTATATATAATCATATGGAAAAATGTTGCAAATCTTGATTGATTAGAGAAATGCAAATAAAACAACAATGAGGTATCACATCACACCTACTAGATTAGCCCAGATGAGAAAAAAGGAAGATGATCAATGTTGGAGAGTTTGTGGGGGTGACTGGTACAGTGATATATTGCTGGTGGAATTCTTAATGGATCCAACCTTTCTGGAGAGCAATATAGAACTATGCCCAAAGTGCAATAAAACTGTTCATGCCCTTTGACCCAGCAACTCCAATTCTAGAATTTTATCTAGAATAAATTATAAAAAATGGGAAAATTCCTATAGGTTCTAAAATATTTCTGTCAGCTCTTTTTGTAGTGCCAAAGAATTGGAAATTAAGGGGATGCCCATCAGTTGGGGAATGGTTAAACAAGTTGTGATACATGAATACTATGGAATATTATTTTTCTATAAGAAACCATGAATGGTAAAACTCTACAGAAGCATGGAATAACTTACAGGATCTGATGTTGAGTGAGTGGAGTAGAGCCAAGAGAACAATATATACATAAACAACCTAATGTGATGAACAACTTTGATGGAAGCAACTTCTCTTGACACTCAGGAGAATTCGGACCCTTGTATTTGACTGGTTATCATTCCCAATCAGAAGAAGAAGAACAAATACACACAGATAAAAAATACCCCTACAGAATCTGATGAACACTTTATAAAATTTATCTCTTATGTACCTCTTTTACTTAATCCTAATTCCTCATGCCAAATATTACTAATTTCTAAATATGTTTAACAAGTATATAAATAAAATGCTAACTTGATTTTTCCCTACTGAGGGAGCGGTGGGTGGGAATGAAGGGTGGAGGAGGGAAATTTTGTAAATTGGAAATATATATGTACAAATGGATGAAAGTAAAATAAATATATAAATAAGATGAGTAACATTTCTGCCTTGTGTTGTTCTCAAATTCTAGGAATAAATGAATAAATAAAATGTTTCTTGATTTTATTATGGCTCTTTAATACTTCATTTATCAATGTTTGAGTTATTGAGGGTACTTCCTCATATATACAAAAATTCTCCAACTTAGTACAGTCAGTTTTTTTCTGAAAATTTCTATAATATAAACTAAAAATAAAAAAATGAATTATGTGTGTCCATCCCTGACATGCATCTTGGTGGTGAAACTTTATAAACTTATTTTGCTTGAGTAATTTTTGATGGTAAGCACCACATCAAACCTGAACTCAAAACTCTATGTTAGAGCAGGTTCTTCTGTTAATTATTTTGAGATGTTAGAGTCACTTTCTTATTTTAACAAAGATTTGGATTGATAATTCATGAAATAATGTGTTTCTATGATGGAAAATTCCACAAAACAGAAAACAATTGCTTCTACTCCATTTCTTAATTTAATGTCTAATTTACTGTGTTTAAATGACATGAAGGAGATATTATCATATCTATGCCTCTTTGATATTTCTTGGGACAGATGTTTTTGTATTTTTCTTGGCAAGTATAATTTCCCCTTATATTACCACTAGCTCAAGGGACAGAATTTTACCAAAGGCAGAAATGTTATCTTCCAGATTTTTTTTGCATATTTCTTAGCTGCTATTTTCAATGTCATAGTTTTATTGTTATTGTTGATCAAGGGTCAATGATTTAGTAGTGTCAGCAATTAGGGTCTCTGACAGCACACAACCTTAGAGTATCTAAAAAGATGCCCATTTGAAGGAAAAAAGAACAAATGTATGACTGACCTATCTGAATATCCAAAGAAAGTGTTTTTATATAGAAAGAAGGAAAGTGCAAATAGGCTTAGAAAGAAAGGTGATATGAGCATTGCTACATGAATTAGTCTTAAAAGTGATTTTCTTCACTTTATAGTTCAGTGACCCATAAGCAGCAACATCAAGTACTTTGCTGAAATTTGCTACCCATATAAAATGAGCAGCCAGGAAGTACAAAGGATAGAGGCAATAGAATACAGTAAGACTTGGAAAATGAGGATCTTGCGAAGGCATTGTAAATAGCTCATCTTCAGAAATATGCAGGGTTATGAGGTTGGAAAAACTATTACAAAAGTGTAATATATTCTCATCCATACTTTAAAGAGGGATTGGTTTTGTAAGGATAGAGAAAGGAAAAAAACCCACTAAAACCTTCATGTATATACCACATACCTCTGTGGAAAAAGAAAGGGGGAAAATGTTTTTGTGAAGCTGAGCATTGCATGACTAAATGAAGAAAATTTTCATTTTGTTACATTAAAAATAATTTTCTTTGATTAATGCACAAACATGTATAACATCCTGAACACTTACTTTAGCACATCAGTGTCTGTGTCTATGCAATAATGAGTCTATTAATCTGAAAAATAGCACTTTAAATAACTATTTTATCTATATCAAAATATTATTTTTGCTTTTATATGCCAGGGCTAGTTGAAAAGTTGTTTCTTTATTTGTTTTTTAAATTCTTTACAACCCAGACTATATGACTCTCAAAATAGATGAATTTTGGTCTTCTGATTGGTATTCTGTGATAAAAATCTGTCTGCATGTGTGTTTATGTTAGAGAAGGAATGGAGTATTGATGAACACTTCTTTAGTTCTTAAAGAATTCAGTATTGATGAATTTTTCTGAAGTTTTGATTAAGATTTTATAGAGTAATTCAGAAAACTATATTCATAAAAACAACACTACTGCAAAACAAAATACATTATGTTGCTGATATTTGTATTTTATTTTCAAAGAGGATCAGTGACATCATAAGGTGATAACTTGCTCATCAGTTTTATTTAATTGAAGTCATCAGTTCAAAGCCATCAATCTCGCTGTTTTCTGAAGTCACTGAAGTTCAGTGACAAAAGTTAAGATGCTTAGAGATAGACAGGGATGCACATCATAATTTTAACATCTTCAAAGTCTGACCAAGATTTAAGAGCTCAACAGTGCCTGCTTAAGATACTTTCACTATTGGAAGGAATTTTTCTATCCTCACATTCCTTTTTTGATGGGTTGGAGGCCTGTTGATTACCTTCCGCGGTATTTACAATAGCTGTCCAAAATTGTATTATATGCAGGGGCCATAATACAGGAAATACATTATGGAAATGTGGTAGATATAAATGGAAAAATATTCCTTCACATACAGGAGGTTGGAATGAAAGGTCATGACATTTTTCATGTAGCAATGAATTAGACCTCTCTCATGTGATCACTTGTATGTGAACCAACAGTAGTAGTCTGCAACTATGTATGTATGTAAGTATGTTTGTGTAATTGTGTGCATGAGTTCATTTATGGGTTTGTATGTATATATATATATATATATATATATATATATATATATATATATATATATATAATCTTCCCAAAGCTCTAGAATATTTTACTAAGTTTCTAGTCAACAAAAAGTTTCAGCCCTCAAAGAATTTGTAAAATATTGGGTAACACAATGTGCAAAAAAATTATGTACAATCTAAGTATACACTTGAAAAAATGGGACTATGTATAAATGGAAATCATTGGCATTATGAAGGATGGGAAATTCTTTTTTAGAAAGTAGTATAGAAATTGAAATTCAAAGGAATCTGTGAAATGCTGGTATAGGAGATAAGGAAGGAAAAATTTTCTTGTCTTAGGACATAGTAAGTGAAAATGCAAGGAGCCTGGATTTGTGGTTCTGTTTAAGGAACAATATGGGGAACAAAGTGATTATTGTTCATCAAAAAAATACATTATGACAAGATGGGCTTTATACCAAGAATGCAGGACATGGTTAATATTAGGAAAATAATTGATCATATCAAATTTTATTTATGTATTTGTTTTTCCAACTATGTGAAATGATGGCTTTTACCAACCTTTGTTTACAAAGTTTTGAGTTTTATAATTTTTCACCCTCCCTCTGTTTCCTCCCTTCTGGTCCTAACAGAAGGAAGTCTAATACAGGCTCTACTTTTATAAGCATTCCTAAATATAGATCAATATTGAGCATATTGTGAGAGAATTAGATCCAAATGGAGAAAAGAAAATGTTAGAGTGAAAACATACATAATTCATAAAACGATTTTTAAAATTGAAGAAAGAGCTTTTGCCTTCATTTACACTCCACAATTCCTTCTCTGAATATGGATGGTATTTTCCTTCATAAATCTTGAAAAATTGTCTGTGATTATTGTACTGTTGAATGAAAATGTTTTGTCATTATGGTTGATCATCACCCCACATTATTATTAATGTGTATAATTTTTTTGTGGTTCTTCTCATTTCATTCAGCATCAATTCTTGCAAGTTTTTTCAGGTTTTGGGGAAATTCCATCCTCATGGTTTCTTAAAGAAGAATAGTGTTCTATGTCATACATGTACCACAATTTGTTCAGCCATAAACGAATTGATGATCATCTCTTCAATTTCCTATTTATAGCTACTAAAAAGGAGAGTTATTATGAACATTTTGGTACATGTGTAATTTTTGCCTTTTTTTCATAATCAGACACAGTAGTTATACCACTGGAACAAAGGGTATGCACATTATCTTTACCCTTTAAGCATAATTCCAAATTGTTCTGGAGAAATTTGGATCAGTTCACAACTGCATGACAGTATATTAGTGTCTCCGTTTTCCCACATCCCCTCCAACATTAATGATCTTTCTTTCTAGTCTTATCTGAGAAGTGGGAGGTGGCACCTCTGAGATGTGTACATTTGCATTTCTCTAATCAATGATGCTTTAGAGAAAATTTTCATGTGACTAGATAACTTTGATTTCTTTTTCTGAGAATTTACTTTCCATATAATTTCATCAGTTATCATTTGGGAATGATATATTTTTTAAAATAAATTTGAATCAGTTCTCTATATATTTTAGAAATATTTCCTTTGTAAGAAACACTGTTTTTTAGGTTTTGTTTTTTTTGGGGGAGGGGGGTTGTTTTATTTTTGTTTTTGCAAGGCAATGGGTTAAGTGACTTGCCCAAGGTCACACAGTTAGGTAATTATTAAGTATCTGAAGCCTGATATGAACTGAAATCCTCCTGACTCCAGGGTTCACTATCCACTGCAACAACTGAGAAACACTGTTGTAAAATTTGTTTTCCAACTTACTGCATTTCTTATCTTGTTTGCAGTGGTTTTATTTGTGCAAAACCTTTTTAATTTAATGTAATCAAAATTACCCAATTTGTTTTTTATAATGTACTTTATCTCTTCCTTGGTTATAAACAGCTCCTATTTCTGAGATCTGACAACATAAACTATTCCTTGTTCTCTTAATTGGCTTATATTAGCTTATGTGTTTGTGTGTGTGTGTGTGTGTGTGTGTGTGTGTGTATCACTTTGCTTTGATGTTTTTTTTTCCCATTGATTCCTTTGATATTCTTGACTTTATTCTCCTCCACATTAAAATTTGGTTAATATTTTTCTATCACCCTAAAAATAATTTTTTTGAAGATTGATTGGTATGACATATAATAAGTAACTTAATTTGTGTGGCAATGTCATTTTTATTATATTAACTCATCTACCCATGAGCAACTGATAAATGCCCATTATATAGGTCTGATTTTTATCTGTGAGAAAAGTGTTTTATATTGGCTTTCATAAAGTTTCTGAATCTGTCATGGCAGAAAGAGCCCCAAGTATGTTATATTGTCTAAATTCGATTTGAATGGAATTTCTCTTTCTATCACTTGCTGCTGTATCTTTTTAGTAATATTTAGAAATTCTGAGGATTTATGTAGGGTTATTTTGAATCTTACAACTTTGCCAAAGTTGCTAATTATTTCCTGTAGCTTTTAGATGATTGTCTAGGATTCTCTAAGTTTATCATTTTATCTTATACAAAGATATCTTCACTGCTGATTCTGATTCCTTCAATTACTTTTTTGTTTCCTTTTTGCTAATACAATGTTGAACAATTGTGGTGATAACCCTGATCTTACTGAGAATGATTTTAGCTTATATACCCATTCCATATAATATTTGCTGATATCTTTAAACAGATAATGCTTATCATTTTAATGAACATTCTATATAGTCCTATACTCTCCACTCTTTTTTAGTAGGAATGGGTATTGCATATTGTCAAAAGTTGTTTCAAACATCTGTTGAGAAATCATATCATTTTGGTTAGGTTTGTTATTGATATGATAATTTTCCTAATATTAAACCAACCATGCATTACTGCAATAAATCCTGCTTGAACATAATATATTATCTATTCATAAGTTGATGTAATCATTTTTCTAATATTTTATTTAATTTTTGCATCTACATTCATTAGGTAAACAGACCTATAATTTTCTTTCTCTTTTTTTTTACTTTTCCTGATTTAAGTATCAGCACCATCCTGGTGTCCTAGAAGGAATATTGCAGATCTCCTTCTTTATCATTTTTCATATTATATAGAATTGGAAACAATATTCATTAAATGTTCGGTAGAATTCATTTGTGAATCTATTTAACCCTTGAGCTATTTTCTTAGTGAGTTCATTAAAGGCTTGTTGAATTACTTTTTCTGAGATAAGGGGTATTTAAACATTTAATTACCTGTTCTTTTAACTTTGCCAATTTATATTTTTGTAAATATTCATCTATTTCACTTAGATTATCAAATTTATTTACATAAGCTGGGTAAAATAATTCCAAAATATTTCTTTAACCTCTTCCTTGGTGGTGGTGACTTCCCATTTTTCACATGTGATATTTAATTATTTGGTATCATTTCTTTTATAAAATCAAAATAACTAAAGTTTTATCTTTTATATTTTTTCACAAAACCAGTTCCTGGCTTTCTTTATTAATTTTCTTGGTTTTCATTTTATTAATTCCACCTTTAATTTATAGAATTTCTAATTTGACACCTAATTGGTCATTTTAATTTGCTCTTTCTCTAAATGTTTTGGTTGCATGTTCAATTCCTTGATCTTCTCTTTATTTTATTCATTTAAGCACTTAGAGATATAACATTTCCCCTACTAATTGCTTTGATGGTACCCCATGAGTTTAGGTATATTGTCTCATTATTGTCATTGTCATGGATGAAATCATTTATTCTTTCTATTATTTGTTGCTTGAGCAATCTTTTTTTTTTAATCCCAGGCTTCTAAACTATTTTTAAAATTTATATATTTATTTTCATCCATATGTACATGCATATTTCCAAGTTACAAAATTTATCTCCACCTTCCCTTCCCACTCCCCTCCCCTTAACAGAGAACAGGCAGGTTAGTATTTTACATGCATATTTTGTTAAATGTCTTTAAAAATTAGTAATTTTTGGCATGAGAAATTAAGCTTAAGGGAAAAACATACATAAGAGATAATTTTTATAAAGTGTTGATCAGATTCACGAGGATTGTTAAGAAAAGAGAAATTCTCAAATTAATAAAGCAAATTACTATATAAATATTCCAGATAGATAAATTTTCAAAGACTGCAAGAAAATATCATAATCCATTTAATAAATGAAGAAAGCATATCAAGAGAGGGATAATGGTAGGAAAGTTAGCAAGTAAGGAGAGACACACAATAATGAGGCATTTTAAATATGAAAATTTCAAAGGTTATTAAAATTTGAAGTTATAATTGATACAAAATCAATAAAATTATCATCTTGATAAAAACAGTAATTTTGTGAGAATATCAGCTATGATGTATGCAGCTCCTCTCAGCAGTTCAGTGATCAAGACAAATCCTGAGAGACTTGTTATGGAAAATACTAAGCACCTCCAGGAAAAAAAAAAACAAAACAAAAAAACAAACTATGGAGCATGAATGAAGAAGAAAGTATATTTTGTTCACTGTCAAAATTTTTTGTTATGTGTTTCTATCTTTTCTATTACCCTTAGTTCTAATTCCTTTTTCATAACATGATTATTATGGAAATATAATAACACTATTATAGATGTACAAATTTATCATATTTTTTTCACTGATATGGGGAGGGGGAAGAAAGGAGGGTGATGAACATAACTAAAAAGGTTGAAAAAGGATGAATGTTGAAAACAACCTTTTGATTGTAATGGGAAAAATGAAGCATTTTTTTTAAGTAAAGAAGATATGAATAAGACAGAAGTAAAGAAGTAGTCCAATCAAGCCAGAATAGCTCTTGTGGGCATAAAAAAATCAATCGGAGATTGATTACTGGAAAAGCTCAGAAAGATGTAATAAGAAAAATATTGATTAGTGAAAACAAAAGGATACTGTTTGAGAGGTAACAAAAATGTCCAAGACTATTACCAAAGATATATGTAGTCTAATAATTCCCCCATTGGTTGTAATATTTGTCTTTCCCCTAATGGACATTATCTTCTGGAGATAAGCACAAACTGCCAATAGTCAGACAATTATTTTTATCAATTTTTTTTGTCTAGACAGTCTTTTCCAAAGTGAGAAATATGATCAATCAAAAGGAAATTGAAAAGAAAGATTGTATCCCTCCTTTCCCTTCAATAATCAATCTGGATCTTATTTTCAATATAACCTCATTTACCTTAACTCCTCTGATCTACCTACCTCCTCTCTCCACTATTCAAACTATAAACTGCCTTCTGAACTTGGAATTCGGCTCTCAACCAGTTCTCCATCCCACCTACTCTCCCACATATAATTTCCTATTGGCAAAATATCCTCCTGTACCTGATCATATCATTCTCCTGTTTCCTAGAAACATTGCGGTGGAAAATAGCCTTTAGTATGATGGAACAGAGGGAATAACAAAAGATGAACAAGTAGCTGAATAAAAATTAGCATGATAAAGTATCATATCTCATTAGATTATATTCATGTTGATCCAAAGTCACTCTTTTTCCAAACTTCCCTATTACTATATTAGGTTACCCCCATTCTTCCATTCTCCCAGATTAAGAACCTCAGTGGAAGTGGTTAGGGGCAGTTAGGTAATGAAGTAAATAGAATCTTGGGACTGGAGTCAGAAAGACCTGATGTCAAATCCAGTTTCAGGTAAGTACAAGCTGTGTTATCTTAACATTTATGATTAAGTAAAATCCACCTATGCATTGTACATTCTTTTAAAAAAATTTTAAATTATTTTCATCCGTATGAACATCTACATTTTTAAGTTACAAAATTTCCCTTCATCCTCCTTTCCCAAACCTCTCCCCTCAGCAATAAATGGTCACATTAGCATTGTACATACAGATAAACAGATTTACAGATTTGTAATTGTTAGAATGAGAAAAATTAGCAATTTTCAGTATGAGGAAATAGGCTTAAGGGAAAGACATACATAAAGTATAATTTCTATAAAGTTTTCATCAGATTCTGAAGGGTTGCTTTCTTTTGTGGGGGGTTTGTTTTGTTTTTCCTCTGGATGGGGATTATATAGGCCATCAACAGTCTAATACAATTTTCCTAGCTCTCTAGACTACTGACAGGACCTGCTTCCATTAAGTTTGTTCATATAAAAATATTGTTGTTGATGTGTACATTGTTCTCTTGGTTCTATTCCCTTTGTTCCTCATCAGATTCCATGAGCAATTCCATGCTTCTCTAGAGTCTGAGCAACTATGGTTTGTTACAGAACAATAATATCAGAATGTTAAATTTTAAAATATATTTGTATTGTTATTGCTTAAATTTTCACTATGACCAGAGCAAAGTTAGAAAACTATATGATTACAATATTTTTGTTGTATTAAACTGAAAATAATTTATAGAAATAAAACCAATTCAATGAAGATTAGAAGGAAAGCAGAAAGTTAGGGAACAATATTTACACCTAGTATTTCTTATTAAAGGCATCATTTCTTTTATATGTACTAAGTATATATGAACATAAACATATATATATATATATAAAAGACAGAATTATCTATCTATCTATCTATCTATCTATCTATCTATCTATCTATATAACTGAATCAAATTTTTAAGAAAATAAATCATTCCTCAATTAAATGATAAAGGATTATGAAATGCTAATTTTAAAAAGAAGAAATAATAACTATGAAGGTTAGAACAGTCAATGTTCATACAGTGATATGAAAAAGTTTCTAAATGACTTATTTTTGATATAAATATTTTATTTGTTTTCCAATTATAAACAATAGTAATTTCTTCCTATCATTATTTGTAAACTTTTGAATTTTACAATTTTTCCCCACCCTCCTTTCCCTCTTCGCAAACCCCCACAGGAGGCAATCTGATGATCTTTATATTTTTTCCATGTTATATATTGATCAAAATTGAATAAATTGAATTAAAAAGCACATTCTTGAGGAAGAAATAAAATATAAGAGATAAAATTATTTAGTACATATGACAACTTTAAAATAATTGAATGAAATAATCTTTGGTCTTTGTTTAAACTCCACAGTTCTTTCTCTGGATACAGATGGTATTCCCAGTCACAGATACACTAAAAATATCCTTTTTTATTGTACTGATGGAATAAGCAAGTACTCTAAAGTTGAACATCACTCCCATGTTGCTGTTAGGGTGTATAATAGTTTCTGGGTTAGGGTGTATAATAGTTTCTGGTTCTGTTCATCACTTAACATCAATTTGTGCAAAATTTTTCCAGGTCTCTCTGAAATCCCATTTCTCCTTATTTTTCAATTTTTTCTATTGTACTAATTTATTTGTTTACTTTATTTTTAATTTTACAATTTTCTGACTAATCTCACTTCCTTCCTCCCACCTGCAGAAAAGGCAGTCTGTTAGTTTTTTTTTTACATTGTTTCCTTGATATACATTGATCTAAGTTGAATGTGATGAGAGAGAAATCATATCCATAAGTAAATAAAACAAAGTATAAGAGATAGCTAAATGAAATAATAAGATAATGACTCCTTTTTAAAAACTTAAAGGTAATCATCTTTATTCTATGTTCAAACTCCACAATCCTTTCTCTGGATATATACTTCCCATCACAGATATTCTAGAATCGTGCCTGTTTGTTGCACTGACAGAATGAGGGAGTCCATTAAAGTTGATTATCATCCCCATGTTGATGTTAGGGTGTAAAATGTTCTTCTATTTCTGCTCATCTTGCTCAGCATCAGTTCATGCAAATCCTTCCAGGCTTCCCTAAATTTCCGTCCCTCCTGGTTTCTAATAGAACAATAGGGTTCCATCACATACATATACCATAGTTTATGAAGTCATTCCCCAATTGATGGACATTCATTCAATTTCCAATTCTTTGCCAACAAACAGAGCTGCTATGAATATTTTTTGTACAAGTTATAGTTTCACCCTTTTTCATAATCTTGGCAGGGTATATACCCAGTAGTGGTTTTGCTGGATCAAAGGGTATGTGCATTTTTGTTGCCCTTTGGGAGTAATTCCAAATTGCTCTACAGAAAGATTGGATGAGTTCACAGCTGCACCAACAATGTATTAATGTCCCAGATTTCCCACATACTTTCCAACATTGATCTTTGTCATTTCTGGTTATATTGGCCAGTCAGAGAAGAGTGAGGTAGTACCTCAGAGATGTTTGAATTTGAATTTCTTTTATAAGAAGTAATTTAGAGCATTTTTTCATATGACTATAGATCCCTTTGATTTACTCATCTGTAAAGTGCCTTTGCATATCCTTTGACCATTTGGCAATAGGGGAATGGTTTGTTTTTTTTTAAATGACTCAGTTGGATGTATTTTTTAGAAATGAGTTCTTTGTCAGAAGTAATAGTTGTAAAAATTGTTTCCCAATTTACTACATTTCTTTTGATCTTGATAAAAGTGGTTTTGTCAAAGGGTGGCTAGGTTGCACAGTGGATAAAGCACTGGCCTTGGAGTCAGAAGTACCTGGGTTCAAATCTGGTCTCAGACACTTCATAATTACCTAGCTGTGTGACCTTGGGCAAGCCACTTAACCCCATTTGCCTTGAAAAAAAAACCCCTAAAAATAAAGTGGTTTTGTCTGAGCAAAAGCTTTTTAATTTAATGTAATTGAAATTATCCAGTTTGTTTGTAATGATATTCTCCATCTCTTCCTTGGTCATAAACTGCTTCACATTCCATAGATCTGACAGGTAAACTATTCATTGATCTCCTAGCTTGCTTATAACATTGTATTTTATGCCTAGATCCTGTATAATTTTGATCTTATCTTGGTATACTATGTGAGGTTTTGGTCTAATCCAAGTTTCTACAATATTGACTTTCAATTTTTCCAACAGTACTTATCAAAAATAGTTTTTATCCCAATAGTTGGACTCTTTGGGTTTATCAAACAGCAGATTACTATAATCATTTTGTGCTTTTGCACCTATTCTGTTCCAATGATGCACCATTCTGTTTGTTAGTGAATACCAGACAGTTGTGGTGACTGATGCTCTATAATATAATTTTAGATATGATATAGCTAAGCCACCTCCTTTTGCAATTTTTTTTCATTAAATCCCTGAAAATTCTCGACATTTTATCTCTTGATGAGTATTTACTTACAATTTTTTTCTTTTTTTTATTAAAGATATTATTTGAGTTTTACAATTTTCTCCCAGTCGTGCTTCCCTCCCCCACCCCCACCCCACAGATAGCATTCCATCAGTCTTTACTTTGTTTCGATGTTGTACCTTGCTCTAAATTGGGTGTGATGGGAGAGAAATCATATACTTAAAGAGAACATAATTCTCAGAGGTAACCAGAGCAGACAATAAGATATCTGTTTTTTTTTTTTTTTTCAAATTAAAGGGAATAGTCCTTGTACTTTGTTCAAAATCCACAGCTCCTTATCTGGATACAGATGGTACTCTCCTTTGCAGACAGCCCAAACTTGTTCCCAATTGTTGCACTGATGGAATGAACAAGTCCTTCAATGTTGAACATCACTCCCATGTTGCTGTTAGGGTGTACAGTGTTTTTCTGGTTCTGCTCATCTCACTCAGCATCAGTTCATGCAAATCCCTCCAGGTTTCCCTGAAATCCCGTCCCTCCTGGTTTCTAATAGAACAATAGTGTTCCATGACATACATATACCACAGTTTGCTAAGCCAGTCCCCAATTGAAGGACATTTACTGGATTTCCAATTCTATGCCACCATAAACAGGGCTGCTATAAATATTTTTGTACATGTAATGTTTTTACCCTTTTTCCTCATCTCCTCAGGGTATAGACCCAGTAGTGGTATTGCTGGGTCAAAGGGTATGTACATTTTTGTTGCCCTTTGGGCATAGTTCCAAAAAGCTCTCCAGAAGGGTTGGATGAGTTCACAGCTCCACCAACAGTGTAATAATGTCCCAGATTTCCCACATCCCTTCCAACAATGATCATTATCTTTCCTGGTCATACTGGCCAATCTGAGAGGTATGAGGTGGTACCTCAATGAAGCTCTAATTTTCATTTCTCTAATAACTAATGATTTAGAGCATTTTTTCATATGGCTATGGATTACTTTGATCTCCTCATCTATAAATTGCCTTTGCATATCCTTTTACCATTTGTCAATTGGGGAATGGCATTTTGTTTTAAAAATATGACTCAGTTCTCTGTATATTTTAGAAATGAGTCATTTGTCAGAATCATTATTTGTAAAGATTATTTCCCAATTTACTACTTTTCTTTTGATCTTGATTACATTGGTTTTATCTGTGCAAAAGCTTTTTAATTTAATGTAATTGAAATCATCTAATTGGTTTTTAGTGATGTTCTCCAACTCTTTCTTAGTCATAAACTGTTCCCCTTTCCATAGACCTGACAGGTAGACTAGTCCTTGAACTTCTAATTTGCTTATATTTTTGTTTTTTATGCCTATGTCCTGTAACCTTTCGGATCTTATCTTGGTAAAGGGTGTGAGGTGTTGGTCTAATCTAAGTTTCTTCCATACTAACTTCCAATTATCCCAGCAGTTTTTATCAAAGAGGGAGTTTTTATCCCAGTGGCCAGGACTCTTTGGGTTTATCAAAGAGCAGATTACTATACTGCTCTCCTGCTTTTACAACTAGTCTATTCCAATGGTCCACCACTCTATTTATTAGCCAATACCAAACAGTTTTGATGACTGATGCTTTATAATATAAATTTAGATCAGGTAGTGCTAAGCCACCTTCATTTGCATTTTTTTCATTAAGCTCCTGGCAATTCTTCACTTTTTATTTCTCCATATGTATTTACTTATAAGTTTTTCTAACTCATTAAAGTAATTTTTTGTAATTTTGATTGGTAGGGCACTAAACAGATAATTTAGTTTTGGTAGAATTGTCATTTTTATTATATTAGCTCTACCTATCCATGAGCAGTTGATATTTGCCCAGTTACTTAAATCTGATTTAATTTGTGTGAGAAGTGTTTTATAATTGTTTTCAAAAAGATTCTGAGTCTGTCATGGCAAATAGACTCCCAAATATTTTACACTGTCTAAGGTTACTATGGATGGGATTTCTCTTTCTAGATATTCCTGCTGTTTCTTGCTAGACATATATAGAAAGGTTGAGGAGTTATGGGGGTTTATTTTATAACCTGCAACTTTGCTAAAATTGCTAATTGTTTCCAGTAGTTTTTTATATGATTTCTTGGGATTCTCTAGGTAGACTATCATGTCATCTGCAAAGAATGAGTTTTGTCTCTTCCTTCCCAATTCTAATTCCTTCAATTTATTTTCTTCTCTAACTGCTGATGCTAACATATCTAATACAATATTGAATAGTAGTGGTGATAATGGGCACAATTGTTTCACCCCTGATCTTACTGGGAATGCCTCTAGCCTCTCCCCATTGAATATAATGCTTGTTGATGGTTTCAGATAGATACTGCTAATTATTTTAAGGAACAGTCCATTTATTCCTACACTCTCTAGTGTTTTTAATAGGAATGGATGCTGTGTTTAGTAAAAAGCTTTTACAGCATCTATTGATATGATCATATGATATCTGGTAGGTTAATTATTGATATAATTGAGTATACTAACAGTTTTCCTAATATTGAACCAACCCTGCATTCCTGGAATAAGTCCTACTTGATCATAATGTATTATGCTAGTGATGACTTGTTGTAGTCGTTTTGCTAAGATTTTATTTAGGATTTTTGCATCTATATTCATCAGGGAAATAGGTCTATAATTTTCTTTTTCTGTTTTAACTCCTCCTGGTTTACGTAACAGTACCATATTGGTTTCATAGAAAGAGTTAGGCAGAGTTCCATCTTTCCCTATTTTTCCAAAGAGTTTATATAGAATTGGGACCAATTGTTCCTTAAATGTTTGGTAGAATTCACTTGTGAATCCACCAGGCCCTGGAGATTTTTGTTTAGGGAGTTCAGTAATGGCTTGTTGAATTTCTTTTTCTGAGATAGGGTAGTTTAGGTACTTAAACTCTTCTTCATTTAACCTGGGCAACTTATATTTTTGTAAATATTCATCCATTTCACTTAGATTATCAAATTTATTGGCATAGAGTTGGGCAAAATAATTTCAAATTATTACTTTAATTTCCTCCTCATTGGTAGTGAGTTCACCTTTTTCATTTATAATACTAGCAATTTGGTTTTCTTTCTTTTTTTTAATCAAATTGACCAGAGGTTTATTAGTTTTGTTGTTTTTTTTTTTCATAATACCAACTTTTGGTTTTATTTATTAATTCAATAGGTTTTTTGCTTTCAATTTTTTAAATTTCTCCTTTAATTTTTAAAATTTCTAATTTGGTATTTGATTTGGGATTTTTGATTTGTTTTTTCTCTAATTTTTTTAGTTGCATGTTTAGTTCATTGATTTCCTCTTACTACAATTTATTCATATAAGCATTTAGAGCTATAATATATCCCTGAGAGTTGCCTTGATTGAATCCCATAGGTTTTGGTATGTTGTTTCATTATTATCATTATCTAGGATAAGAAGGTTAATTCTTTTTATAATTTGGTTTTTGGCCCACTCATTTTTTAAAATGAGGTTATTCAGTTTCCAATTTGCTCTGGGTCTCTATCTCCTTGGCCCAGTATTGCATATGACTTTTATTACATTGTGATCTGAGAAAGATGTATTCACTATTTCTGCCTTTCTGCAGTTGATCATTAGGTTTTTATGTCCTAGTACATGGTCAATTTTTGTATAAGTCCCATGTACAGCAGAGAAAAAGGTATATTCCTTTCTATCCCCATTCAGTTTCCTCCATAAGTCTACCATATCTAATTTTTCTAACAATCTATTTACCTCCCTAATTTCTTTCTTATTTGTTTTATAATTTGATTTATCTAGATCTGATAGCAGGAGGTTGAAGTCTCCTACTAGTAGAGTTTTGCTGTCTATGTCTTCCTGTAATTCTTTCTGCTTCTCCTCTAAGAATTTGGGTGCTGTCCCATTTGGTGCAT
Source organism: Macrotis lagotis (assembly GCF_037893015.1). Lineage (NCBI taxonomy): Eukaryota > Metazoa > Chordata > Mammalia > Peramelemorphia > Peramelidae > Macrotis > Macrotis lagotis. Next base: position 199,053,276 of record NC_133666.1, on the reverse strand, counting down.
ATACATTCAATATTGAAATGACTTTATTGTCTATGGTACCTTTTAGGAGGATAAAGTTTCCTTCCTTATCTCTTTTAATGCTATCTATTTTTGCTGTTGCTTTGTCTGAGATAAGGATTGCTACCCCTGCTTTTTGTACTTCAGCTGAAGCAAAATATATTTTGCTCCAACCTTTTACCTTTACTCTATATGTATCTCTCTGCTTCAAATGAGTTTCTTGTAAGCAGCATATTGTAGGATTCTGGTTTTTAATCCACTCTGCTATTTGCTTATGTTTTATGGGAGAGTTCATCCCATTCACATTCAAGGTTATGATTACTAATTCTTTATTGCCCTCTGTGCTATTTTCCCTCTGTTTTTATTTCCCCCTTCCCCCCTTTTATCCATATTGCCCAGTATTTTGTTTTTGAATACCACCCTCTTCAGTATGTTTGTCCTCCTATATCACACCCTTCCCTTTCTTTCCCCTTTCCCTTTTTCCCTTTTTCCCTTTTCCCTTTCCTTCCTTTTGTTATTTCCCCCTTTTTCCCCCAATCCCCTTCCCTTTCTCTGCCCCCCCTCCCATTTTCCCCTTTTCCCCTTTTAATACTTGAAAGGTTAGATTATTTATAAGTTAACTGAGTATGTGTAGGTTGACTTTAAGCCAAGTCTGATGAGAAGAAGATTCAGGTGTTTCTCCTCTCCTCCCTTCTTCCCGTCTATTACCATAGGTTTTTTGTACCTCTTAGTGTAATGAGATTTGTCCCATTCAATCCCCTCCCTCCTCCCATCTCTTTCCTGTCCCCCTTTGTAGGGAGGTAGTGTATTTTTTTAGATCATTCTATCTACGTCATAGAAAATTTTGACTGTCTGTCCCTTCTAGTTCAGTATATTCTATTAGATAGGGTTAAAATTCCTGAGAGTTATTAGAGTCTTCCTCCCAAGTGGGGTTAAAGCCAGTTACATCCCATTAGATAGCAGTCTCATGGATAGGTCATAGATGTCCATCATTTCTGGCTAGGTGTATTCTCTCTGTTAGAGTTACATTTCTCAGGATGTATGAGAGTCTCTACCCCCCATGCTGGGATATAGCCAGTTTCAACTTGCTGGATTGCGTTTTTTTTTCCTTTTACTGCCCCCCCCCCCATTTTTTTTACCTTTTCATGTGTCTCTTGAACCTCCTGTTTGATATCCAAATTTTTGGTTTAGCTCTAGTCTTTTCATCAGAAATTTTTGGAATTCTTCCATTTCGTTAAATGTCCATCTTTTTCCCCTGGAAGAGAAGGCTCAGCTTTGCAGGAAACTAGATTCTTGGCTGCATTCCAAGCTCCCATGCTCTTGGAAATATCTCATTCCAGGCCCTTTGATCTCTTAAAGTTGATGCAGCCAAGTCCTGTGTGATCCTTACTGTGGCTCCTTGATATTTAAATTGCTTCTTTCTGGCTGCTTGCAGGATTTTCTCTTTTATCTGATAGTTCTGCAGTTTGATCACAATATTCCTTGGTGTTTTCATTTTAAGATCTTTTCTGGTGGGGATCGATGTACTCTTTCAATAACTACTTTGCCCTCCAATTCCATGATATCAGGGCAGTTTTCCATCACTAGATCCTGCAATATTAAGTCCAGGCTTTTTTTCTCTTCAATGTTTTCAGGAAGTACTGTAATGTTCAAGTTGCCCCTTCTCGATCTATTCTCGAGGTCAGTAGTTTTGTTGATGAGGTATTTTACATTTGCTTCTATTTTTTCTATTTTTTCATTTTGTTTAACTAACTCTTGCTGTCTCATGGAGTCATTATTTTCTGTATACTCTGCTCTTTTTTTGGGGGGAGGAATTTTCTTCATTAACCTTTTGCAACTCCTTTTCCAATTGGTCAATTCTACTTTTGAAAGAGCTTTCCATTTGACCAATTGAGGTTTTGAGAGAATTAATTTCTTTTTGCATTTGCTCATTTGAGTATCTGAGAAATTTATTCTCCTTTTGTGTTTGTCCAATTGTACTTTATAAGGTGTATTTTTTTTCTTGTTGCAAGGTATTAATTGTCTCTCCCAAATTTTTAAGCTCCTTCCTTATTTCATCAAGGAAGACTTTCTGTGCTGGAGACCAGATTGTATTCTCCTCAGAGGTTCCAGGTCTCTCTGAGTTGGGGTCTTTCCCTTCCAGGAATTTTTCTATGGATCCACCTTTCCACTGACCCTTCTTCATTATGCTAAGACCTTGAGTTGGGGGGTGGGGAGCTGGTTCACCTGGGCTTAGGATCACTAAAGGCTTTACTGAGTGCAGTTTCTCTGGCTGGCCAGTAGGAGGTGCTGGTTGCCCTCTCTGGAGTGTCTGTGACCTTGGTTGGAAGGCCTTCTCCCTTTGCCCAAAGGGAGGAGTTGGAATTAATGAATTCTTTTGCCTTCAATCAATGGTGGGCTTTACCCTGGCCTGAGGTCATTCCTCAGCTGGGCTGGTTCTTCTGCTCACACACCTGGGCCTGAGGCAGAATTAGTTTGCATTTGTTTGGGAGGAGGCCTCTGTGCAATGGAGGCCTGGACTCAGAGTTTCTCAGACCTGAGGAGCCCAGGGATGGCGTCCACAGCTCTCCTGCACCAGACCTCTCCCCGTAGTCCCTTCCCCAAGCTCCAGGGGGACAGCACCAACACCAGCTCCTCTGCTTCCCCGCGGACCCAAGGCCCCCTCGTACAGCCCCACCACTGATCCAGCAGGTTCGGCTCTGGGGCCCTCAGACCCCTGGTTCCAATTCAGCTGTCAATCTGGCTGATCCCAGGCTGATCTTCCCTCGGAGTCCAGACTCATCTGCTGGTACTCAGCCAAGGCTGCTGCGGGAGACAAATCCTGAGGTAGATTTTCCTCTCCTGGCTTTTCTTTCTAGGTTTCCTGGTTCAGAATTCTTTTAAGAAGTTTGTTTCATGTGATAGACGGGGAAGAGATCAGGAGACTTTAGTACTGTGCCTGTCTTCTCTCTGCCATCTTGGCTGGAAGTTCTTAATTTTTTAACTCATAAAAGTACTGTTTTTGAAATTTTGTTTGATAGGACATTAAATAAGTAGTTTAATTTATTTAGAATTATCATTTGTATTATATTAGCTCAAGTTTTCCATGAGCAGTCCATATTTGTCTAGTTATTTAAATCAGATTTTATTTCTGTGAGAAGTGTTTTGTAATTGTTTCTAAGTTTGTAAGTTGTAAAAGTTTCTAAGTCTGTCTTGATAGGTAGTCTTCCAAGTATTTTAAATTGTCTGTAGTTACTTTGAATGGGATTTCCCTTTCTAGCTCTTTCTGCTGCATTTTGTTAGTCATATATAGAAATGTTGAGGATTTTTGAGGATTTATTTCATATACTGCAACTTTTCCAAAGGTACTATTTATTTCTAGTAGTTTTGTAGATGATTTTATATGGATTCTCCAGGTATACCATCATGTAATCTGCAAAGAGTGAGTGTTTTGTCTCTTCCTTCCCAATTCTAATTCCTTCAGTTTCTTCTTCTTCTCTTATTCCTGAAACTAACATTTTAAATACATTTTTCAATTGTAGTGAGGATAATGGGAATCCTTGGTTCATTACTAGTCTTACTGAGAATGCCACTAGCCTATCCCCATTGCATATAATGGTTGTTGATGGTTACAGAGAGATACTGCTTATCATCCTAAGTAACAATCCATTTAGTCCTATGCTTTCCAGTGTTTTATTATGAATGGGTGCTGTATTTTATCAAAAGCTTTTTGAGCACCTATTGATATAATCATTTGATTTCTGATGGGTTTCTTATTGATATAATTAATTACACTAAACTTTCCATAATATTGAACCAACCCTGCATTCCTGGGAATTATCCATCTTGGTCATAATGTATTATCCCAGTGATAACTTATTATAATGATTTTGATCATATTTTATTTAAGATTTTTGCATCTTTATTCATCAGGGAGATAGGTCTAAGATTTTCTTTTTATGTTTTAACTCTTCTTGGTTTAGGTATCAGCACCATATTGGTGCCATAGAAAGAGTTGGGCATAATTCTGTATTCACTGATTTTGCCAAAGTATTTATAGAGAATTGGCAACAATTGTTCCTTAAATTATTTGAAAGGATTCATTTGTGAATCCATCTGGCCCTGGAGATTTTTGTTGAGGGATTTCAACAATGCCTTGCTAAATTTCTTTTTCTGAGATAGGATTATCATGGCATTTAATTTCTTCATCATTTAACCTGGGTAACTATTATTTTTGTAAATATACATTTACTTAAATTAGATAATCAAATATATTGGTATAGAGTTTGGGAAAATTATTCATAATATTACTTTAATTTCATTATTGTTAGTGAGTTCACCTTTTTTATTTATGATACTAGCAATTTGTTTATCTTTCTATTTTTAATGAAATTGACAAGAAGTTTATAAATTTTATTGGTTTTTTCATATAATCAATCATGGTTTTATTTATTAGTTCAATAACTTTATTCCTTTTGCCTTTATTAATTTTGCTTTAAATTTTCAAAATTTCTAATTTAGTATTTAATTAGGGATTTTAATTTGTTCTTTTTCTATTTTTTTGCATGTTTAGTTCATTGATTTCTTCTTTCTCTAATTTATTCATGTAGTCAATTAAAGATATAATGTCTCCCCTGAGAGCTACCTTGGTTGTATCCTATAACTTTTGGTATGATGTTTTGGTATTGTCATTATCTAGGATGAAATAATTAATTATTTCTATAATTTTGTATTTGATCTATTCATTCTTTAAAATAAGGTTATTTAGTTTCCAATTAGTTTTGGGTTTATATCTCTGTCCCAATATTATATTATGATTTCATAAAGATATATTTACTATTTATGACTTTCTGCAGCTGATTATTAGATTTTTCTGCCCTAGTACATGGTCATATTTTGTGTAAGTGCCATGTACTGCAGGGGAATAAAAGTATATTCCTTTCTATCCCCATTCAATCTTATCCATAGTTCTATCATACCCAGATTTTCTAAGAATTTATGTACTTACTTAGCTTTCTTCTTGTTTATTTTATGGTTTGATTTATCCAAATCTAAGAAGGAAAGGTTGAGCTCTCTGACCAGTAGAGTTTTGACATCTGTGTCTTCCTGTAACTCAACATCTCCTCTAAGAATTTGAATGCTATACATTTGGTACATACATATTTAGCATTGCAATTACTTTATTGTCTATGGTACCTTTTAGGAGGATATAGTTTCCTTCCTTATCTCTTTTAAATAAATCTATTTTGGGGCCAGAGCCAAGATGGAGACAGGAGAGGACCATCTCGTAGCTGCTCTCCATCATAACTTATAAACTAAGGACACTAACTACATTTTCGAGAGAAAGAATCCACAGAGGGACCCAGGGAGGCAGTTCTCCAGACAAAGCTGACCTGAAAAAGAGAGGAAAGGCTCTGCTCCCTGGGGTTAGAGGAAGGCAAAACAGAGAGAAGGAACTTCAGACTCTTGGAGGCAGCCCCAGTGCTCTGGGAACCGAGGCTCACAGCAGCAAGGGCAGATATTTGATCTACACACCAGGGAGCACCAGGCACAACTTGGGTGATCAGTGGGTGCACCTCTGCCATAGTGAGCACCTGAAGCCTAGCCCTCAGGGCACACAGAGAGCAGAAGTAGCATGGCCCCAGCAGCCCAGAAGGAGGAATCAGAAGCAGAAGTCTTTAAGCAGGCCCCCCCAGGGCATGCGTGCTGAGCCTAGGGAGGGGAGTGGAAAGAGACAGCCAAGCTCTGTCTTCTGTCCCTGGAACATGACTCTGGGTTTCTGACCATATTCAGAAGCTGAACCCAGTCTAGGCCCCCCACAGAACAGCAGGTAACCCCACCTCAGCCCTGTGGCAGAGGAGTGTGCTTGTGGTCATTCACAGACCAGGAGGGAAGACAGAGCCTCACATACAGAGATCCTTGTGGTAGTGTCTCATTAATACTCAAAAGCTCAAGAAGCACCCAAAAACCAGGCACAGGCTGGAGAAATGAGTTAGCAGAGAACAAAGAGGAACACCATTGAGAAATACTTTGCTTGATCCCAAGAAGCCTCAAAACACTCAATCTGTATATCAGGAAGTACAAGCTCTTGCATCTAAAGCCTCCAACAAAAACAGAAATTGGGCTCAGGCTATGATAGAGCTCAACAAAGACTTTGAAAATCAAGTGAGGGAGATAGAAGAAAAATTGGGGAAAGAAATAGGACAGATGCAGGAAAAACATGAAACAGAGGTCAGCAGCTTAGTCAAGGACATCCAAAAAATGTTAAACAAAATAACATGTTAAAACCAGCATAAATCAAATGGATAAAGCAGTTCAAAAAGTAATTGAGGAGAAGAATGATTTAAAAAGCAAAATTGGCCAGATGGAAAAAGAGATAGGAAAGCTCTCTGAGGAAAACAAATCCTTCAGACAAAGAATGGAACTGAGGGTGGTTACTGATTTTATAAGAAATCAAGACACAATATTCAAAACCAAAAGAATGAAAAATTAAAGAAAATGTGAAACATTTCATTGACAAACAACATATATGGAAAACAGATTTAGGAAAGATAATTTAAAAATTATTGGAATACCTGAAAGTTATGACCAGGAAAACGGCTTTGACATCATTTTCAATGAATTACTACAGGAAAATTGCCCTGATATTCTAGAAGCAGAGGGCAAAGTAGAAATGGAGAGAATACACCAATCTGCCTGTGAAAGATATTCAAACAAAAACCAACCCCCATAATATTATAGCCAAGTTCCAGAACTCCCAAGTCAAAGAGAAAATATGACAATCAGCCAGAAGGACAAAATTCAAATATGATGGAGCTGCAGTCAAAAGCATACGGGTCTTAGCAGCAAATACATTAGAATGTTTTAGGGCTTGGGATATAAAATCCCGAAATGAAAAGAGCTTAGAATGCAAATGAGAATCAACTACCCAGCAAAACTGAAGTCCTCTTCTAGTGATGAAAACTGACATGATAGTATGGAACCAGAGGGAAAAATAGTTATTGAAAGAATACATCAATCCTCTCCAGGAAAAACATCCTAAAATGAAAACACCAAGCAATGTTGTGTCCAAATTCAAGAACTATCAGATAAAAGAGAAAATCTTTGAAGCATTCAGAAAAAAAACAATTTTAATATCAAGGAGCCACAGTAAGGATTAGGCACAACCTGGCTTCATCTATTTTAAGGGATTGAAGGGTGTGGAATGACATACTTTGAAAATCAAAGTAGCTTGGAATGCAGCCAAGAATCTATTATCCCACAAAGCTGAGACTTCTCTTCCAGTGAAAAAGATGGATGTTTAACGAAATGGAAGAATTCCAAAAATTCCTGATGAAAAGAGCAGAGCTAAATAGAAAATTTGGAAAACAAACAGGATGTTCAAGAGACACATGAAAAGGTAAAAAAAAAATAAGGGGGCTGTAAAAGAAAAAAAAAACTGCTATCCAATAAGTTGAAACTGGCTATATCCCGGCATGGGGGAAAAGATTCTCATAAATCTTGAGAATAGTAACTCTAACAGAAAGAAGATACCTAGCCAGAAGTGATGGACATTCATGACCTATTCATGAGACTGCTATCCAATGGGATATAACTAGCTTTATCCCCACTTAGGAGAAAGACTCTAATAACTCTCAACTATGTTAACTATTAGAAAGAATGTACTTAGCTATGAGGGACAGATACTCAGAATTTTCTATGACTCAGAATGATCTAAAAAATACTACCTCCTTAAAAAGGGGGACAGGAAGGAGATGGGAAGAGGGAGGGGATGGAATGGGGTAAATCTTATTACACTGAGGTACAAAATGCCTATGATAATAGAGGGGAAGAAGGGAGGAGAAAAGAAACACTTGGATCTTCTTCTCATCAGACTTGGCTTAAAGTCTACTTACACATACTTATTTAACCTTTCAAGTTTTAAAAGGGGAAAAGGAGGGGATTGGGGAAAGGGCAGAGGAGTTGTGATAAAAAGGGAACAAACAAAAGGAAGGGAAGGGAAAAGGAAAGGGGAAAGAAAAGGGATGGGCTGATATAGGAGTACAAACACACTGAATGGGGTGGTATTCAGAAACAAAATACTGGGGAATATGGATAAGGGGGGGAGGGGGAAAATGAAACCAGAGGGAAGATAGCATGGAGGACAATAAAGAATTAGTAACCATAACTTTGAATGTGAAAGGGATGAACTCTCCCTTAATACATAAGTGAATAGCAGAGGAATTAAAAAACAGAATCCTACAGTATGCTGCTTACAACATTTGAAGCAGGAAGATACATATAGAGTAAAGGTAAAAGGTTGGAGCAAAATCTATTTTGCTTCAGCTGAAGTAAAAAAAGCAGGGGTAGCAATCCTTATCTCAGGCAAAGCAGAAACCAAAATAGATAGTGTTAAAAGAGATAAGGAAGGAAACTTTAGCCTCTTAAAAGGAACCATAGACAATAAAGTTATTTCAATCATGAATATATATGCAGCCAATGTTATAGCATCCAAATTCTTAGAGGAGAAGCTGAAAGAACAACAGGAAGACATAGAGAGCAAAACCCTACTTGTGGGAAACCTCAACTTCCCACTCTCAAATCTAGATACATTGAATCATAAAATAAACAAGAAGGAAGTTAAGGGGGTAAATAGATTGTTAGAAAAACTAGATATGGTAGACCTATAGAGGAATTTGAATGGGGATAGAAAGGAATACACCTTTTGCTCTGCAGTATATGGAAATTATACAAAAATTGACCATATACTAGGGCATAAAAACGTAATGATCAACTGCAGAAAGTCAGAAATAGTGAATACATCTTTCTCAGATCACATTGCAATAAACATCATATGCAATACTGGGCCAAGGATATATAGACCCGGAACCAATTGGAAACTTATTAACCTCATTTTAAAGAATGAGTGGACATAAAAACAAATTATAGAAAGAATTAACCATTTTGTCCTAGATAATGACAATAATGAAACAACATACCAAAACCTATAGGATTCATTCAAAGTGGCTCTCAGGGGATATATTATAGCTTTAAATGCTTACATGAATAAATTGGAGAAAGAGGAAATCAATGAACTAAACATGTAATTAAAAAATTAGAGGAAGAAGAAATTCTAAAAATTAAAGGAGAAATTAATAAAATCAAAAGCAAAAAAATATTGAATTAATAAATGAAACCAAAAGTTGGTATTATGAAAAAAACCAATAAAATTGATAAAACTCTGGTCGATTTTATTTAAAAAAAAGAAGAAAACCAAATTGCTAGTATCAAAAATGAAAAAGGTGAACTCACCACCAATGAGGAGGAAATTAAGGTAATAATTCGAAATTATTTTGACCAACTCTATGCTAATAAATTTGATAATCTAAGTGAAATGGATGAATATTTACAAAAACATAAGTTGCCCAGGTTAAATGAATAGGAGCTTAAAAACCTAAACAATCCTATTTCAGAAAAAGAAATTCAAAAATCATCACTGAACTCCCTAAGAAAAAATCTCCAGGGCCTGATGGATTCACAAGTGAATTTTACCAAACATTTAAGGAACAATTGAATCCAATTCTATATAAAATCTTCAGAAAAATAGGGAAAGATGGAACTGCACATAACTCTTTCTGTGAAACCAATATGGTGCTGTTACCTAAACCAGGAAGAGTTAAAACATAGACAGGAAATTATAGGCCTATCTCCCTTATGAATATAGATGCAAAAATCTTAATTAAACTCTTAGCAAAATGATTACAACAAGTTATCACTGGGATAATACATTATGATCAAGTAGGATTTATCCCAGGAATGCAGGGTTGGTTCAATATTAGGAAAACTGTTATTATATGCAATTATATCAACAACAAACCTATCAGAAATTATATGATCATATCAATAGATGCTGAAAAAAGTTGTGACAAAATACAGCATCCATTCCTACTAAAAACACTAGAGAGTGTAGGAATAAATCAACTGTTTCTCTGAACAATTAGTAGTATCTATTTGAAACCATCAACAAACATTATATTCAATGAGAGGCTAGAAGCATTCCCAGTAAGACTGGGGTGAAACAAGGGTGCCCATTATCACCACTACTATTCAATATCGTATTAGAAATGTTAGTTTCAGCAATTAGAGACAAAAAGAAATTGAAGGAATTAGAATTGTGAAGGGAGGGACAAAACTCTCACTCTTTTCAGATAACATGTTGTTCTATCTAGGGAATCCCAAGAAATCATCCAAAAAACTAGTGGAAATAATTAGCAATTTTAGCAAAGTTGTAGGTTATCAAATAAACCCTCATAAATCCTCAACTTTTCTATATATGTCTAGCAAGATATAGCCAGTAGACCTAGTAAGAGAAATCCCATTCAAAGTAACATCAGACAATATAAAATATCTGGGAGTCTATTTGCCAAGATGGACTCAGAAACTTTTTGAAAACACTTATAAAACACTTCTCACACAAATTAAATCAGATTTAAATAACTGGGCAAATATCAACTGCTCATGAATAGGTAGAGCTAACCTAATAAAAATGATAATTCTACCATAAACTACCTGTTTAGTGCCCTACCAATCAAAATTCCAAATATATTACTTTAATGAGTTAGAAAAACTTGTAAGTAAATTTATACGGAGATATAAAAAGTCAAGAATTTCCAGGAACTTAATGAAAAAAAGTGCAAAAGAAGGGAGCTTAGCCCTACCTGATGTAAAATTATTTTATAATGAATCAGTCAGCGCTTCTACCCGGGTGTTAGTCCTGTGAGTGTGGAGTGTGTGCTCCGGGCCCGGAACATACATTTACTATTAAAAAAGTACAAAAAAATACAAAAAATCTTTTTAAAAAATGCCACAAAAATCATAAAACATCAGTGTCTTCCCCACCGAAGACTTTTATTTTTTTTTCCTCTTTTATAAAATAACCCGTTGAAGCAGCCGAGACTGACCCGCAGCCCGCGGCCCCGCAGCGGCTCCGAGAGGGAATGAAGAGACAGGCCTTCCCGGCCGCCAGGACCCCCGCCACCTCCGGAGCCAGCCCTTGAGCACGCAGCACAGGCAGCTGGTGGCGGACCCAACCCGTTCCATGGCCGTAGTAGTTCTCGGTTCCGGTGGATTTTGGTTCTTCGGAGTCAATAGATAAATGGGAAGTATAATGGGAGAAAGAAAAAGGAGAGGAGGAATAGGCTAAGATATTTCATATAATAAGATTTTTCTTTATTACAATGAGCTATTGCAATGATATGGAAGGGGGAAGGCAAGGGGGGATGAGGGAATCTTTGCTCTCATCAGATGTGGCTAGGACAGTTAACAGTATATATAGTCAATAGGGTATAGACATCTGGAGAAAGAAGGAGAGAAGTGGGATGGGGGAAGGGGGGGAATGTGAGTGATGGAGGAGAGGATGGATCATGGGGCTGAGAGTGGTCATATATAACACATTTTCTTTTTTACTTCTTGCAAGGGGCTGGGATTGGATGGCCTGCCCAGGACTATAGGGTTGGGCAGATGCTGGAGCTAAGGGTTGTTATGTGGATTCAGGGCCTCTTGGCACCAGGGCTAGGGATCTTTCTGCTGGGCCTCTCAGCTACCCTACAGCAGAGACAGTTAAAGGAGAGAGAAAATATAGTTACATGGTAGTAGAGAAATATGAATGGAGGGAGTTGCCATCATTAATGGCAAAGGTGAAAAAATCTGGAAGTAACTTTTGTGATGGACTTATCATAAAGAATGTGATCCACCCATGACAGAGCTGGTGGTGTTGGAACACAGACTGAAGCACATTTTTATTTTTATTATTATTATCATTATTGGGGGGGAGTTGTAGGGCAAATGGTCCTGGGTAGCTTGTGTGGGGCTGCATAGTTGGGTGATTGTTGGGTGTCTGAGGCCAGATTTGGATCTGGGTGCTCCTGGCCATGCCTATTATTATTATTACTATTTTATTTTATTTTGTGTATTTTTCTTTTTTTTTTTTTTTTATTTTTGCAGGGCAATGGGGTTTGAGTGGCTTGCACAGGGTCACATAGCTGGGTGATTGTTGGGTTTCTAGGGCCAGATTTGGGCTCTGGTGCTCCTGGCTGCAGGGCCAGTGTTCTGTTCACTGCTCTACCTGGCCATACCTACCATTATTATTGTTGTTGTTGTTGTTACTATTATGATTATTTTTTATTTTTATTATTTCTCTCCCTTTTACTTTATCACTCATGTGGGTCTATATTTTTCTGGGGGAGGGGGTATTATGTCTATTCTTAAACAAGAATACTTAAGTAATGTGTAGAAAAACATTTGTACAAAACAAGAATTAATAAAAATTAAAAAAATAAAAATCTAGATGCAGCTAAACAAAAAATAAATAAATAAATATATCTATTTTTCCAACTGCTTTGTCTGAGATAAGGATTGCTACCCCTGCTTTTTTCCCTTCACCTGAAGCACAATATATTTTGTTCCAACCTTTTACCTTTACTCTATATGTATCTCTATGCTTCAAATGAGTTTCTTTAAAGCAGCATATTGTACAATTCTGGATTTTAATCCACTCTGCTATCTGCTTTTATTTTTTAATTTTTGCCAGGCAAACAGAGTTAAGTGACTTGCCCAAGGCCACACAGCTAGGCAATTATTAAGTGTCTGAGACCGTATTTGAACCCAGGTACTCCTGACTCCAAGATTGGTGCTTTATCCACTATGCCACCTAGCTGCCCCTTCTGCTCATGTTTTAAGGGGAGTGTTCATCCCATTCACATTCAAAGTTATAATTACTAACTTTTTATGGCCCTCCATGCTATCTTCCTTCTGTTTGGATTTCCCCTTTTTCCCTTTATAGCTATTCCCCAGTGGGTTTTTTTTCTAAATACCAACACCTTCAGAGTGTGTGACCTCCTATATCAACCTACTTCCCCTGTCTTTCCCCTTTCCATTTTCCCCTTCTTACCTTCCTTCTGTTAGCTCCCCTTTTTCCCTCGCCTCCCCTTTTCACCTATTAATGCTTGTAAAATAATGTAAATTTCTTAATTGAATGTGTATGCATGTAAAGTTTAAGTCAAATCTGATGAGAGTAAGATTTAGGCTATTCTCACCTTCTACCTTTTCCCCCTCTACTGCAAAAGTTCTTTGTACCTCTTAATGTAATGAGATTTACCCCCATTTAGTCTACTCCATCCTCCTGTCTCTTTACTGCCACCTTTTTAATGAGATATTGTTTTAAAATCATTGTATCTGAATCACAGACTATACATGAGTGTCCATCACTTCTTGCTCAGTCTATTCTCTCTATTAGAGTTACAATTCTTGAGAGTTTTTATAGTCTTTCTCCCAGGTAGGGATATAACCAGTTTCATATAATAAGAAAGCAGTTTTTTGTTCTTTTACCCCCTTTTTAATCATTTTCTTGTATCTCTTGGGGTTCCTGTTTGCAGTTCAAATTTTCTTTAAAGCTTTGGTCTTTTCATCAGGAAAAAGTGGAAGCCTACTATTTCATTAAATGCCCCCTTTTCCCCTTGGAAGAGAAGGCTTAGTTTTGCCAGATAGTGAATTCTTGACTGCTTTTTTGGAATATTGAATTCCAGCCCCTTCAATCCCTAAATTTTGATACAACCAGGTCCAGTGTAATCCTTATTGTTGCTTCTTGATATTTAATTTATTTTTTTCTTTCTGGGTGCTTGTAGGATTTTCTCTTTTATCTTATAGTACTGGAATTTGACCACAATATTCCAGGATGTTTTCATTTTAGCATCCCTCTATGCTGGCATAACTATTTTGCCCTCTAGGTCCATGATGTCAGGGCAATTTTCCATTGCTAAATCCTGTAATATTAAGTCCAGTCTTTTTTTCTCTTTAATATTTTCAAAAGCCCAATGATTCTTAGGTTCTCTCCTCATTCTATTATTGAGGTCAGTGGTTTTGCCAATGAGGTATTTTACATTTTCTTCTACTTTTTTGATTTTTTGGTTTTGTTTAAAAGATTCTTGTTGTCTCATGAAATCATTATCTTCCACAGATTCCACTCTTTTTTATAGGGAAAAATTTTATTCATTTATGTTTTGCAACTCTTTTTCAAATTGGTCAATTCTGAAGGAATTTTCCATTTAATTAATTTATATTTTGAGAGAATGATTTTCTTTTTGCATTTGTCCCACTATATTTTCCAAGGATTTGTTTCCTTGTTGCAAGGTGTTAATTTTCTTTCAATTTTCCAATTGATTTTAAACCCTTTCCTTATTTTTTCAAGGAAGTGTTTCTGGGTTACAGACCAAATCATATCCTCTTTCTTAGGTTATAGGTCTCTCTGAGTTAGGGTCTTTACATTCTTTGAATTTATCTATGGACTTCCCTCTCCTGACCTTTCTTCATTTTCCTAAGATCTTCTTTTGGGAGTGGGACTGGTTCACAGAAATTTGTTGCTGAGATCCCTAGAGGTTTTACTCACTGAGTTTAACAATTTCACATGGACTAGCCAGAAAGGGGTGCTGATTGCTTTCTATGGAGTGCCTGTTACCTTTCCCTGGTCTTGCAGGGTGTGGGCAGCAGTGCTGGATATTTTTATCCTTGAACAATATGGATTGTGCCCTGGGGCAAGGTAATTACTCTCCCTATTCATTGCTGAGCTTGTTCTGCTGCTCAGGCCTGAACCTGGGGGAAGGGTGAGGGAGGTGTGCTATTGCTTTGTTTGTTCTGGGAAGAGGACCCTGCTCAAGTGAAAGTTCAGAGTCTGAGGTCCTCCAGACCATAGGAGCCCAGTGGATTGATGTCTGCAACCCTCTGTGCTGTAACTCTCCCTCGAGGTCTGTGGAAGAGCCCCAGTCCTTCAGTCCCACAGTCAAATAAATCCTCCATGTTTCAGTTGGCTCTTGGACTGTGCTTCCCACAGTCAATGCCTCTGAGGCTGATTCTAGGTTGGGCCCACTCTCACCGCTCACTTTCGGCAATTACTTAACCCCATTCCCTTAAAATTTGTAAAATGATGGAATCATCATTATCTATTATTTAATACTCATCTTTCCACTAGCTCTAAAGCCAGCTACAGTTAAAGCTATTATAGCTATATCTCTCAAAGTTTGCCAAAAGAATAGCCTTAAGCATTTTACTAAATATTTTACTAATACATGTGTCAATTAGACTATCAGGAAAACAGAAATTATCTGTTTTTTGTGAAAAACAACTTATAATCATCATTTCCAATATTCTGCACATATCTCCTACTAAAAAAGCCTTCCTTACTTAAAAAAGGTAAAAAAAAATCTAAATCTAAATCATCCATTATCCAATTCAAGATTATCTACAATACTTTTATAAATGTTTTGTATACATTGAAATTTAATTTTTTTTTTTACTTTGGGGTATATGCTTAGTTGTACAATCATTTTGCCAAATGGTTTTGATACTTTAATCATTGTTTAATACAAGTTTTTCAGACTTTTTGGAATCATGGGTGCATTAAATATATATATATATATATATATATATATATATATATATATATATATATATGTGCTCATCTTTTCACTCATTGTCCATTTTTATCTTATCATTTTTCTTCTTTGTCAATTGGTTATGTTACAGTGGAAATTTTGAAGTTGCTTTGATTTTTATTTGTATTATTGATTTTTGAAGAAAATTTTCAGATAGTTTACCACTTGCTTTTTGATATGTCCACTCACTGGCATCTTTAATCATGTGTCCTGTAATTCTTCAATGAATCAATGTCAAATATCATTCTCTAATTTTTAAAACAAATTGGATTAATATATGCCCCTTTTCTATGGGGTAGTACATGTTCCCTGTCATTATATTCATCCTATCAACTGACATGAAACTACTTTGGTGAATGCCAACACATCAGCTTCCAGCTTTTAGGAAACCAGACAAATTCTATTTCCATCTATAGTTCCCCCAATAAAGATGTTCTAATCCTCCTGAATCAAATCTTTATAATTATTAACTTCCAATATCTGAAATCATCTTCCTTCCTTTTAAAAATAATCCGTTTCCTTGACTTATACCTCATTGCATCTCCACTGTACAGTGAGATGGTTATACCCTTGCTCTTGCCACTGCCAAATTCCTTTATTGGATATCATCATCACCATCATCATCATCATCATCATCATCATTATCATCATTGAAATCAACATCAATTTCTTTTTTTCCCTAATATTCAAAAAAACCCTCTCATCTCTTTCTCATTACGTCTTTTATATATTATCATCTGGTAGTGACTAAATATTGCCCCTTTACAACCTGAAGTGTTTTATGACTAAGTTCTTTTCCATACTCTTTACCTTTCTACTCATGAAATCCCATTCTCCTTTTATCTTTCTCCATTCACATTTGCCAATATGTAACCCTAGATTATCCCCTCACTCTTTTTCTTCACTCTTATTCATGTTTTACTAGATAAGCCATGTTAATTTTTTAGAATCCACTGAAATCTATGGATCTCAGAAATTCTGTCTATTCTTGCTTCTTTATTATGAGTACCACTGATTTATATACGGAAATTCAAAATTTTATATTTATCTCAATGAGAATTCAACTTTTTTTAGAGACAGAACAATTGTATGGCCTATTAATATCCCTTTTGATCCTCTTATCATCAATTGAGTCAGTTATTCCTCCCTACTTTATAAATCTTCAAATTTAGTTGAAATAAATCCTGTGTCTTTGATTTATCAGAAATAAAGCATCAACAATAAAAATTAACAAGGACAAATTTCTGATGATCATCAGACCTCCTGTCACTTTGATGTTGAACCACTAATAACTAACCTTGAGTCAAGCCATGAAGCCAGTTCTAAAACAATTCAATTGCATTTCCATATAATTCATAAACCTTAAATTGATTCCAAAAATATTGGTTGAATTACTGTATCAAAATTTTAAAAGTCTAATCCATTTGTATATCTTTCATGCAAATTGATTTTTCTTCTTTAATTAGAAATTTTAATTGCAGGGATGATTGTCATTCTTTTCTCTTCTTTTTTATTCTTCTTGATTGATCATGTTATTCGGTATATTGAATTTTTAAATGGCATGATAATGAAGACACATCAAACATCATAAATTACTTCTAGGAACATTATATCTAAGTATCATATTTCTAGCATAATACACAACCAAATTTTCCCAGGTACAGTTTCTAAATGGTTAAGATATCTTACTTGCTTCTCTTCTGTCCTCTATTTAGATGAGATACCTGAAATTTTCATTCATATAGACTATTATATTGGTAACAACATATTATTCAGACTTGGAAATGATTAATTAATTCTAGGGCACTGTCATTTATTTTGGTGAAAAAAGGTAATTTTTATATTGTCCTCTTCAAATATAGAAAATAAAGGAGAAAAACATTATTATAAGTTGGTAGTTATGGATTAATAAAGGAATATGACAAATAATTATTGTTTTGAATAATGTAGACCATTTCAAAAATATACTTTTGAGGTATTACAACAGAAGAGTATTTTCCCCCTCTTTCTACATCTTTCTCAAACTATATCCTTTCAGAATACAAATATTTCTTGGAGTGGTATTTTCAAGGACTTAGAATATCTAAATATTTATTTGAATTAAATGAAAGAAAATTACTGGTACATTAGCTTGCTAGTACTCCTTATTTTGTAACACGTGTCTGGAATTTAGTTCTTGCTGTTATCCTCAAGGATACATTGCTTATGTTTTTCCATAGAGCACTTTGATACATAGATGCTGCATTCCATAAATTAATAAATAATAATGCTTTTCAAGCCACAGGCAGCAGTTCTTTCTCCACAGTTTTATTTTCTAGTTTGTGGGGAACAGCTCTCCTTCCATTATCCCAGATTTTTTTTAATTAAGTAGGAGTCTTCTATCTATCACAATTTTGATCTTGAATTTCAAACTGATTACCATTTGAACCTGACTTGTCAGAAGATTTTGATGTGATTACCAAAAAAGCAGAGGCTTACTGCTTTAAACATTATAACTATGACAATAACAAGACAGACTGAATATATTCACTCTCACAACCTTAACATGATTCATGTGGTTTTGGTATCAAATTCTGTCTGTACTGTAAACTGCTTTTTAGATGGCAAAAATAAATGCTCATCTAAATTCTTCCATATTTAGTTGTGACAAATTTTAATCAAGTGCTCATAGCTATTATTTCTAGGCCAGAAATTAGTCATCTTAAAATAGTCTTTTAGGAACATAAGTGTCGTTAGGAATTAGTCTTTTCTAATTTAGAATAATATAATAGATCTGACCAGGTCTCACTGCAACTCCAATTAAGTACCAGTTATTTATATCAGAATAAGGAAGTGAGCAGAGGGCAGCAGCATAGTGGAAGATTAACTATATAGAAAACAAAATTATACCATCAAGGAAGGAGAGAGTTCAAAGTCAAATTACATAGGCACTGCTTATGACAACTGAGAAGTAGCTCCCCAGATTTATATAGAATTTGGGTTGTTGTGAAGGGAATCCTGCCATGGGGCAGTGTACTTTCAGTTTTCTATAGAAATTGGCATTATTTTTAGAGTGATGCACAATGGAAACCCAGAAAGGGGTACTCTACAAGGAAGTGATAAGAATTGTCCAAAATGGATACTGTAGAAGTTTTCATTCAATACATAATTTAGAAAATAGAGAGACTAGATTGTAAGGATAATAATGAAGAAAAGTCATCTCTAGAAATGGGTATAATAATGAAATTTAAATCATTAATGAACAGGATTCCAAGTGAAGAAGAGAAAAGAAAAAAATCTATTTGACAAACAGAAATGGAGAAAAAAGAAAGGGAATGATTAAAAATACAGTAAAATAGGAAATTTTTCTTTAATAGTAAACTAAACTCCAAGAGAAAAGCATCAACAAATGGGGAACTTAAATCTGACCACCTTGAAAGACAACATGTAAAATGTGAAAGGTAGATCAAAATAGTATTATCACTTCAATTACCATCCCTCCAGAAACTGGTGATAAAGAGCTCCTGGGACCCTGAACTCCAGATCTTAAAGAATAATAGAACCCATTATATTAAGTATGGATTCAACATATCTAAGCTATCCTCCAGGGAATTAATTGTGCATATCTCACGAGAAAAATCTTTTTTTTATCTTACAACCCCTTTGTGAAAATTTTGAAAACAAAGTTCTCTTCACTTAAGTCTTTGAAACTCTCAAATGATACAACATCAGAAACAGATAAGACTAAATTAATGGGAAATGACTTTGAGATTCATTGGCATCTGTTTTGTTGCTAATCCATAAGAAGACTTGAACCTGAAACTAATTATACAGGTTTTCTCTCCCTATTAGACCAGAAGCATCTTGAAAGCATGAACTTTCTTGTTTTCCTATTCCTATCCAATGAACTTATCCCAATATTACACATGGAAAAGACTAATATTTATTCCAGTGATTCATTCAGTCAGTCAATTAGTCAGTCATTAAATTCTCCAATGACAAACACTAGAGGATCCTTATTTCCTCTATGATAAAATACAAACTCTACACTTTGGTATTAAAAGTCCTTTATAAGTTGTCTACAACCTATATTTTCACCTTATTACATGTTACTCTCCTTTGTGAACTCCATGACTTCAATTAACCTCTGATTTTTTTCTCCATGCCTTGACAATGATGATCTTCAAGACCAGGAAAGAATTCCCTTCTAGAATCTCAGATTTCCTTTAAAATGCAGTTCAAGAACAACTTTCTACAAGAATCCTTTGCAATTCTTCCAATTCCCCATTGTATTCACATTCCTAAAATGTGCATATTTCTATACAGATACATATTACCTCCTCAAACAATATATAGTCCCCTAGTGTTAGGTTAATCACCTAAAATTTAGTACTTGGGTAATGCATAATTATAAATTGATAAGTAAGTGAACATAAAGAAAAAAGAATCAATTATTTATCACAAAAATCCAGCACCAATTACTAAAAACAGGAGATGTTAAATTAATGGTATTGGTTTTATAATTAGGTATTTAAACGTTTAGCAATACATGTCATTCTTAATTTCAAACTGTAATGCTCTTGGTGGAAAGAGGAAGGAAAACAATTTACATGATACTTGAAGTAGAAAAATTCAGAAGTAGTTGTCAGTTAGATTTAAAGAGTAAACCTTTAATGACTTTTTTAAAATACCAAAAAACTTGACCTTTGGCAGTAGCACTCCTGTGGGGCTCCATGGTGTTGTATACTTTGCCTTGGCTTATTTAATATTTTTATTAAAATGAATGTAATTACATATGGGAGATGGTTATCAAATTATTAATTGATAACATAACTTGAGATGATTAAATAATATAGTGGAAGATAGAGACAAGATGAAAAAAATAGTTGAGTCTGATAGAATGAAATTAATGGCTATTATATATATATGTATTATATATACATATATATATGTGTGTGTGTATGTGTATTTAGTATTACATTTTGCTTATGAAAGGCAGCTTCAAAACTAAATGATTAGGGACTATAGTTAGAGAGAGAAACATTTCTTAGAAAAAGAGACTAGGTGTTTTATGGGGCTACAGTAGGATATGGAAGTCAAATTTTGGGTGCAATGGGAAACTATTCAATCCCTTTAATTAATCCCTGCAACAAAACCTACAACTGGACTGGTATAAACCTGAATTATATGTCCTTTCCAAACAACTCCACTTTGTTAACATATAAAGCTTTGCTAAATTCAATAAGAACTGATTCATTTCATTCCATTTGGTTTTTGATGGGAAAAGATTTTGCTTAATTTTTAGTATATATTCCTAGAGTACAATGTACTACAAATGGAGGAGGTCTTTTATATCATTACTAGAGTGATTCTATAAATATGACTTGAAATGTTGAATTATCCCTTTACAAAATTTGTTATAAATTAATTTGATCACTTTTTGAGGTGAAAAAGAGGTGAAACGTAATCAAATCATGCTTTAGGTAGTAAAGCAGGTTCATTCTATTTTAAATTCTAAAATATCATTCTAAAATATCAGGCAAATATTGCTGAAAATGGATTTTGGATACAATAGCTATCTAGTTCAATAACATTTTACTGTTTTTAATTGGGCTTACTATACTTTTGAGATTAATGGTAACAATGTTAGATTAATTTTCTATTATTTAATATCTTTGTAACCTTAGGTAAAGCATTTAATTTCTCTGAATTGTAGGTTTCTCAAAAAAAAAATAGAATAGTTAATATCTAAGGTTCATTTTGACTTTAAATCTATAATCTAAAGTATGTATATTTGGTAAATTAACAACTGGTAAACTAAAACCAAAACAGTCTCCTTCATTTAAAATTTAAGCCGTTTTCTCGAATATTGTAAATAATCCTGCCTTTTTATGTAATCTAGATACCAGTTTTTAAGGGAGAGGAAATTATATAAATTTCATAACAATTTCCAGACATAATATTGATGTTCTTTTATAAGATTTGCAATAATGACAAGACACTATCCAAAAGCTGATTCATATCAAAAACTTTCAGAAGCAAATAAAGGCAATTTATTATTAATACTATAAGAGAAATAAAAGACATTTCACAAGGATTTGTTGCCTTAATGCAAAGGACATTGTTTTTTTCTTTATATCAGATACAGGACACAGCATAGTATTTTTTAAAACTTCAGAATTGGGAAAAGGGACCTTACTTTTAGGCAATTTGCAGGAAAGAATATTGAAAATTCATTTCATATTCAATTGAGTGAAAGAGGTATCTTTCTTAATAGTTATCATTACTTGTGAATGATAGAAGAATAATAAAAGGAGCTATAGAGAAGGATATGAAATAATTTTATCTTTCTTCATAGGTTTGAGAGTGACATTTCACCAAGAGACATGTGATGTTTTTAAAATAATTTTAGAGTTTAGTCTTTTTAATATTTAGTTGAAATTTTCTATGATTTTGCAAAAATGAATTCCTTCCAATTTATCTGTGTTTATAACCATGATATTTAGTCATGGTTTATGATCACAAAAGTAATTACCTTCCATGGCCACAAATGTCACTCTCATCATTTAGCAATGACAATTGTTGTTCTAATACATAATGATTGCTGCATGGTTGTTCAATATAGTCAACTATAACAACCACAGAGAGAAATAAAGAGAAGGAAAGAAGGAAGGAAGGAAAGGAGGAAGGAATAAAAGGAAACTCAAAAAATAAGAAAAATATTTCAGATCAAGGCTTGACCTGGTTTCTTGATTTTCTACATTCAAGAATGTCACAGAGAAAATCTTAATCACACAAAATAAATTGTATACTCAATCCATTTAACATTTACCAGCACACTTTTTCCTTAAAACCATATTTTACATTATTCCATTTGACACCATTTTCAACCCTTTTCATAAATATTTCTACATATATAAAATTAATTTATCTCTCAAACTAGGATACTTCCTTAAATTACTTCCATATAATTTTCTCCTTACTGTTCTTTGTGTGCAACCAACTAATCAATAAGCACATGTTTATAAATCATGCTGGGCTTCTGGAAGAGAGTCAAGAGTTGGGAAGCTGGAATGCTCATGGAGCTTTGCATGTAACAAACTTAACTTAAGTTATGGATTCCAACAAAAAGGAGTGAAACACATTCTCAAATTAAGGTATCATGGAGGATCCTATCTCTCTTCTGCATAAAGGGGAATTAAGGCCCAGTTCAGGAAGGAGAGCAGAAAATTCAATGGGAGAATCTTAGCCATAGCAGAGTTCAGGCTTAGGCTCAATAAACCAGTATGGCAGTAGGGTACCAGTGAGAGTCCCAACCCCAGATTGGAATTCATTTTATGAGGCATGGGAATGCTAGCAAAACAGGAAGTCCTGGGTGGAGAATAAATCATCGCATAGGAAACAACTTGACATCTCTACATAGGCAACATCTTGCCAATCAACAATCCAGTGATCAGATCCTGGCCCAAAACAAAGAGCTTGGACCTATACTCCTAATAAAGAAGCTGAGGTAAATAACAAAATGAGCAAAAAGAAAAGAGTGCTAATCATAGAAGACTACTATTCTGATAGGGATGATAAAAGTACCATCTCAGAAGAGGAAAGTAGTGTTAAAATGCCTACATATGAATCGTAAAGGAGTTGAGAATTGACTCAACTTGACTCAACTGAGTTTACTCAAATCCAAAAACACCTCTTGTTGAGCTCAAAAAGATTTTTAAATTGAAGTAGCTAAGTGGAGCAATGGATAGAGCACCAGTCCTGGAGTCAGAAGGACCTGAATTCAAATATGACTTCAGACACTTAATAATTACATAGCTGTTTGACCTTAGGTAAGTCACTTAACCCCACTGCCTTGCAAAAACCAAAAAAAAAAATTAAAAACAAAAGAAGAGATGAAGAAGAAAGAGGAAAAAGGAAATGAGAGTCAATCAGGGGGGTTATGGAAGAAAAAAAAGAATTTAGTAAAGATATCAACTTCTTTAAAACTAAAAATAATCAACTGGAAAATGAATATAACTCATCAAAAAGTAAACTCAATCAACTGGAAAAAAATAACTCAATTAAAAATAAAATTAACCAACAAGAAAAGAAAACATAAAAGATAACTGAGGAACATAAAAGCTTAATATAAGAATTGGAAAAATGAAAACTAATGACTTTATAAGAAACCAAGATTCCATCAAATGAAAACAAACAAAAAGACTGAAAAAATATTAAAAATGTAAACCACATCTTAGGAAATACAAGTAACCTGGAAAATAGAATTATGTGTCTACCTGAAAACCTTGATCATAAAAAACCTGGTATTTATACTCAACATTAAAGACTTGGAAGAACTGGAATAGCATATTTCAAAAAGAATAAAGACATGGAATTACAACCCAGAATGTACTACCCTGCAAAATCAGCATATACAGTCAGGGAAAATGATGAATGTTCAATGAAATACAGGACATAATTTCCTGAAACAAGGACGAGAAATGAACAGAGAATTCAATCACCAAATACATGATTGAAGAGTTACATAAAAAAAAGGTAAATGAAAAAGGGAATTGTAAACTAAAAATTGTTTTAAACAAATGCTGGTCCCTAAAAGGGAAGAAATGACAATTTTAATTCTTTAGAACTTTACATCTCTAAAGAAAATTAGAGGGTAGAATATACTTGAAGATAATGAACCTAAAGGATAGGAGTATAATTGGGTTTTGTCTCTCAATTGAAGAGGTCCAAGATCCATCACTGTTTGAAACAAAAAGTCCTGGGAAAAAAGCAGGGATCT
Source organism: Macrotis lagotis (assembly GCF_037893015.1). Lineage (NCBI taxonomy): Eukaryota > Metazoa > Chordata > Mammalia > Peramelemorphia > Peramelidae > Macrotis > Macrotis lagotis. The sequence goes on along the minus strand of NC_133666.1, from coordinate 199,029,075 downwards.
TAATTTTATCTTAGGTGTCCCATAATACTTTGACTTACTTTAATCACAAGGTGTTAAGCACCTTGGCTAATGAGGGCATTATAAACTGAGAAAATCTGAGACTGATATGGTTTTTGGATACTTTGGCTCATGAAGAGGATTGTGTGTACTTGAAAGATACTTGAAAAGGGAGTAAGGTAAAAATGATTATAATAATAATTTGATGCAACTTGAATCAATGCTGCTTATCAAGCAATCAATTAAACAATCTGTGATGCTGTTCTGAAAACAATAGGAGCTTATCAAGCAACCAAATAATTGAACTGTGATTGATTATACTTAATTAACAATATTAGGAAGAGGCACAAAGGTTTATAATTTTAGAGGGAAAGAAGGGAGAATGAGAATGCTGAGTAAATTCTATTCAATATATTTAGCCCAGTAAAGTAATAAGATACATTCCCACTTGGGCTCAAAAATCTAACAATCTACAGTGATGGTGGGGAGAGGGAATTAGTAACATGAAAGATAAGAGAAGAAGGGACTGATAAAAGGGAAGGGAAGGTATAAGTGAAAATAAAATAAAAGATACATTTTTAAAAGAAAAGTGAAAGGGGAAAGGTAGTAAAATTTTTCTGAGAAAGAATAAGAGAAAAGGAAAGAGTTAAATATAAAGGGAGAAAGATAATGAGGGAAAATACAGAATTAGCAATTTTAACTGTAAATGTGAATGGGATGGTAGCAGAATGGATTAAAAACCAGAATTCTGCAATAATTTGTTTACAAGAAACACATTTGAAGCAAAGAAATACACACAGTGTAAAGGCAAAAGATTGTAGCAAAATATAGTATGACTCAGAGGAAGTAAAAAAAAATCTGGGGTAGTGATTCTTAATCACAGACAAAAATAAAAGCAAAAAATCAATCTCATTAAAAGGGATAAGGAAGGAAACTATATCTTCTTCAAAGGCACCATTGGTAATGAAGCTATATAATTACTAAATAAATATGCACCTAGTGGTATAGGTGGTATAGGTGCAATCTCCCTCTCTCAGAACTGGATAAATCTAAAAACAAAATAACCAAGAAGAAAGTTAAGAAGGTGAAATAAATCTTAGAAAACTTAGATATGATAGACCTCTTGGTAAACCTTAATGGGGATAGAAAAGAATATACCTTGTTCTTGGCAGTACATGGCACCTTCACCAAAATTGACCATGTACTAGGGCACAAAAAACTTAATATCAAATGCAGAATGGCAGAAATAATAAATACACAACTCTCAGACCAAGATACAATACAAGTTACTTGTAATAAAGGGTCAGGGAAAGATAAACCAAGAACTAATTGAAAATCAAATAACTTATCTTAAATAATGGGTTGATCAAACAGCAAATAATATAAATAATCAATAATTATATCCAAGTAAGTGCTAATAATGAGGTGTCATATCAAAAATCATGGGATGCAAGAAAGGTAGATTTGAGGAGAAACTTTACAGCTCTAAATGCCTATATGAATAAAATAAAGAAAGGAGAGATAAATAAATTGGGTATGCAACTAAAAATGCTAGGAAAAGGAACAAATTAAACAACCTAAATTAAATACCAAATTATAAATTCTGAAAATCACTGGAGAAATTAATAAAATGGAAAGCAAGAAAACCATTGATCTCATAAATAAAACTGAGTTTGTTTTATGAAAAAGCCAATAAAATAGACAAACCTCTGGTTAATCTGATCTAAGATAAAGAAAGAAAATAATCAAACTACTGGTATCAAAAATGAAAAGGGTGAACTAACTACCAATGAAGAGGAAATTAAAGACATAATTCAGAGCTACTTTGCTAAACTATATGCCAATAAATTGGACAACTTCAGTGGAACAGATGAATATTCACAAAAAATATAAACTTCCCAGATTAACAGAAGAGGAAATAAATTACTCATATAACTCATTTCAGAAAAAAAAAGAAATTGAAGAAACAATCAATAAACTCCCTATGAAAAAGTCTTCAGGTCCAGAGGGATTTACAAGTGATTTCTACTGAACAATTTTTTTAGGTTTTTGCAGGGCAAACGGGGTTATGTTGCTTGCCCAGGGCCACACAGCTAGATAATTATTAAATATCTGAGACCAGATTTGAACCCAGGTACTCCTGAGTCCAGGGCCCATGCTTTATCCACTACAGCACCTAGCCACACCCTCTACTGAACATTTAAGGAACAATTAATGCCTATTCTACATGAACTATTTTAAAAATAGGAGAGGAAGGAGTTCTGCCAAACTCCTTTTGTGACAACAACATTGTGCTGATACCTAAACCAGATAGAACCAAAACAGACAAAAAAAATTATAGACCAATCTCCCTGATGAATATTGATGAAAAAAAATTTAAATAAAATTTTAGCAATGATGCTACAGCAATTTATTACCAAGTTTATATACCATGAGCAGGTTGGAATTATACCAAATAGACAGAAATGGTTTAACATTAGGTTTGGTTCAACATTCAACTCAACATAATTAAATATTTCATTAGTAAAAGCAGCAGAAATCATATGGTTATCTCAATGGATACTGAAAAAAGCCATCGATAAAATACAGCATACCTTCCTATTAAAAACTCTAGAAAGTTTAGGAATAAATGGAGTTTTCTTTAAAATAATAAATAGTATCTATCTAAAATCTCCAACAAATATTTTATTTCATGGGAATATACTCAGAGCCTTTTCAATGAATTCAGGGGTGTAAGAAGGTGCCCATTATCACCATTACTATTCAAAATAATATTGGAAATGCTAGCAGTAGCAATAAGAGAAGTAAAAGATATTGAAGGAATCAGAATTAGCAATGAGAAAACAAAACTAGAGAACCTGAGAAAAATCATCTGAAAATCTCCTTGAAACAATTACCAATTTCAGCAAAGTGGTAGGATATAAAAATAAATTCACACAAATAATCAGCATTTCCATTTGTGAAAGTCCAAGACCAAGAGTTAGAAAGAGAGGAAATAGCACACACTCAATAGGGTATAAGAATCTATTTTTGTCCTAGAGGAAAAAGGAGAAGAAAAGGATAGAAGAAAAGGGACAGAGGAGGTGCAGGGAGAGGGTAATCAGTTACACCACAATTTTGAGGCGCGATAATATGAAAAGAGAGAGAAAATAGATTAAATTGGTGTTGTAAGGATAGATTTGAGGGAAATGCAGTTACCAATAGTAAGTGTGGAGGAATAAAACCTCTTGAAACAACATCTCTGATGGATTTATGATAAAAAATGACCCCATCCCAAGGACAAAACCAATGGTATCTGAACAGACTGAAACACTTTTTCCTCTTACTTTATTTTATTAAGGTTTCTCTATCTTTGTTGGGGGAGGACGGATCATGTTTGCTTTTACAACAAAATAAAGAATTCTCAGTATAAGAAAAGAAAAGAAAAAGTAAAGAAATCTGTTACAAATGAGAGGTGAATAAATCATAAACTTGGATAATGACAATATGAGGACAATGGAGACAGGTGCAATATATTTAATTTGTTAACATCAATGTAAAGAAATGTGTTGCATTGGAGTTGTTTAGACTGAAATGTAATACGAGCAAGCAAAATTAAAATTATTTACAACTTTATATTTAATTCAATAAAAATTTACTACACACCACCTTTATGGAAGTCAATGTCGATTCAGAGATGAACAAATATTTTAAAGGGATTTAGAATCTAGTCAAGGGCAAATATACACAGAAAAATTTGTTATAGAAGATATACATTGGGATAATCTCCAAAACCACATAAAGGGAAAATTATTAGTACCAGAGGAAGTGCAAAAGGTGCAAAAGAGAGGTTTTAAAACATGAGGTTTTGAAAAAATTGAAAATTTTAACTCAATGTTAAGGGGTCAATATGCAGGGTCAAAATCAAGAAAAGATAATAAGCTAATTTGGATTGAGCCTCAAGTTAACCAGTATATAGAAATGGGTTCAGACAGGTTTACTGAAATCAGGTCGAAAATAACAGAATACGAATTTTGAGCCTTTTCCCAGATGCAATTTTGGAAAAGGATAGAAAATTTTTGAAGAAAATAAAATTAGGGTTGGACTTTCCATTACAAAGATTACTGTGCAACATTTTTTTTTTCTCTCTAAAGAATATCTCTAGGGACACTTGTTACCATAAAAGAAGGAAGATATTGTGTGGAGTAAACTTAAGGGAAATATGTTCCACTGATATTTTCTAAGACCATTAAGATCTAAAGGAATCTGTTTGTCACTGATTGGAATGTCTAGAGAGCATTTAGTGAAGGAGCTGAATCACAGGATTTGCACAGGATAAGAAGTGAATAGTTTCTGACCTGCCCCATTGAAGGAACTTCACAAATTCATTGAAGCATAACTGTCAAAGGCCACTTTTACATGTGACTGGTAATAGGTTTCAAAACCAGAACCTTTGAGAATACTGACATCATATTCTTGCTCCTCTCTGTGTTATAGTAATATGTTTTAATTTTCTGAATTAACATATGTATTAGAGGTTTTTGACAACTTTTTAATGATCTAAATTCTTACTCTTGATTACATCCAATTTATGCCATTTTTACCATTCATTAGTCAGTATCTCACAAAATGATTACCACTACATCTTTCTCATTCATTCTTACATTTTGGGAAGAATGGAAGAGAGGAAATAATTTATCTAATATTATGTTATAAACTATATAGTTTATCCAAGTATTTTGGATCCTATAATAATAACTTAGCTTTCATTTCCCTATCAGGAATCCGAATCTATCACTATCTTATACATTACAAAGTCAGTCTTTTGATAAGCAGTTTAATTGTTTTAATGATAAATACTTCTAATGTAAAAGCATTAATCACATGCAACATAGATTGTACATTTTTTCAATCTCAGATGCAATCACCTAAGACAGGAAAAAATGTATTTGAGCTAATTTTTATTTTCTCCATTTATAGCCTGAGGAACAGAAGATATAGATAGAGTAAATTTGCTTTCAGAATTATTTTTTATTTCTGGATTTTTATTGATTTTTTTTATTTTTAAATTTACAAACACAAATCAACATGAAGGGGCTAAGTGATAACCAACAACTTGCAATTCTAATAAGGAGAAGATACATCGGTCATGTTCTAATGTTTTAAATTAGATCACTCATACTTCTGAGAAATTTGAATATTATATATACATACATATGTATATTTAAACAATAATTCATAGACGATCATCTAGACTAATATCAGAAATTTTGTAGAAGCGTAGGGAATTCTCATGGTTGTAGCTACATGAGCCAACATGATAATATTTGTCCATTTGACTCTTCAAGTTCCAACCATCTATTTTAGGATTCCTGTGTTTTAAATTTTGCAGCCACTTGAGTACTGGAATAAAGTGCAGGTCAAACACTCCAGATGAACTAGCTTATATTTTTCTATCTAAAAAGGTTAGCATTTTGTTTAATTCAATTGCTTCCAAATTCCCTTCAAAGACTCATGTGTGTTAATGTATATCCAAAGCAAATGCATCATCTAAAATCAATCATATCTAACTCTCCTCCATTACCAATTCCTGGACATATTTTTCAAATTTTAGTTGAGGAATATATGTATGCTCCTTTTAGTAGTGTATTAATGTTATTTAATTATCTGCTCTTTGTAGAAAAGAGAAAAAAAAACTTATAATTCTTTTGAAAACTAGAAGGCTTATTTTTGGCAACAAGTCAAAGGAAGGACTCTATAGGTGTATTCTGAATCATTGTGATGTTTAATTCACAAATTGCAGTACTAAATAGAATGTGCTCTGGGAGATTCCTGAATTGAATATTATTTTATCAATGTAACTTTTCGATTGGAATGGAAATAATTGTGAAAAATTAGTCAAAATCATTTTCAAAATATCTTCTATGTGACATTGTGCAAAAGCAGTGAATATGTAAATATAGATCCTGTTTTCAAGGAGTTTACAGTATAATGAAGGAGACAAAATAAAAAAATATATATAAATTAGATATATAAAGTATAAATTGGATAAAATTAAGAGTAGGAAGTTAGATCAGAAAGGATGTCAAAAACCTATTATGCATAGGGAATTATAACATATTACCCTACCACAAAGAAAAGTAAGAATACAATGGAAGTAGTCTCAAAGATTCTGGGTTTGAAAAAAATAATAAGTGTTTTACCTCAAGCACATGCATAAAACTCTTATTCATTTCTTCCCTAAAGAAAGGTAACTGCTTCAGATTGAAATCTTTAATTTCAGATTTTGTGACTTAAAAATAAGTAGGTTATGATACAAATATAAATGTTAAAGCAATTTCTCTTAAAAATGCTTATTGCAGATAATAGTAATATTTAGATAATACCCCCAACAGATTACTATATTTCATTAAGCTCATTTTTCGAGATTGGTTCCAATCAATTATCACTATATATTAACAGTAGAAGAATGAAATGTACAATATAGCCAAATCTTTCCACAAATCTTATTTTGCTTCCAATCATAGAGTTTCCTCTCTGATGAACATATTCAATTCATACTGCTCCAGAATAATAGAAGCAAGATATGCCTGGATAAACAGATAATCAAAAAATTATGTCTATTAAGACTTTTGTTTCAGGAAATATGCTTAATTTATCTTCTTCGGCAGAGGGATTATTCCAATTTTGTTCAGTTTAGTTTCTACATTTTTTGACTGAATATATAGATAATTTGAAAGGCAGGGGACACAATCAAGAAATGTGCTGCAACACTGTGTGATGATCAACAATGTTAGAGGAAGTTCTCAACAATACAAGGATCAATAATAATTCCAAATGACATGTGATAGGAAGCTTCCATCCACAGACTGAAGAAGAACTCTGGAATATGAATGGAGACAAAAGCACATTAACTTCACCTTTTCCATTTTCTTTTGTTTTTCTCTTCTCATTTCATGCAAAATTTCATGCAAATTTCATGCAGATTCTTCTTAGTGACAAAAATGGAAATACATATAATACTATTACATGTATAACCAATATCAGGTAGGGTGAGGAAAAAACCCTTACAAAAATGAATGTTGAAAATTATCTCTAAGCAATTTGGAATCATACCCAAAGGACAATAAAAATGTGCATATACTTAGATCCAGCAATACCTCTACTGGTTCTATACCCTGAGTAGATCATGAAAAAGGGTAAAATCATCACTTTTACAAAATTATTCATAGCAGAACTTTTTGTGGTGGCAAAGAATTGAAAATCAAGGGGATGTTCATCAAATGGGAAAAGGCTGAACCAATTGTGGTAAATATATATATATATATATTGGGGAACACTATTGTTCTATAAGAAACCAGGAAGGATGGGATATCAGAGATACCTGGAAAGACATGCATGAATTGATGCTAAGTGAGATAAGCAGAATTAAAAGAACATTTTATACCCTAACAGCAACATGGAAGTGATAATCAACCTTTATTGACCTGCACATTCCACTAGTGAAATAATCAGGGACAGTTTTAAGATATCTATGACAGAGAATACCAGCTGTATCCAGGGAAAGAACTGTGATGTTTAAACAAAGACCAAAATTATTACCTTCATTTTTTTTTAATTTGTCTTATGTACCAGAGAATTTTGCTATCTCTAATATTTTATTTCATCCTCAAGGATATGTTTTTTTCTCTTGCATTCAATTAATCAATACATAGTATGGAAAGTTTGTAAAGATTATCAGATTGCCTCCTGTGGTGGGAAGGACTAAAGGGAGGGTAGGGGAAAATTGTAAAATTCAAAATATTACAAAAATCATAGGTAGAAATTACTACTTCATATAACTGGAAAACCAAATATTTATCAAAAATATATCTACATAAAAAATTTCAAAATAAATGAATACAAATTTAAAAAGCAAGATATGAGCTGGACTGCTTTGTAGAAGTAGACCTTGAATTTAAAAATAACTATATATATATATATATATATATATATATATATATATATATATATATACACATATAAATAGTTAAACTAAGATTAAAAAAAAGCCAAGGGATTGTTATGGCTTCATTTTTCCTCATCAATGTTTACTCTTCAGGGTACCTTGGGATAAACTTTCATTTTTGTAAATCAATCAAAACTTAACTTATTATGCTCAATTGGCTACTTGTATTTTATTTTGAAAAAATGATTAACCACTTGAGCCTGCAATTTGTCAATTTAATTTTTAATTCCACAAAAAAGCCAAAAAGGAAGACCAGGAATGTGCCCTATTAAAAAAAGAGAAATTCTTAGATTTATACTACTTTTGTCAATGAGCATTTAATACCTCTAAATATTTCAGAATTGTATACAATCTTTAGACTTATCATGTAAAAGTTAAAAGTACCACCTTCACCCTTCACTTTTGGGATCAATTTCCCTAAAAGGTAGCAATTGTATCCCCAGAATCAAATTGGTTCCTGCTTCCTTTTTCTCTACCTGGCCATCAGAGAACTAGAAAAGTACCACCCATTGCGCCCCTTTCAATTTAGGGGAAGTCTAAAGACTATTCAATTCAGTCACCTGTCTTTCTCTGTTCATTTGATGAGATAGCCACCATATATGCTAGTTCTTGCTATGTTTTCACGAAACATCAGCTAAGCAATCTTTCTTTTGTAATCTTTTCAGTGAATTAAGAAAGCATTATTTCAACTTCAAATTGGACCTGATTTAACACCACACTTATGCCAGGTTACATCTAACACCATGATACTCAATATAGAAAATCAACTTTTACACTGTTCCTTTTGTGAAATTATCATGCAGTACATACATTTTTCTAATTTTATTTTTTTTCAGAATTGAACCAAAATAATAGGTGGTGACTAGAGGTAATTGACTCAAAGAGAAATCCTTTTTTATTTCTTCCAATGATGAACCTAATACAAAACTTCTTGTCTTTCATTTATGTGAATACAATTGTGGCATGTTATGTGTAACCAACAGCACTCATAAAAACCCCACTGATATATATGAGAGAAAGAGAGAGAGAGACAGAGACAGAGACAGAGAGACAGAGAGAGACAGATAGGTGGAGAGACAGACAGAGAAATACAGAGAGTGAGATCATATGTTGGGAGATAATCAGCCTAACTAGGTTGTTTAAGAGTCAGGAAACCAGACTAGACTTGACTGAATGTCAGCAAGAAAAGAAGTTAGAAATGTTACTTAGCAGCATATTAAGAACAATTGGGACATTGTCCCTCAGCACAGTTAGCAGTATACAAAGACAATTGGCACAGAGATCAAGTATTATCCCTCCATTAGAAGTTCAAGGTGACTCCTGACTTTGAAACTCCTTATTGATGTCAGCATTCCTGGGTGTCTATTTAAGGCAATGTGAGAAGCAATCAGGCCAGGCAGAGTTATAGAAGACTTTTTTATTGATCAGGGTTCCTGAATATACTATAACTATAGTGTAAACTTGATTCTTACAATCCTTATTATTCTTAACAATAGACCATGTTATTACATAATGTCAAGGTACAGGGCTCACAGGTATTTGTCTTGATTGATCTAATTGTTTACCAGGGTATGTGGGTAGCCCATATCTGTATAGGACATGGTCGTGCATCACCCAAAGTCACACATGGTCATATACCACACAGTCATCACAGGGCAGTCACACAAAGCCTGGGGCTGCATCACTAGTAAAACCTGAAGCTGGCCTCAGAGTCTAGCCTTGTTCCACATCGCAGGTGAAAACCTGGAGCTGGCCTCAGAGATCCTTGTGGAGCATGGCTCAGGTATCATGGCTCTCCACATCTGATGAACTACTTACCAAAGTACTAGAGAAATATAACAGTAAGCCAATTCCTTTCTCATTCCCTATTGATTCTGTAAGTGTTACAGAGTATCCCAATATCTCATACTAGCATATGTAAGAATAGTACACTGAAGGAAGAAAGTGGTAGTTTCAAAGTTTTACAGGACAGATATTACTGTATATTTTCATGCAAATAATACCATTAGTAAATGTATCTCATATACATTTAATTGACACAGTGGATAGAGTACTAGGTTGGAAGATAAGAAGAACTGAATTGAAATTGAGCCCCGGATATTTACTATCCCCATGTCTTGGGGCAAATCATTCAACCTCCATTTATCTCAACTTTCTCAACTTTAAAATATGGGTAACAAAAATAACTACTCATAGGATTCTTGTGAGGAGCAAATGATACAATTTTTAGATGTCTCATGCAGAAGGCACTTAATAATTGCATATTTTATTTCCTATATTTCTTCAGCATATAGAAAGTTGGAAAAGAAATAAAAATCCTAACATGGAAATGGCATCAATGGAACCAATTTTAGTAAATTATGAAAAGGGGAATTTATATATATTTGTTTGAAATGATAGAACAAGTGGAGAGAGAGCCACAGAAGTCAGGGTGAAGGAGGCTGAAGGGTATGGAAGAACCAAGATTAGTCTATTTCTGATAATTTCAAGTTGTTGTGCTGTATACTGATCGTTTATTCATGAAAAGGCTCAATGGTATCACAAAGGTAATGGTTTGACTTGCTCCTGAATTAAATTTTAAGTGGGTAAGAAGTGTACAATATCATCACCAGTTTCACATTCTCTTCCAGAGATATCAGAGTTCAGTTACAATAAAATTTAAAAAAAAGTTCAAGAAGTCTGGTAATGGATTAGGTCCTTGAGAACTTGAGGGAGGAACTGAAACAGTACCTAGTGGCTTCAGCAGAAATAATATTCACTGGCCCTTGCAATCAAATAAGCATGATCAACATACCTGTTTTTTTTCTTTTGTTTTGTTTTGTTTTGTTTTTGTCTTCAGGTTCCATAGGTGATTCTAAATAATGGAAAACTATCTATGCCTGAAGAAGTTGCACCACCTTTACCACTAAAAAGCAGAATAGAGTGGTGGATAGAAAGTCAGTTCTGTAGCCAGGGAAACCAGTTTTCATATCCTATCTCAAATACATACCGAAGCTAAGAAAATAAATTAAATTGCAGAGAATGAGTCTTTTCATTGTTAGAGGCAGTTTCTTCATCAGTAGTACCCAAAACCAATAATAAAACTTAACTAGCCACATCCCATCTGAATCTTTTCAGAATAAAATCTTGCATATCTTATCATTTTTTTCTCTCTTCATCTACAACTACTGGATTTTCTTAATTATCAGTTAAAGCTCCATCTTCTATAAGAAGCCATTCCCAGTACTCCTTAATCAGTGTCTTCCATCTAAAATTATAGTTATTTATATATTATTTCCCAGTGGGTTTTGGTCTCCTTAAATGCAGGATCTCCTTTTGGCCTTGGTTTATATCCCCAGTACTTAACATAGTGCTTCATATATGTAACTGTTTAAAAAATATTTATTGAACTAAGAAGCTATCTTTCATTGACATTTCTACCATATTTTGCAAAACCACTAATGGCTCCAGTTGTATTCTAAGAGTAAAAGTACTTAGACTGTGTAATTTTTTGCTGAATTTGGAGATATATTTATGATTAACATTAATAGAAGAGAAAAATGTAAAATATTCATCAGCAATTTAAAGGGAATAATGGTTTATATATGTATTAATCACTTTCACTTTTCCAAATCAATATGGAACTGGTATGAGTGTTATATATCATACTGCAAAATATGGAAAATTCAGATGTAAAATATTTCATAATTTATAGCTCTGTATTTTCCCTTTCTGTCATTCACTCTTCTTTCTTTTCCTCTAGAGGATTTTAACTCAGAGCTGGTCGGTGAAGAGTGAAATCTTGAGTAAATCAAAAGTCTGCTATCACTATTCAGTCATAAGGGATTTCACAAGACCACAAAAGTGTTGTAATCCCTCATGACATCATAATGTATGATGCTGCACTTGAACATGAATACCATTTAAAAATGCTTCCATAAAACAACAGCATTTCCACATTTTTTCTGGTCTTAATGGAATTGTGTTTTGCCATGTTACCCACTCTAGAACAATTTTACTTGGCAGTGAACTTAGCAATACATTTTGATTTTAAAAAATATAAGTAAAAACCATACAAAAATATCATATTGTATAATTGAGGGCAAAGGAAGATCATGAAAATATTCTGTGTGTAAAAAAGGTATGAATTTCTGTCATAACAAAGTCATCATTTGCAAGGCAAGAAATTATAGTTGCCTTATTTCCTCAGATAATCATATTAGCAAAATAAATGAAACCTCTTAAATGCTTTCTGAAGTCACTGGTTTCCTTCACAGCAACTGCTCTGAGTTACACCACTGAGTCATTTCAATAACAGGTAATACTGGATTTAGCACGATCTGCATTGACAGAATTTATATGTGAAGTACCAATCAGCCCTCCTCAACAAACTGTTTTAAACAAATTGTTACTATTGCATGCACATTAGGTACAAGATAGCCTTTGTAAAACATTTTTTTAATGAGATCATTCTTTTTCTTATGTTATTCCCCTTAATTCCTTGCTATGTTCTCCAAAACTTTAATCACCAAAATCACTTGTAAAACCCATTAATAGACCAGAATCAGAAGTTAAAAGTTGAAACCAATGAATTGTATATTAATTTATATAATGTAATTCAAAGGCATCCCTTTATACAAAAAATAATTTAAAAGAGCATGTTGGAAAGGAATACATATATTTAATGAGCATATTTCTCGACACAGAAAATATATCAAAAGAAGTCATTTTTTTTGCCATTATTGTCTTGTAACAAGTCTGGAAAGGATAAGTACTTCCCTAATGTTAGTTTTTTTCCCCCATATAAAATATTTTCACCTTTTCTTTCATTAAGTAAACTTTTATTAAATGCTTTACTGTGTACCAGGTCCTCTGCTAAGTGATAGGGATACAAAAAGAGGGGAGGAAGGCAGTATCTTTCCCAAGGAATTCATAATAAAATGAGGAATATAACATACAAGTAGATATGTACAAAATGACCTATTTAGAGAATAATTGGGAAATATTAAAAGAGATAAAGCATTGGAATAAAGTGGGGTTAATAAACATTTGCTGTAAAATGATAAGATTTTTGATGACAGAAAAAGGAAGCCAGGAATGTCAACAGTGAGAACCAGAGGAAGACAGTTCCAGAAAATTTGTCTAAAGTCAAGATATAGAGTGTCATGTTCATGGATATCAGGATCACTGAATCAGAGAACTCATTGGGAAATTAGCATTTAAGAAGACTAGAATGGTAGGAGGAGGCTAGGTTATATAGGAATTTGGATGACAAGGTGTGAAGGTGGAATATTGGAGAAATATTGCAAAGGTGAAATTTCATGCCAACACTTTGGATTTTGAAGATGATATTGTGAGGAATCCAGGATGCATCCTAGATTGAAAGACTAGTATTTTGAACCTAAGGCTATGGTATTGCCTTTTATAGTAATTGGAAAAGTAGGGGATATGAAGGTGCGAAGATTTAGGGGGAAATAATAAATGCTTTTTAGATATATTGAGTTTGATATGTATGAAAGCCAGTTGGAGATGCACATTTGGGCTCAGTAGAAGAACTTGGATGTGAGAGGTTCATGTAAGAGTTGAGATACTAATTAAATCTATACGAACTGATGAGATCACAAAGTAAATGGTATAGAGAAAAATAAGAAGAGGACCCAGTATAGAACAGTGAAGGATAATGATTGCTATTAGAGGACATATTCTGGAGGAGGATCCTTTGAAGTACATAGAGAAGGAGCGATTGGATTGATATGAGGAAAAGAAGGAAATAGTAGTATACTAAATTTGGAGAAATGACAGTTGTTAGGAAGAGAAAGAATTCAAAGGTGCCAAAGGCTTGCAGAGAGGTCAAGAATGAGATTTGAGAAAGACCATTGGATTTGAAATGAGAAATCATCAGTAACAAGTTCAGAAATCTGAGACACTTCATCTATTAATGGTTACAATTATGCCCATGACCCTAACCCTTCCTTCAAATTGTTTTACAAAAGTTATAGAAAATGTTACAATCTTTTAAAAAATGGAAAATTTGATATTAAAAAAGGTTTTGGAATTAATAATCTGAAATATTAACTAGGAAATATCTGATTGGAACACTTCTCCCTAATTACTTAGGAAGAGTATATGCTTTCTGTTTATGATCTACAAAGATATAGACAGAATCTGTGGAGCAGATATGTTTAAAAAAGGTAAGAGTCTTCCTTGTCAGAAAGTAAAGGATAGAGAGAATGTTAAGAAAAAATTTGAAGTAGATGAAATATAATTTTAATGTGATTACACAATAAAAGAAAAAGGAGAAAGGAGAAGAAACTTGAGAAAAATATTTTTGATAAAAAATATGAGCAAGATGCTTGATGAAACAATGTTTCCAGATAAGTGAAGAGAAATCATTAACTAATATATGGAGTGTTTGAAGTGACATGAGCTGTGATGTCAGTTAAAATCAAAATTATGTGAATAGGTTTGGTAGGTCCTGGAATTCATTATTAATGTCATTTGTTAATAAATGATATATGTATAATCATTCATTTTAATATTTATGTAAATATGGAAAAAAGAATAATTACTTTTGGTAATTGAGATTTCACTAAGACATTAAATACTTAATTTTTAATGAAATAGAGTGGAACTTGAGGTAATTAATTACATAATGAGAAAGGAATTGCACTTTTTAAATGAGAAATAAATGATCAACTTATTCAAAAGTGAACTAATTATTTTATCCCCAAATTCTTCCCCATTCATAACTTCTACATTATCATCAAGGACAAGATCATACTTCCTATGGCCCATGCTAATTACCTTGGGGCTAGTCTTGACTCTTTATCTTTTTGTTATTTTTCATATTTAATCAGTGACTAATTTCAATTGATTCTACCATCCCAATCTCTTGTATATCTCCTTTTCTCTCTTCTGAAACTGAAACTATTTTGTTTCAGGACTCAAATGCATAAATTTTGGAGGATTACAATACCCCATGGTTCACTGTACCTTAAGTTTCTCTTCTCCAATCCATCCTCCATTATAGTATTAATCTTTTTTTGGGGTGTTTTGGCAAAGCAAATGGGGTTAAGTGGCTTGCCCAATGCCACACAGGTATGTAATTATTAAATGTCTGAGGCCGGATTTTAGCTCAGGTACTCCTGACTCCAGGGCCAGTTCTCTATCCACTGTGCCACTTATCCACCCCTACAGTATTAATCTTAAAGCCCAATTTGAACCATTCTATACTCCCCTCATTAAATAAACTATATTGCATTCCTATACCTTTAGGAACAATTATATAAAGCTCTTTTTGGTTTTTAAAGTCCTTTTTAACCATTTCCCTTCTATTTCAGGCCTTTTTAATCTCCTCATATATTTTTCAATCTTGTCAAAATTATCTCTACCTTGTGTTTTTATTTACAATCCTTTATTTTATTTTTAATAGTCAAGCAGCATTTATTTCAATATTCATTTTGTAAAATTTCTCCTTCCTTCCCTCCTCCAGAACAGCAAACAAAATGATATAGGCTATAGCTATACAGTCATGCTAAACATATTTCCATATTAATTATGATGTAAATGGAGAATCAGAACTAAAAGGGCAAACTATGAGAAATGAAAAGGAAAAAAAAGAAATTTTAAAAACTGAGAACAGAATGCTTTGATCTCCATTCAGGAACATATTTCTTTCTTTAGTTGTGAATGGCATTTTCCATCACCAGTTCTTTATAATTGATTTTGATTACTGTATAGCTCAAAATATCTAAGTCTATCAGAATTAACCTCCACACTATACTGCTGTTATACTAGTTCTGCTCACTTTACTCAGTACTAGTTCAGGTATGTACAGAATTATTTGAAATCCATCTGGAATCATTTCTTAAAAACAGTACTAATTCATTGCATTCTTGTATTGCAACTTGTTCAGTTATTTCTAAATTAATGGTCATCCCCTCAGTTGTCTGTTTTTTTTTTCCACCAGAGAAAGAGCTGCTATAAATATGTTTGTATGTGAAATTCCTTTATCCCTTTTTTATCATCTCTTGGGATACAGACCTAATAGATGTATTACTGCCTCAAAAAGCATGCATAACTTACAGCTTTTGGGGTACAAATCCAAATTACTTTCCAGAAAGGTTAAGTCATTTCTTTATTCCCCAGTTTACTAGCCTTCTAGGTTTCCCACATCCCCACCAACATTTATCACTTATCTTTTTTGTTGTATTAGTCAATTTTATAGCAGCCAGATGGTACTGCAGCATTTCTTTAATTTGTGTATCTATAATTATGTTTTGAAGGATTTTTCCATTAAATATAGATATCTTCAATGTCTTCATCTGAAAACTGCCTGCTCATAATCATTTGACAATTTGCTAATTGTGGAATCAGTTGTATCATAACAAATTTGACTCAGTTCTCTATATGTGGAGAAATTAAGTCTTTAACAGAAAATCTGGATGTAAAAATTTTTTACTGGCCTTCCAGTCTTGATTGCATTCTTTATGTTTGTGCAAAAATGATTCATATCAATGGAGTTTAATTATGCATTTTGCATATCATAATGCTCTCTATCTCCTATTCTAACAGTAAACTATTCCTTGCTCTCCTAATGTAGTTTATTTTGCAATTTTTGTCTAAATCATGTAACCATTTACAACTTGGCTTGCCATAGAGAATGAGATATTGTCTATATCTACTATATTATTTTTTGAGTTTTCCCCAAATTTTTGTCAAATAGTAAGTCCTTATCCCACAAGCTAGAATTCTTTCATAGTCATTATCAAACAGTTTTGATCATTGTCATTATATAATATAGTTTTAATTCTGGTAAAGCTGGCCACCATAATTTGCTATTTTTATTAATTGCCTTGATATTTTGACCTTTTGTTCTTCCAGATAAATTTTATTATTATTCAAGTTTCATAAAATAATTTTGTATTTTTAGATTTGATATGACATTAACTATGTAGAGTCATAGAGAATTCTGAGTATCCATTATTTCTAGCTAAGTATATTCTATCTAATAGAGTTACAATTCTTGAGAGCTATTACAGTCTTTCTCCCAAGTAGGATTATAGCCAGTTTCATCCCACTGGATAGCAGTCTCATGGATAAGTCATAATTGTCCATAATTTCTGGTTAGGTATATATTCTCTCTGTTATAGTTACAATTCTCAAAAGTTATGAGATTCTTTTTCCCATGCTGGGATATAGCCAGTTTGTTCTTATTGGATAGCAGTTTTTTTTTCTTTAACCTCCCCCTTTTTTTACCTTTTCATTTGTCTCTGGAATCTCCTGCTTGATGTCCAAATTTCTTCTTTAGCTCTGCTCTTTTCATCAGCAATTTTTGAAATTCTTACATTTTTTGAAATGTCCATTTTTCCCCTGGAAAAGAAGGCTCAGCTTTGCCTGATAGTGTATTCTTGGTTGCATTCCAAGCTCCCTTGCTCTTTGGAATATCTCATTTCAGGCCCTTTGATCCCTTTAATGTTTATGCATCCAGGTCCTGCATAATCCTTACTGTGACTCCTTGGTATTTAAATTGTTTCTTTATGGCTGCTTGCAGGATTTTCTCTTTTATCTGATAGTTCTGGAATTTGGGTACAACATTCCTTGGTGTTTTCATTTTAGGATCTCTTTCCAGAGGTGATCCATGTATTCTTTCAATAATTCTTTTGCCCTCTAGTTCCATGAAATCAGGGTGATTTTCCATCACTAAATGCTGTAATATTAAATCCAGGCATTTTTGTCTTCAATGTTTTCAGGAAGACCAATAATTCTCAGATTGCCCCTCCTTGGTCTATTCTTGAGGTCAGTAGCTTTGTTGATGTGACATTTTACATTTTCTTCTATTTTTTTTGTTTTTGTGTTTTTTAAACAAGTTCTTGCTGTCTCATGAAGTCATTAGTTTCTGCAGACTCCATTCTTTTTTTTTAGGGAGGAGTTTTCTTCATTTACCTTTTGCAACTCCTTTTCCAATTGTTCAATTCTATTTTTGAAAGAACTTTCCATTTGACCAATTGAGGTTTTGAGGGAAATATTTTCTTTATTCATTTGCCCAATTAAGGATCTGAGAGAGTTATTCTCATTTTGTATTCATCCAATTAAGGATCTGAGAGATTGTCTCAGTTTGTATTTTTTCAATTGTATTTTCCAATGATTTGATTTCTTGTTGCATGATGGTAATCTTCTCTTGGGTTTCTTTTCCCAAAACTTCCAATTGATTTTTAAACTCCTTACTTATCTCTTCAAGGAAATCTTTCTGTTCTGGAGACAAGATCATATTCTCCTCAAGTCTCTCTGAGTTAGGGACTCTTCCTTCCAAAAATTTTTCTATGGATCCACCTTTCTGCTGACCTTTCTTCATTTTGCTAAGACCTTTTTTTGGGGAGGGGCTGGTTCACAGAGGTTTGGTGCTAGGATCCCTAGAGGTTTTACACACTGAGTGTAATTTCTTCAGCTGGGTAGTAGGGGATGCTGGTTTCTACCTCTGGCCTTGATTAAGGCCCTCTCCCTTGGCCTTGGAGGGAGTGATTGAAGCTGTTAAACACTTTTGTCTTCAATCAGTCGTGGGCTATACTCTGGGGTGAGATCATCACTCTAGCTATTGTCAGCTTAGGGTTTCTTCTGCTCACACACCTGTGCCTGGGGCACTGTAATTGTGTTTATTCAGGGAAGAGGTTTCAGCCAAAATGGAGGCTTAGACTCAAAATTCCTCCTGACCAGAGGAGCCCAGGAATGATGTCCACAGTTCTCCTGCACTGGAACTCTCCTCCCCAGCCCTGTAGGCAAGCTCTAGATGGTCAGCGTCAACACCATTACCTCTGTTCCCTAGTTGTCCCAAGAACCCACAGTCGACCAGGCTCTAGCCCCTCTGCTTATCAACAATGGTTAGTTCTCAGGGCCTCAGGCTTCCTTGTTCCAACCCCACTGACAATCAGGCTAATCCATGACTGATCCGTCCTCTGTGCCTGGACTCATCTATGATTTCAGAAGACAAATCCTGATGTAGATATTCTTTCTCCTGGCTTTATTTTCTTGAGTTTTTGGATTGGATTTCTGTTAAGAGGTTTATTTCATATCATATATGGGTAAAGATCTGGAGATGTTAGAATTGTGCCTGTCTTCTTTCCACCATCTTGGCTGGAAGTTCATTATTCTCACTTTAAGCCAGAATCCCCCCCCACCCTGAGCAATTCTCACTCTCTTTCTACTTTCCCCTATTATAGTAGGACTTTTGAAACTCTTCATGTGGTGAAATTACCCCAATATCCCTTCTCTTTCCTCCAATCTCTGTTCAATCAGTTTTTATGTCTTAATTTTTTAAAATCACTCCACCAAAATCAATTTATATATTCAACTTATGCCTAAGTATACTCCCTGTAATAGAAATACAGTTCTGAATAATTATGAGAATCACCCTCCAACAGAGAGATGTAAACAGTTTAATCTTACTGAATACCATTCTTTTTCTATTTCCCTATTACTTTTTATGTAATTGCTGAAGATAATGTTTGAAGATCAAATTATCTGTTCAGCTCTTTTTATAATCAGGAAAATTTTAAAGATATCTATTAGTGTTTGCCCAATTTTACTGGGTAATTGATTCTTGATAGTAATCCAAATTCTTCTGCTCTCGCATGTACCATATTCAATGTCCTTTGATACATTGATATTGATGCTGTCAAGTCTTGCATAATCTATTTTATTTTTTTATCATGTCTCTAAGCTAGTTCAAGAAATCTTAAATTACCTCACCTGGATCTATTTGCTGGATCAATTGTTTTTCAAATGAGATATTTTGCATTTTTTTCAAATTTTATTTTATTTGATGAATTCTTGATTTCTCAGAGTGATTAGCCTCCACTTGCCCAGTCTGTACTTTAAGGAATTATTTTCTTCAGTTAGCTTTTGCATCTCTTCTTCCATTTTGTCAATTCTATTTTAAAAGAATTTTTTTCTTTTCTCATTTGCCTGATTATGCTTTTACAGGAATTATTTTCTTTTTTTGCAAAGGAGTTTTTTCTTCAATCATAGTATTTCCTTTTGCAGGATTCTGAATTTCTCTTCCATTTCTTTTCCCCATTTTTTTCAACTTGATCTTTAAAAAGCTTTTTGAGCTCTTCCAGAAAGTCTTTTTGTTCTGGATACCAATTCATATTCTGTTTTAGGTTTCAGATATATTATTTTTTTCTGCTCTCCCCTGTTGAGATGATGTTTTCCCCACCTTTACTTTCAAAATAACTTTCTGCATGACTTTTCTTATTCATTTTGCTCTCTGCTTTTCAAACTCCTTTTGTTAGGGTAACAGCCCCCTTCTGTGTTGAGATAGCAACTCAGAATTCTAGAAACAGAACTTCTATGCTGAGAATGTCAGTGGAAAGTTTACTGGATTGGGGCCTTCCATATTGAGAATACCAGTCGCTTTCTGTCTAAACTGAGCTATTCAATCCTTCCCAGAAAGGGAGTTATGGGGCAACTTTGTTGAAGCTCTATAATCTGACTTGCTAAATTGTTGGCATGCTGAGGTGGCAATTCAGGAGCCTCTGCAACAGATAAGGTAGAGACCTTAGATGAGAAACTCTGGCTAGATCCATCCACACCCTGCCAGTTCTGCTTTCAGTTCCCTGCCCTGGTTCAGCTGCCTGTTTTTGGTCACACTTCCATGCCACCTGAGACAAAACTTGCTGGAACATACTCCAGACTGTTCGTTTATGAGTTTTGTTATTCCAGAATTTCTTTATAGTCAAGATTGGCATTGTTTTTGAGGGAATACTGGATGAGATTTAAAAATTCTTAGTTTCTCTCTGTCATCTTGACTCTGTCCCTGCTCATGATTTCTTTTTTTAGGGTTCTTTCTCCTTTTTAATGATCTCTTTAGGATAGTGGTGTTTTAGATTAAAGGGTTTGCATAGTTTTATTTTTCTTTGGAAAGAGTTCCAAATTATTCTCTACTATGGCTGAATAAGTTGACAATTTATGGGCATTTTGTCACTCCTTTACTCTCTTGAGATGGCATTTTTATGCTCTGTATTAGCATAGTACCTTTCTAGGTTTAGTGCTATTTTTGGCTTTTTGCTCATTTTTGAAAACTGTGCTCTGTTCCTGAGACATAGTGGATAGAGTCCCAAGTTGTTTTGTGCTGGAGGACTGGGCCATTGGTACTTGGTTTTTAGCTCTGGCATTAGAAGTGTTCACAGTTTAGTCTCTGATTTAGGATGGGCTCAAACTAGTCTTGTCTGCTGCATCAGCATTCCTGGACTCAGAATTTGTTTTCTGAGCTCGGGAAGGACTCTCATTGACAGGCTGATGTATCACTAGCCTACTGAGGCAGGACTTGAGCTTCAGTATAGCTAAGAGCCTCCTGATGGCTTCCTAACTCTCTTACCTCTGCTGGACTGTAATCTCCTTTTAGTCAAATGAGACGGACTTTTCCTGAAGTTCCTCTAAGATATCTTGAGATGAAAAATATTTCACTTTGAGTTTTTTTTTTGGGGGGGAGGGGGGAATAAAATAAGAGTTGGTTTTGATGATTCTTTTTTTCATGCTTCTTTTAAAAGTTGTTTTGGAAAAAGCTAAGTGAGCTTCCTAGCATCTTGCCACCATTTTGGTTCTGTCCAGGAAGTCCTGTCTGTTCTGACTTTTTATGGATTTTGTAGGTAAGTTCTACTCTTTGTTTTCCCTCTAAGCTCTCAATTCCTCTAATTTACTTTTCCATATAAATTTCACTTCATTGCTTCATTTCTTTCAGTTACCCTTATGGAATCTCTGGCCAGACTATTCTTTTCTGTGAGTATTATTCACTAATTTAGGGATTTCATTTTGGATGATTACATAACCAGAGAAATTTGTTGCATCTGTTTATTATTATGTTCATCCTTGGTTCTTAATAAAGGCTTAAAAGCAGAACTAGGCTTTTCTCCTTCTCACTCTCTTGAACTAGAATGATTTAGTGAAGGGTTTTTTTTGTCCTTATCTATTTCTAACTTCTACACTTCTTGATGAATCTGTGCTCAGAGTACTTGAGGAATCCAGTGTCAAAACTATATAGTTGTCCATTTCTAATATGGGCAATAGTTGGTCTTGA
Organism: Macrotis lagotis; assembly: GCF_037893015.1. Classification (NCBI taxonomy): domain Eukaryota; kingdom Metazoa; phylum Chordata; class Mammalia; order Peramelemorphia; family Peramelidae; genus Macrotis; species Macrotis lagotis. Next base: position 199,007,038 of record NC_133666.1, on the reverse strand, counting down.
ATCTCTCAGATTTTCTTTGATCACAGTGCCTGAGTGTTTTCCTTTTTTCTTCCACAGTTGGGATTATTGATAGGCCTATGAAGCCTTTATGGATCAGAATTTGGGATAGTATTCTCTTCCCCTTATGATTTCCAGAAATGAATGCTATTTTCTATGTCCTTGGAGGCTCATTTGCACTTGCCTCTCTAAGGGTTACCCCTGTTAAAGTAAGGTGATGATTTTTGAGTTTATATAGAGTTTTATTAGTTAGGGTGTTTGCTGGTTAATTTTATCTTCCCCTCTAAGACTTCCTCATTCAGAAGACTTGTATTTGCATGTCCCTATCCCTAGGGTTTTCTAATTGGGTTTTGCCCCATCAGGTATCTACCTAGAAATTTTACCTTCTTGATGATGCTGATATTTTTTGCCTTGCTCTCATGGCAATTTCTTTGGAAGTCTACTCTTCCAGGGTCAGTAGGTTCTGACTGTAATTTTGTGGAGTTTTAAACTAGAATGAAGATCTTACTGATTATTCTTTTTAGGGAGAGATGGCATTTCTGTGTCACTGTTCAATCTACCACTATTTCTATGCCACTTCAGAAATAGGATAGTTGGACTGCCTTCTTGAAAATAGCATTCTCTTAATATACTACCAATATGAAAAACTCATTTTTATTTCTTAAAAAAATCACAAACCAAAACTCCAGAACACATTCTCAACAAAATAAATAGGTTAAGTAACAAAACATAAGTCTCCACTAAACTAAACAGCCATCTTCAAATAAAAATAAAATTACAGTGATTCAAATGCAGGTAGCTACTCAAGCATATTCAATGTATACCTATCAGGTTCCTTTTCCCCACTGGAAATTCAATTAAATGCCAAAAATATAATAAAAATCACCTTGAATTTTTATGAAGTAAAGAAGAGGATATATATTTAATTTAGCAACAAATGCTTTTTAGACCTAATCCAGTTGGAATGTCAAGGATTAGGTATAAAAAAGAATTTGTTTCTAAATTACAATATTTCATGATGGCTGTTTAGTTTAGTGGAGACTTATGTTTTGTTGCTTAACCTATATAAACATAAACAAATAGAGAGATACATACATATGCATGTATATGTGTATATATATGTATGTACATTGTATAGATGCATATACTTATATATGTATATATAATAAATAGATTAATTTAACTAGGTATGGTATAGTTTTCAAGTTTACATATGTTACAAAAGCAGTAGTTCAATTAGCTTCAATGTTTCCCTTTTTCTTGCCTCTTTTCTTAAAAAATTCAAGTTAGCTACACTAAATCCATATTGCAACGTAAAGAACATACAAATATTACCATTTAAGAAAATTTTTGTAAGTTTTATTGCAAGGTTTTTTAAGAGAAAACTTCTATCATTTAGCTATCATTTAGTGATTGAAGTGAGAGGAATTAAAAAGAAAGTGGGATAATATAGGCATCAAATCTGCTGAAGAAATAAGGGAGACGTGTCCTTTTAGACAAATAGGCTAACATGTTTTTAAGGTTGTCTTGAAAATAAGGAAAAATGATAAGCATTTCAAGCCCTTATTGAGCTACATTAATGTTTCAGTAGTGGTTGTTGTTGTTCCAGTGCTGAATAATTTTCTTTGAACCTTTTAAAAAAATTGCAATTGTAAAGATTTATAAAAATTGCACTCATTGTCTTATTTTTAACAACAAAAAATGTCATATATTGAATAGAATTTAGAAGGGAAATCCTTGTAAACAACTACAAAGTAATTTGCAATCAAATAATTGTTGACATTATAATATGAGTTTGTCTGCATCCAATTAAAGTTATTAGAAACTAGAAACTACTATAATTAAAAGAAACATATACTTCCAAACAGTTTCTTTAAAGCAAAGTGAAAAGAAAAAGCTATACAATATGTATTTTCCTCATATATTTAAATATTTTTATATAGATGTGCATATGCATAGGTTTCCACATGTATATTTAGAGTTGAAGGGAATTTATCTACTACCTAATTCTAATCCATCATTTTAAATAAGAAAATTAGAACACAGAATCACTTGTTTAAGGTCAAATGGATGTTAAAAGACAAAAACCTAAATTTAAACTCTGATTCTCTGATGCATTGTTATCTCTGAACTATGCTAATATTCAAAACAATATGGCCCCATGAGTAGAGAGAAATGGAGATAGGAGTTTTAGTTTTGATACTACCATTAGCTGACTCTGTGATTAGTGTCCTTCCTTAATCTTTCTAGGATCATTAGAAAATATAGTTAGTTGAAAAAAAAAGATGTCTATGGTCCCTTCAGCTTATAACATTTAATTTTTTCCTCTTCTGTTATTCTGTACAAGCATTGCTATTCCTGTTTTCTTTATATCAAGAAAGCACAAAGAATCAATAAATATATTTATTTTTCAAAATTTTCTCTATTTTTTATTTACACATTACTAAAATATTCTTGTTTAAGAGTAAACATAATACGCCCTACCGCACAAAAATAGAAAACCTCATGAGAAATAAAGTAAAAGAAAGAGAAAAAAATGTGTTTCAGTCTGTATTCTGAAACCATCAGCTCTGTCAGTAGATCACATTCTTTATCATAAATCCATTACAGAAGTTACTTCCATATTTTTCCATAGTTCCTTTTAATGATTGCAATTCCCTCCATCCATTCCTCACCACTACTATCCATTATATTTTATTTCTAATTTCACTCAGTCCCTCTTCTAAAATGTGCTGTAGGGTACTGAGTAACACAGTGGATGGAGCACTGATCCTGAGGCTAAGAGACCCCAAGCCCACATATTGCCCCAGCAACCACCTGGCCCTGTGGTCCAGAACAGTCCAGCCAATCCCAGCAACTTGAAAAAAAGTAAAAAAGAAAATGTGTTATATCTGACTATACTCTCCTATGATCTACGATCTCCTCTATCACCCATAGCCCCCCCTTCTTTCCTTTTTTCTCTAGATGTCTATACCCTATTGAATATGCATGCTGTTTCCTCTCAGTCATTTCTGATGAGAGTGAAGGTGGCCACATTCCCTGTTGTCTTCCCCTCTTCCACACCATTGCAAAAACTCATTGCAAAAATAATATTTTTATATGAAATATCTTAATCTATTCCACCTCTTCTTGCTATTACTCCAAGTACATTTCCATTTTAGTCATTGACTCTATTTTTACCATCATATTATATCTTCAAATTCAACTCCCTCCTGTGCTTCATCTATAAAAGCTCCTTCTACCTGCTCTATTGAATGAGTATTATCAGGATCATCTTTCCATGCAGGAATACATACAGTTTATCATCATTAAGTCCCTCATAAATTACCCTTCTCCTCAATTCTCTATGCTTCATTTGAGTTCTGTACTTGAAGTTAAAACTTTCTGTTCTGCTCTCATTTTAACAGAAACATTTGAAATTCCCGTTTTGTTAAAAGTCCTGCTTTTGTGGTGGCTAGGTAGCACAGTGGATAGAGCACTGGCCCTGGAGTCAGGAGTACCTAGGTTAAAATTCAGCCTCAGACCCTTAATAATAATAACCTAGCTGTGTGGCCTTGGACAAGCCACTTAACCCCATTTGCCTTTTAAAAACCTGAAAAAAAGTCCATCTTTTCCCCTGGAAGATTATATTCTGTTTTACTGGGTAGTTAATTCTCGGTTACATTTCCAGCTCTTTTGCCTTCTGGAACACTATATTCCAAGCCCTATGAGCCCTTAATGTAGTTTCTGCTAAGTATTTTGTGATCCTGACTACAAATCTATGAGATTTGACTTGTGTCCTTCTGGCTACTTGTAATATTTTCTCTTTGACTTGGGAGTTCTGGAACTTGACTATAATATTCTTGGACATAGTTTAATTTTTTTACATCTCTTTCTGAAGGAGATCAGTAGATTCTATCAATTTGTATTTTACCCTCAGTTTCTAGGATATCAGGGCAATTTTCCTGTAGGAATTCTTTAAAAATGAGATCAAGGGGCAGCTAGGTGATGCAGTGGCCCTGGAGTCAGGAGTACCTAGGTTAAAATTCAGCCTCAGACACTTAATAATAACCTTGCTGTGTGGATTTGGGCAAGCCACTTAACCCCATTTGCCTTGACAAAAACCTAAAAAATAAAAATAAATAAATAAAAATGAGGTCAAGGGTCTTATGCTGATCATGATTTTCAGGTATCCTAATAATTTTTAAATTTATCAGATCAGTTGTTTTATCAATGATATATTTCACATTTCTTTCTAGTTTTTTATCCTTTTGGTATTGGATTATTGTGCCCTGATTTCCTCATAAAATCATCAACTTCCTTTAGCTCCATTCTACATCTGAAGGATTTGTTTTCCTCACAGAGCTTTCTTATCTCCTCTTCCATCTGGCCCATTCTGCTTTTTAAACATTCTTCTCAATAACTTTTGAAATGTTTCATCCATTTGATATAAGCTGGTTTTGAACATGTTTTTTCTTCAGCATTTTTTTTTGGATCTACTTGACTAAGCTGCTGAATTCATTTTCTTGTTTTTCCTGTATCTGTCTCATTTCTTTTCCCAATTTTTCTTCTATCTCCCTCACTTGAATTTCAAAATCTTTTTTGAGTTCTGTCATAGCCTGAGTCCAACTTCTACACTCTTTGGGGTCTTTAGATGAAGAAGCTTGGACTTTCTCATCTTCAGATTGAGTATTTTGGTCCTTCATGGGACCAAAGTAATTGTCTATGGTCAAGTTCTTTTTTTTTCTGTTTACTCCTGTCCCCAATCTTTTCCTGATTTGGGGGTGCTTCCAGACCTTTTGAGTATAATTGGGACACCCCCACAAGTACCTCAGTGTGTGCAACTCTGATCTCCTGGTCTATGAATGACCACAAGATCACCACTCTGCTCCTGGGGCTGCTAGGGGTGGTTCCTGCTCTATGGGGGGCATAGACTGTGACCAGGTTCTGAATGTGGTCAAAGACAGTCCTGTTACAGGGACAGAGGACAGATCTTGGAAGTCTCCCTCTACTCCCTCACCTTTGGTGGACTGAGGACTCAGAGTGCAGCTGCCTGCAGGCTCCTGCTTGGTGACTAGTAAATATTTTTAAAGCATCTGCCAGGCATTAAACAGTTTTCTGTAGTTGCAAAAACAATGACTGTAAAAATACTTACTTTTAAAAGCTTACATTCTAATGAAGGAGATAACAAGTACACTGGAAAATATGCATAATATAAATGTAAGAAATATAACTACAAATAAAAATAAAATAACACACTGCAAAGTAGTCAGATAGGGGTAGAGCTACAACTACCCTTAAAAGCCATTTCTCATTTCAGTCAATGATATTTTAAAATAAATTCATAGACATAGCATATCATCATTGACTATTAGGTGCTATATATATGTAAATGTACATGTATATGTATATGAGGGAAGATATATTGACTTGCTAATTTATTTGTCTTATTTATTTGGGGACATAATTAAAATTTTAATACTCAAAGATTATACATTGTAAAATATTTAGTCATATGATGTATTTCTTACTAATAATTGATAAAAACAGATAAAATAGGGTAATGCTTTTCGTGTTTGGAAATACCCAGTGATTCACAATTTCTGACCATGCAATAATATCACAATATGCAGTAAGAAATATAAAATTAACAAAAAGTTAACAGAAAACTAATGAGGGGGGAAGGTCATAGGAGAAGAAATAAATGGAAAAAAATAATAAAGGAAGCTGTCAGAAGAGTTAAAACAAATCATATATTCTCAAAGAAGTAAACTAGAAATAAATGTGAAGAGAATTAACATGGAATTTAATTGTTTTTTTTTCTTTTTAAGATAATTCAAAGTACATTCAATTTATTTTTTCCAACTAATATTTTATTTTTCCAAATTACATGGTATGAAAGTTTCTTTAACTATTCAACCACTTACATGCATATTTTTAAGTTACCTCATTTCTTTAAATTCTCCCTTCCCAGCCCCTTCCCATCAGTCTGGTGAATATTGTTCATATATGTTTTTCTTTAGCATATTTACAAATTAGTCATTTTCTATATGAGGAAGTAAAATTAAGGGGCAAAGAAAAAAAAACCATGAGATAGCAAAGAAAAATTCAGAGATTGTTAAAAAGTGAATGAACTTTTCATTCAGATTCTGTAGGCTTTTTTTCTGTTTTTTTTTCTTCCTGTGGATATGAATAGCATTGTCCATAGCAGTTCTCCTAGAGTTGTCCTAGTTCTCTGAACTGCTGAGAGGATTTTCATCCATCAAGGTTGACCAACTCAAAATGTTTTTGTTAATTTGTACAGTGTTCTCTTTGGTCTACTCCCTTCACTAATCCCTGTAATTTGTTCCATGCTTCCCTTGAGTCTGACTCTTCATGTTTTCTTATGCAACAATATTACTTCACAACATTCATATTCCATAACTTATTTAACCATTCTCCAGTCAATGGGCATTCTATCAATATCCAATTCTTTGACACTACAAAAATAGTTACTTTGATTATTTTGAAACTTGTTTGATTTTTCCCATTGTCATGATTTCTTCTGCATATGGGACTAGTATGGATGTTACTGTATCAAAGGATATAAAAAGCTTTATTGTTATTTTTGGCATAGTTCCATATTGTTTTCCATAAGAGTATAATCAATCCACAACTCCACCAACAATCCATTAACGTCACAATCTACCCAAAAGCTCTCCACCATTGATCATTCTTCCTTCTTAGAATCTTAGCCAATCTGATAGGTATGCGTTTGCAGTTCATAGTTTCTTAAATCTTTGTTTCTCTCTTTTTTTCCATTGGTTTTGCAAGGCAATGGGGTTAAGTGACTTGCCCAAAGTCACATAGTGAGGTAATTATGAAGTGTATGAGTCTGAATTTGAACTCATGTGCTCCAGACTCCAGGGCCCGTGCTCTATTCATTGCAACACCTAGCTCCCTATTCATTTCTCTAATTATTAATGATTTGGAGTACTTTTTTTCATATTATAGAGATAACATTTATTTTCTCATTTGAAAACTGTTCATATATGATGACCATTTGTCAATTGAGAAATGAATTGGAATCTTAAAATTTGATGCAATTCTCCATATATTTTAGAAATAATTCTTTTAACAGAACCCCATAGTTGTGAAATTTTTTTCCACTTTTCTGTTTTCCTTCTTATTTTGAAATCATTGGTATTATTACTGCAGGTTTTAAAAATATTTAATAATAAAAATATCCATTTTGCAATTCATATTATATTCTATTTCTTAGTCATATATTTCTTGCCTTTCTATAGATTTGACAGATAATTTTGCAATGTGTTAAATGATTTATCATATCACCCTTTATAATACACACACACAAACACACAGACATATATATATATATATATATATATATATATATATATATATATATATATATATATATATGTAAATGTATGGATATAGATGTAGATATCTATCTGTATATCTATCCATATATCCTGGACCCATATTGACATGATTATAGTATAGGATGTAAGATGTGGATCTATCCCTAGTTTTTGGAATGCTGTTTTCCAGTTTTCCCAAAAATTTTTGTCAAATACTGAATTCTTATCCCAGAAGCTAATGTCTTTGGGTTTATCAAAAAGTAGATCACTGTAGTCATATGCCACTATTTCTTTTGAACATACATTTGTCCACTGATTCTGTTGTCCATTATTCTGTTTCTTAATCAGTACCAGGCAAGTTTGATATCTGCCACTTTATAGTAATATTCTATATCGGATAGAATTAGGCTACCTTCCTTTACATTTTTTATCACTCCCTCTGTTATACTTGACCTTTTATTGATAGAGATGAATTTATGCTTCTATTTTTTCTAAAAAAAATAGTTTAATAAAATAGTTATTTGATAGTTTTATTAATATGGCACTGAATAAGTAATTTGTTTTGTGTAGAAATGCCATTTTACTTTATTAGTTCAACCTAAGCATAAATAATTAACACTTTTCTTTTAAATATTTATTATTAATTTTTGCATTTTTACAAATTTTCCCCTATTATCGCTTCCCTCCCCCACATGTTACTCTATATATTGCTTCAATGCTATATATTGATCTAAATTGAATGAAATCAGAGAGAAATAATATCCTTAAGGAAAAAAAATATGAGACAGCAAGATTACAAAATAAGATAATGATTTTTTGTTTTTTGTTTGTTTTTTAAATTAGAAGCAATAAACATTGGTCTTTGCTCAAACTCCACAATTCTCTGTCTGGACACAGATGGTATTCTCCATTGAAGATACCCCCAAATTTTCCCTGATTGTTGCATTGATTTAATGAGCAAGTCCTTTAAGGTTGTTCCTCAACCCCATGTTGCTGTTATGGTGTACAATGTTCTTCCGGTTCTGCTCATGTTGCTCAACATCAGTTCATGTACATTGTTCCCAGCTTCTCTCAATTCAACCCCCCCTGGTTTCTAATGGAACAATAATGTTCCATATTATGCATATATCACAATTTGTTCAACCATTCAAAAACTGATTGACATTCACTCAATTTCCAATTCTTCGCTACCACAAACAGGGCTGCTATGAATATTTTTGAACAGGTGATGTCTTAACCCTTTTTTATGATTTCTCCAGGGTATAAATTTGGTAATTTGTGGTAATTTGTGAATCAATTTAATCAAATTTCCCTTCAGGTGTAATTCCAAATTGCTTTACAGAAAGGTTGGATGAATTCACAGATCTACCAACAATATATTAGTGCCTCATATTTCCCATATCCCCTCCAACACTGATCAATGTCCTTTCCTATCCTATTCACCAGTTGGAGAGGTGTGAGGTGGTACCTCAGAGATGCTTTAATTTGCATTTCTCTAATAAGTAATGTTTTATTTTTAATTTTTCAAATGACTATGGATCGCTTTGATTTCCTCCTCTGGAAATTTCCTCTGCATATCTTTTGAACATTTGTCCATTGGGAAATGGCATTTTTTTTATAAATTTGACTCAGTTCTCTATGTATTTTAGAAATGAGTTTTTTGTAAGAAATACTAGGTATAAAAATTGTTTGTCAATTTACTACATGTCTTTTGATCTTCAATAAAGGGGTTTTGTCAGTGCAAAAACATTTTAATTTAATGTAACTGAAATTATCTACTTTATTTTTAATGATGTTCTCCATCTCCTTCCTTCCAAAGATCTGATGGGTACTCCATTCATTGATCTCCTAGGTCACTTATAATATTGTCTTTTATGTCTAAATTTTGTACTCATTTTGTTCTTTTCTTGGTATAGGTTGTTAGGTGTTGGTCTAATTAAAGTTTCTACCTTATTGACTACCAATTTTCCCAACAGCTTTTATCACAGAGAGAGTTTTATCCCAATAGCTGGACTCTTTGGGTTTCTCAAATAGCAGATTACTTTAATCACTTTCTGCTATTGCAACTTGTCTATTCCACTTATCTACTACTCTTTATCTTCACCAATGCAAGACAGTTTTGATGACTGATACCTTATCACATAATTTTAGATCTGGTTAGGCTAAACCATATTACTTTGCAATTTTTTCCATGAAATCCTGGTAAATTCTTAACTTTTATTTCTCCATATTAATTTATTTTCAATTTTTTTTCTAACTCATTAAAATAATTTATTGGAATTTTGATTGGTGGAGCACTAAATAAGTAATTAAGTTATTGTAGGATTGTCATGTTTATTATATTAGCTCATGCTATACATGAGCAGTTGGTATTTACCCAACTTTTTAGATCTGATTTTATTTGTGAGAGAAGTGTTTTGGGTTTCTGAGTCTGTCTTGGCAGGTAGACTCCTAAGTTTTTTATACTGTCTGTAGTTAATTTGAATGGAATTTTTCTTTCTTGGTCTTGCTGCTATTTGTTGCTAGTCATATATGGAAATGCTGAGGATTTATGAGTATGTATTTCATCACATGTGACTTCACCAAAGTTGCTAATTGTTTCTAAAATTTTCTCAGATGATTTTTTAGGATTCTCTAGGTATACCATCAAGTCATATGCAAAAAGTGAGAGTTTTGTTTCTTCCTTCCTATTCTAATTATTTCTATTTCTTTTTCCTCTTCTTTTTGCTAAATCAAACATTTCTAACACAACAATGAATACTAGTGGTGATGCCGGGCATCCTTGTTTCACTCCTGATCTTACTGGGAATGCCTCTAGTTTATCCTCATTGCATAAAATGCATGCTGATGGTTTCAGATAGATACTGCTCATCATTGTAAGGAACAATACATTTATTCCTATGTTCTCTAGTGTTTTCAGTGGGAATGGGTATTGAATTTTATCAAAGGCTTTTTCAACATCTGTTGATATTAGCATATCAATTATGATAGCTTTGTTATTGATATAGTCAATTAAAATAACAGTTTTCCTAATATTGAACCTACCCTGCATTCCTGGGATAAATCCTGCTTGATCATGGTATATTATCCTAGTGATAATTTACTGAAAATGTTTTTTTAATATTTTATTTAAGATTTTTGTACCAGTATTCATTAGGGAAATACGTTTCTATTTTTCTTTCTTTGGTTTGACTCTTTCTGGTTTAGGTATCAGTACCATTGTGTCATAGAGTTAGGCAGAGTTCTGTCTTCACCTATTTTGCCAGTAAGTTTATATAGAATTGAATGAAATTGTTCCCTAAATGTTTCAGAGAATTCACTTGTGAATTCATCTGGCCCTAGAGATTTATTCTTAGGGAGTTCAATAATGGATTGTTGAATTTCTTTTTCTGAGATAGGGTTATTTAAGTATTTAATTTCCTCTTCATGTAATCTGAACAATTTATATTTGTATAAATATTCATCAATTTCACTTAGATTATCAAATTTATTAGCATAAAATTAGGCAAAATAATTCTTTACTGTTACTTTAATTTCCTCCTCATTTGTGGTGCATTCACCTTTTTCATTTTTGATACTAGCAAATTGGTTTTTCTTTCCTTTTTTTAATCAAATTGACCAGAGAATTATCAATTTTATTGTTTTTTTTCATAAAACCAACTCTTGGGACTATTTATTAATTAGTTTTTTTATTTTCGATTTTATTATTTCCAACTGTAATTTTTAAAATTTCTATTTTGGTCTTTAATTGGGAGTTTTTACTTTGCTATTTCTCCATTTTTAGTTGCATGTTTAGTTCATTGATTTCCTCTTTCTCCAATTTATTCTTTATAAACATTTAAAGATGTAATATAGCCCCTGAAACTGTCTTGGCTATATCTCATAACTTTTGGTATATTTTCTTATTATTGTCATTATATAGAATGAAATAATTATTTCCATAATTTGTTGTTTGTTCCACTCATTCTTCAAAATGAGTGTATTTATTTTCTTATTAGTTCTGTGTCTGTATCTCTCTGGCCCAATATTGCATATGATTTTTATTGCATTATGATCTGAGAAAGATGTATTCACTATTTCTTCCTTTCTGCAATTGATTATTAGGGATTTATGTTCTAATACATGATCAATTCTTGTGTAAGTGTCATGTAGTGCAGAAAAAATAGTATATTCTTTATTATCCCCTTTCATCTTTCTCCAAAGATCTATCTTTTCTGAGTTTTCTAACATTTATTTAACTCCTTACCTTCCTCTTTGTTTATTTTATGATTAGATTTATCTAAAACTGAGAATGGGAGGTTGAGGTCTCCCACAAGTAGAGTTTTGCTTCCTATGTCTTCCTGTATCTCATTCAACTTCTCCTCCAAAAATGTGGATGCTATACCACTTGGTGCATACATATTTAGTGGTGAAATTGCTTCATTGTCTACAGTACCTGTTAGGAGGATAGAGTTTCCTTCCTTATCTCTTTTAATGAGATCTATTTTTTTACACTCACTTTGTCTGAGATTAGGATTGCTAAATCTGCATTTTTTCCTTTCAGCTGAAGTAAAATATAATTTGCTCCTACTTTTTACCTTTACTCTGTATGTATCTCTTTGTAAGCAGCATATTGTATAATTTTGGTTTTTAATCCAGTCTGCTCTTCACTTATGTTTTATGAGGGAGTTCATCCCATTCACATTTTAAGTTTTAATTACTCACTCTTTATTTCCCTCCATGCTATCTACCCTCCATTTATATTTCCCCCTTTTTACACTTTATGCATATTCCACAGTATTTAATTTTTGAATACCACCACTTTCAGCATGTTTGCCCCATTGTATCCAAGCCCCCTCCCCTTTCTTTACGTTTTCCCTTTCCCTTTTCCCCTTCTCCTTCTGTTAGTTCATCTTTGCCTCCCTCTCCCCCTTTCCCTTTTTAATACTTGAAAGGTAAGATAAATCTTAATTGAATATGTGTATGTTATGCCTAATCTGATGAGAGTAAGATTCAGGAGGTTCTTACCTCCTTTTTTTCACGCTATTGCAATAAGTTGTTTGTACCTCTTTATGTTATGTGATTCATGTCATTCAGTTTCCTCAATCCTCCCATCTCTTTACTATCCCCACTTTTTAGATAGATATTGACCTCAATATTCCTTGGTGTTTTCATTTTAGGATCCCTTTCCATAGGGCATCAATGTATTCCTTTAATTAACTATTTTGCCCTATGGTTCTATGATATCAAGGCAGTTTTCCATCACTAAATCCGGTAATATTAAGTCCATGTTTTTTTCACTTCTATGTTTTCAGGAAGAACAATAATTTTTAGGTTGTCTTTTCTGGTTCTATTCTTAATGTCATTGTTTGCTGATGAATTATTTTACATTTTCTTCTCTTTTTTTGATTTTTTGTTTTTGATTAACAGAATCTTATTGTGTCATGAAGTCATTAGCATCCACATATTTTCTTCTATTTTATAGTGAAGAATTTTCTTCATTTACCTTTTGCAACTACTTTTCCAATTGGTCAATTCTATTTCTGAAGAAATTTTCCTTTTGCCCAGTTGCAGGTTTGAGTGAAATTTTCTTTTTATATTTGTCCAAGTGCAGATTTGATGGAATTATTTTCATTTTGTATTTGTCAAATTGTATTTTCCCAAGGATTTGCTTTCTTGTTGGGAGATGTTAGATTTCTCTGGAATTTCTATTCCTAATTTTTCTCTATGGGTTAGGATATGGGGCTTCAAAATAATTCTCAATGGGCCCTCCTTTTAGCAAGTCTGTCTATACTTTCCTAGGATCTTGTGTTGGGGAGTTGCTTTTGACTGCTATGAGTACTTTGGGAATGTGTGGGCCTTTTCCAGTTTTTCATGATTTCATTTGGATATAGGTCTATCACTGGAATTGCTGGGTCAAAAGGCATGAATAATGCTATTACTCTTTGGATATTAGTTCCATATTCCTGGTTGAACAAGTTCTCAACTTTACCAGCAATACATTAATGTTCCAATCATCCACAAACTCTCCAACAGTGATCATTTTTCCTTTTTGTCACTTAGCTATTCTTATAGGTGTGAAGTGATACCTAATGGGTGTTTTTATTTGCATCTCTCTAATTAATATTTATTTGGAGCATAGTTTCATGTGATTGCATAAACTTTAATTGCTTCATTTGAAAGCTATCTATTCATATATTCTTTGACCATTTATTATTTGTGGTATGACTTGAAAGCTTATAAATTTAATGCAATTCTCTAAACATTTTAGAAATGAACCTTTATTAGAATTTCTAGTTGTGAAGATTGTTTCCCAACTTCCTGTTTTCCTTCTAATTTTGGCAGCATTGATTTTATTAGTGCAAAAACTTTTAAATTTTATTTAGTCAAATCATTCATTTTGAAGTTCATAATGTACTATATTTTTCATTTGGTAGTAATTTTGTACCCTTTCCATAGATTTGATGCAAAGAGTATTTCTTACTTGATTAATTTATCTATGGGGATACCTTTTATGTCTAAATCCTGTACTCATTTTGATCTTATTTTGGTATAGGGTATTAGATGTGGGTCTATGTCTAGTTTTGTCATACTATTTTCAAATTTTCCCAACCATTTTTGTGAAAGAGTGAATTCTTATCCTAAAAGATAATATCTATGGGTCTGTCAAATAGTAGATTATGGTAGTCTTATTATCGTTTCTTTTGAACCTATTCTCATCCACTGATCCATTACTCTATTTCTTATCCAGTACCAGTCAGTTTTGATGACTGAAATATTATAGTATATTTCTGGATTGGGTAGGACTAGGCAACTTTCTTTTACATTTTTTTGTTGTTAGTTCCTTTAATATTCTTGACCATTTATTGCTCCAGATAAATTTTACTCACAGAAATGAGGAAGTTGGAGGGAGGGAAGCATTTTTAAAAATTGAGCAGCAAAAGAGAAGAAATAACATAGACATGGAAAGAAGTTGAAGGGAAAAGACATTTCATTAAAAGCATGCATTTGGATTATATAAAAGATAATTTTCCCCATACATGAGCATGCAGACACAGTTTGGTTCAGAAATGCATTTAAATCAATAAGAAAATAACTGGGGATAAGTATCAGGAGATGTGAATTAATTAAGGAATAACAATCATGAAAGAATAGACCGAAGCAAAAATAAACACAACCAAATCTCCTTCATAGAATGGAACATAAAGACAGCATTCAAAGGAAAAGAAAATGAAAGCCTCAGTGATGAAGTATGGACTAGGAGAAGAAATAGGGTGCATACTGTTGCTTGTCTGATAGAAGGAACAGATTGATTTAGGTACAGATAACATTTCTTCTCCTTGAATTTCGTTTAGTTAAAGTTTAGAGAAGAGTTTAAAGAAAGCAAAAATTGAGCAGAGCAACTGACAGAGTAAAAATGCAATTATTCATACAATGAACATGAACAGTGAACCTGAAAAGTAAAAACAGCAGAATAGAATAGGAATAAAAATATAACAAAATACTTTTTAAAGGAAATACAATCAAAATAATAAGATTTAGATAGAATTAAAATGTAGCATTAGAATATAATTTGCCATTTGTCAGGGGAATTCAAACAAAAGAGGGACAGCAAAAATGATTTCAGACAAAGTAAAAAAGACGCATGATTAGAGGGCTGCTAGATGGCACAGTGAATAGAGCAGCAGCCTTAGAGTCTAGAGTACCTGGGTTCAAATCCGACCTCAGACCCTTAATAATTACCTAGCCATGTGGCTTGGGCAAGCCACTTAACCCCATCGCCTTGAAAAATCTAAAAAAATAGATATGATTTGAAGAAATAAGCAAGGAAACTATATTTTGCTTAATAATATGATGGATTAAAAAATAAAAAAACATGAAAATTTATGTAGGTTTAAGAGATATAACATATAACTTTCAATATCTTTATAAAATTTAACATTTTGAATTTATAATATAAAAGATATACATTTATTTTATAATATATTAGTAATATTGGTATATAATTGCTATTTAATACAGACATAAGTTTAGTTAGGAGCTTTCCTGATTGGAAATGCTATGATTCTGTCTATTTCGCCCTGCAAAATACATTGTACATTTAATACTTGTATTAGTTTGACTAGGATCAAAGTATCATTAAGATTTCTTTTCTGAGGGACCTTTTCAAGTATTCTGTCTCAAGACTGAATGAAGATGAAATAGTTGTTGACATCTAAGTTAGTAAACATGTGATATATTTTAATTCTCAGGAGACTGAGCATAGTCAAATTCATCACTTTTCACTTTTTTTCAATCCAATATGACAGAATTTTACTGAGACCTAAGATATTCTGCATCTAGTACATTGATTTAGCTATTTATCTGACTTGTATTTGAAATTCTTGGGGAGAGGGTCATGCTGGTAATGCTGGAGTCTGGGTTCAGGATATTTTGGAAAGCCTAGATATAATTGTTTATTCTCATATTGTTCAATGAACCAGAACAAATTAGATAGTACTTCAACAGAACACAGAATATTCACTCTTCAGAAATAGGACAAGAAAGGAGGAGGGATTGATATAAGAAGGGGTGGAAAAGCAAATAGAAATAAAAAAAAAAGTGGAAAGGAAACAGAGGTGCTGATATAAAAGAGGGTAGATTGAGAGAGTGGTTGGTCTGAAAGAAAATACTAGTGAAAAGGTATAGGGTGAAAAGAAATAAAAAAGGAAACATAGGGGAATATATTATGGAGGAAATTAAACAGCAATCATTACTATGAATGTGACTAAAATGAATATATCTATAAAATAGAATGTATAAAATTATAATCTTCAATAAATTATTCATAAATCATATATTTGATGCAGAGAGATAAAAACAAAGTGAATGTAAAAGGTAGGTACAGAATATATAATTCTTTAACTAAAGTAAAAAAAAGAATGGGTAAAATCAAGTTCTCAGACAAAACAAATGTATAAATAGATCTAATACAAAGAGCTAATGTAGGAACTACATTTTGATAAAAGATATAGAAAATACGATAATACCAATAATAAATATATATGCATCAAGTAGTATACAATCCAAATTCTTAAAAAGTTAAATGAATTATAGGAAGACATATACAGGAAAATTATACTAGATGTGGACCTCAATCTCACTCTCCCACAATTAGATACATCTAATGACAAAATAAACAAGAAGGAAATAAAGAAGATAATACAAATTTTTAACCCCAATTGCCTCGCAAAAAAAAAATCAAAACTAAAAACAAAAAAAGAACTCCCTAAGGAAAAAAAATCTCCATGGATAGTTGGATTCTTAAGGGAATACTAGTAAACATCCAAGGAAAATTAGCTCTAAAAGAAATGAAAAGAAATGGGAAAAGGAGGAGTAATAGGTGTGGGATGAAACCTCATTGTTATATTAATTTGCATTTCACAAATCAGTAGTGATTTATATCATTTTTCATATGATTTCATATATATATATATATATATATATATATATATATATATATATATATGTAACGAGAGAGCTTTAATTTCTACATTTGAAAATTATCTGTTCATATCCCCTGACCATTTACCAATTGGGGAATGACTTGTGATCTTATAAATTTGATAAAATTCTCTATATATTTTAGAAAGGAGACCTGTATCAGAATACCTGGTTGTGAAGATCATTTCTCAATTTTCTGCTTTCCATCTAATTTTTGCAACATTGATTTTATTAGTGCAAAAATATTTGAATTTAATATAGTCAAAATAATAATTTAGCAGCTTATAATTTGTTCTAATTCATTTTGTCCATAAATTTATCCCCTTTCAATAGAGCTGATAGATAATTTCTTGTTACATTAATTTGTCTGTAGTATTGCTTTTTAAGTCCTGTACTCAACTTTAAAGTTTCTTTGGTATTGGGTATGATATATGGTTCTATGCCTAGTTCTGGACATACTATTTCCAGTTTTCCCATCAATTTTTGTGAAATATTGAGTCCTTATCCCAAAAACTGTTGCCTTTGGGTTTGTCAAATACTAAATTGCTGTAGTTAATTATTAAAAGTTCTTCTGAACCTATCCTAAACCACTGATCTATTACTCTATTTCATAGTCAATTTTTAGGCAGTTTTTTTTTAATTTATCTATTTATTTTGAATTTTACAATTTTCCAACTAATCTCGCTTCCCTCTCCCCATTCCCCAGAGAAGGCAGCCTATTATTATTGTTTCTATAATATACAGTGATCTAAGCTGAATATGATGAGAAAGAAATCATATACTTAAGGAAAAATAAAGTATAAGAGATAGCAAAAATACATAATAAGATAATATTTTGATTTTATTTTTTAGTAAAGGTGATAGTCTTTGGTCTTTGTTCAAACTCCGCGGTTCTTTCTCTGGATACAGATGGTCTGCTCCATCACAGATATCCCAAAATTGTGTCTGATTGTTACACTGATGGTATGAGCATGTCCTTTAAGGTTGATAATCACCCTCATGTTGCTGTTAGGGTGTAAAATGTTCCTCTGGTTCCACTCATCTCTCTCAACATCAGTTCATGCAGATCCCTCCAGGCTTCCCATAATTCCCATCCCTCCTGGTTTCTAATAGAACAATAGTGTTCTATCACGTATATCTACCACAGTTTATTAAGTCATTCCCCAATTGATAGACATTCACTTAATTTCCAGTTCTTTGCCACCACAAACAGGACTGCTACAAATATTTTTGTACAAGTAATGTTTTTACTATTTTTCATAATTTCCACAGGGTATAGACCCAGTAGTGGTATTGCTGAATCAAAGGGTAATTTTTATGCCCAAATGTCACCCAAATTACTTTCCAGAAATGTTGAATGAGCTCCAACAAAAATGTACTAGTGTCCTAGATTTCCCACATCCCTTCCAACATTCATCTTTGTCCTTTGCGGTCATCTTGGCCAGTCTGAGAGGTGTGAGGTGGTATCTCAGTGAAGCTTTAATTTGAATTTCTCTAATAACTAGCAATTTAGAGCAAATTTTCAATATGACTATGGATTGCTTTGATTTCCTCATCTGTAAATTGCCTTTGCGTATCAATTGACCATTTGTCAATTGGGGAATAGTTTTTTTTTTTTAATTGACTTATTTCAGGGCACCTACGTGGCATAGTGGATGAAGCACCGGCCCTGGAGTCAGGAGGGCCTGGGTTCAAATGCGGCCTCAGACACTTAATAATTACCTAGCTGTGTGGCCTTGGGCAAGCCACATAAACCTGTTTGTCTTGCAAAAAAAAAAAACCTAAAAAAATTAATAAATTGACTCTTCAGAAATGAGTTCTGTGTCAGAAATATGTTGCAAAACTTGTTTCTCAATTTACTACATTTCTTTTGATCTTTATTATAATGGTTTTGTCTGTTCAAAAGTTTTTTTTTTTTTTTTTAACTTAATGTTATAGCAATTGTCTACTTTGGTTTTAATAAAGTTCTTCATCTGCTTCCATTTCCATAGATCTCACAGTTAAACTATTGCTTGAACTCCTAGCTTATAATATTGGGGTTTTTTTTAGGTTTTTTTGCAAGGCAAACAGGGTTAAGTGGCTTGCCCAAGGCCACACAGCTAAGTAATTAAGTGTCTGAGACCGGATTTGAACCCAGGCACTCCTGAATCCAAGGCCGGTGCTTTATCCACTATGCCACCTAGCCACCCCCACTACGCCACCTAGCCACCCCAATATTGGTTTTTATGTTTAAACCCTGTAACCATTTTGAACTTATCTTGGTATAGGGTGGGAGGGGTTGACCTAATCAAAGTTTCTTCCATACCAACTTCCAATTTTTCCAAGTGTTTTCTCAAAAAGAGAGTTTTTATTTTTTATTTTATCTTTTTCTTTTTAGTTTTTGCAAGGCAATGGAGTTAAGTGGCTAGCCCAAGGCCACACAGCAAGGTAATTATTAAGTGTCTGAGGCCGGATTTGAACTCAGGGACTCCTGACTCCAGGGCTGGTGCCCTAACCACTGCACCAACTGGCTGACCCAAAGAGAGAGTTTTTATCCGAATAGCTGGCTTCTTTGGGTTTAGTATAGTAACCAACAGATTAATATAATCATTTCCTGCTATCTCTTCTTCACCTAGTCTATTCCACTGATCCAACACTCTATTTCTTAGTCAGTACCAGACAGTTTTGATGACAGATGACTTATAATACAATTTTGAATTTGGTAGGGCTAAGACACCTACTTTTGCACTTTTTTCATTAAATCCCTGGAAATTCACTACTTTTTATTCCTCCATATGAATTTACTTACAATTTTAAAATCATTAAAGTAATTTTTTGGAATTTTGACTAGTAGGGCACTAAATAAGTAGTTCAATTTAGATATAATTGTAATTTTTCTTATCCCTATCCTTAAGCAGTTGACATTTGACCAATAATTTAAATCTGATTGCATTTGTGTGAGAAGTATTTTGTATTTGTTTAAAAAAAAAACTTTCTAAGTCTGTCTTGGCAGGTTGACTCCCAAGTATGTTATCTGAAGTTACATTGAATGGGATTTCTCTTTCTAGCTCTTTCTGCTGCATCTTGCAAGTCATATATAGAAAAGTTGAGGATTTATGAGGGTTTATTTTATTTCTGGCAACTTTAGTAAAGTTGCTAATTATTTCTAGTAGTTTTTCAGTTGATTTTTTGGGATTCTCTAGGTATACCATCATGTCATGTTCAAAAAGTGAGAGTTTTAGCTCTTCCTATTCTTTCAGTTTCTTTTTCTTCTCTTATTGCTGATGACAACATATCTAGCAAAATATTGAATTGTAGCAGTGATAATGGGCATCCTTGTTTCACCCCAAATCTTATTGGGAATGCCTCTAGCCTATTCCCATTTCATATAATTCTTGTTGATGTTTCAGATAGATACTGCTTATTATTCTAAGGAACAATCCTTATTCCTACATTTTCTAGTGTCTTAAGTAGAAATGGGTGCTGTATTTTGTCAAAAACTTTTTCCTGCATCTATGGATTAAATCATATGATTTCTAATAGCATTGTTTTTGGCATAATTAATTATACTTATAGTTTTCCTAATATTGAACCAACCCTGCTTTCCTGGGATAAATCCTGCTTGGTCATACCGTATTGTCCTAATGATAACTTGTAATCAATTTGCTAAGATTTTCTTTAAGATCTTTTTAAGGTTTTTTTTTGCAAGGCAAATGGAGTTAAGTAGCTTCCCCAAAGCCACATGGTTAGGTAATTACTACATGTCTGAGGCTGTATTTGAACTCAGGTACTCCTGACTCTAGGGCAGGTGCTTTATGCGCTGAGCCACCTAGCCTCCCCAAGCAACCTAACTGCACCTAGACTTTCACTTCTATATTCATCAGGGAGATAGGTCTATAAGGTTTTCTCTGTTTTGACTCAACATTCTGCTTTGCTTCTAATTTTTGCAGCACTGATTTTACTAGTGCAAAATCTTTTAAATTTAGTATAGTCAAAATAATCTGTTTGCACCTTATAATCTGTTCTGATTCTTTTTTGGCCATAAATTTATCCACTTTCCATAGAGCTGATAGATTATTTCTTGTTTTACTAATTTATCTATGGTGTCACTCTTTATATCTAAATCCTGTAATTATTTTTGATGTTATTTTGGGATAGGTTGTGAGATGTGGTTCTGTGCCTTGTTCTTCTCATATTATTTTCCAGTTTCCCCATCAATTTTTGTCAAATATTGAGTTCTTATTCCAGAAACCAATGTCTTGGGGTTTGTGAAATAGTAGATTGCCATAGTCATTTATTGCCGTTTCTTTTGAACTTATCCTAATCCACCGATCCATTACTTTATTTCTTAACCAGTACCAGACAGTTTTAATGATTTCTGCTTTATAGTATAGCTTTAGATCTGATAGTGCTAGATCACCTTCCTTTACAAATATTTTTTAACAGTTCCCTTGTTATGTTTGCCCTTTTCTTGTTCCAGATAAATTTTTTTGCTATTATTTCTAGTTCAGTAAATTATTTGTTAGTTTGATCAGTATGGCACTGTATAAATAATTTCATTTTAGTACAATTTTCATTTTTATTTTTTAACTCAAGCTAACAATGAGTATTTGACATTTTTCCAATTATTTAAAACTGACTTTGTTTGGGTGAGAAGTGCTTTATAATTGGGTTAATACTGTTTCTGAGTTTGTCATGGGAATTATATTCTCAAGTATTTAATCTTGTTTAAAGTTATTTTAAATTGACTTTCTCTTCCTGTCTCTTGCTCTAGGGCTTTGTAGTTAATATGTAAAAATGTTGGCTATTTATTTGGGTTTATTTTATATCTGCCTTTTTTGTTGAATTTGTTAATTGTTTCAAGTTTTTTAGATGATTTTTTCCAGTTCTCTAGGTATACCTTCATATCATTTGCAAAGAGTGTAAATTTTGCTTCTTCATTTCCAATCTGATTACTTCAAATTTTTTTTCTTCTCTTATTACTACTTCTAGCATTTCTAATATTATATTGAACAGTAATGTTGATAATTGGCATCCTTGTTTCACCTGATTTAATTGGAAATGCTCATTTTTTCCCAGAGTTCACATTGATTTTGTTGATGCTTCAGCTAAGTTTTATTGATCATTTTGAGGAAAACTCCACTTATTCCCAAAGTTTCCAGTGTTTTCAATAGTAATGGATATTGTATTTTAGCAAAGGCTTTTTCAGAATCTTTTGATAGAATCTCATTTCTTTTGGTTTTTGCTATTCATATGTTTAATTATGATGACTGTTTTTCTAATGTTGAACCATTCCTACCTACCTATTAGAAAACCTGCCTGCTCATGGTGTGCTATCCTTTTAATAACTTGATATACTCTCATTTCTAAACTTTTTTGTAAGATTTTTGCTTCAATATTCATTAGCGAGAATTGTTTATTTTGTTGTTGTTGTTTTGATTCTTCCTGGTTCAGTTATCAGCACTACGTTGGTTTCATAAAAAGTTTAGCAGAAATCCTTCCTCTCCTTTTTTTAAAGAGTTTATGTAGAATAGGAATTAACTTTTTCTTAAATGTTTGGCAGAATTCACTTTTAAATCCATCTGGACCTGGAACCTTTCTTAGGAAATGTTTGGATGGTTTCTTCATTTCTTTTTTATGAAATGGGGCTGTTTAAGAAATTTATTTCCTCTTCTGTTAATCTGGGTACTTTGTATTTTCATATATATTCATCCATTTCACTGAGTTTATGCAATTTATTATCATACAGTTTGGGAAAACACCTCTTAATTATATTTAATTTCCTCTTCATTGGTGGTTGATTTACCCTTTTCATTTTTGATAATGTTAATTTGGTTAACTTCTATCTTTCTTTAATCAGATTAACTAATAATTGTGTATTTCATCAACTTTTTCATAAAACTAACTTCAGTTTTATTTATGAGATCAATGGTTTCCTTGCTTTCTATTTTCTGAATTTCCCTCCCCCTCCACAATTGTCAGAATTTCCAATTTTGTATTTAATGGGGAATCTTTAATTTGTTATTTTTCTATCTTTTTTAGTTGAATACCCGATTCTTTGAGCTCCTCTCTCTTTTTTTCATATAGGCATTTAGAGAAAGAAAATTTCCCCTAAACACTGTCTTGGCTGCATACAATAAATTTTGGTATGATTTCTCATTAGCATCATTTTCTTGGATATAATTATTGATTATTTCTGTTATTTTTTGTTTGATTCATCCATTATTTAAAATAAAGTTATTCAATTTCTATTTAGTTCTTGGTTTGATGACCCTATATTGCATGTAATTTTTATTGTATCATGGTCTCAATAGTATTTTTATGATTTCTGCCTTTCTGCATTTTATTACATTTTTTTTGCCCTTAATACATGGCCAATTTTAGTATAGATGCCTTGTACTACTTAGAAAAAGGTACATTCTTTCCGATCCCCATTAAGTTTTCTGCAGACATATATCATATGTAAGTTTTCTAAGATTTCTTTCACTTTCTTAACTTCCTTCTTGTTTGTTTTGTTTTTAGATTTATCTAGTTTTGGAAGATGGAGATTGAGGTCTTCCATTATAAAATTTTGCTGTATATGTCTGCTTGTAACTCATTCATCTTTTCCCCTAGGAATTTGCATGCTATACCCACTAGGTGCATATATTTCAGTAATGAAATAGTTTCATTACCACTGGTACCTTTTAAGAACCTATAGTTTCCATCCTTATCCCTTTTAATGTGATTGATTTGGGCTTTTACTTTTCCTGAGATTACAATCTCTAGCCCTGACCTTTTTGCTTCAGGTGAAGCATAATCTATTTTGCTTAAACCTTTTACATTTACCTTACGTGTAACTCTTTGCTTCAAATGTGTTTCTTGTAAATGACATCATGTAGGATTTTGGTTTTTAATCCATTCTGTTATCCATTTCCATTTTGTGGGACAGTTCATTCCATTCACATTTAGAGTTAAGATTACTAAATCTGTATTTCCTTTTCGCCACAATTCCTTCTCACCACAATTTTACTGTGTTTCCCCTTTGAATTTTCTTTTAAAAATTTAACTTTCAGTTTATTTTCAGCTATACATTCAGCTTCCCTTTTATTAGTCTCTTTTTCCCTTATCTTACCCTTTTCCAGTCTCCCTTTCCCTGTAGATTTAGGTAGATTTTTAAACTCAAGTAGGAATATTTCTCATTCCCTCTCTTGAACAAAACTATTGAATATAATTTACTAAGCATCATTCACTGTCCCCTTTCTTTCCCTCTGAAATTATTAATCTTTGTGCCTCTTCCCTTATTGTTATTCATCATAGTTCTATTTACCAGGTACTATCAATCACTGTGTGATTATTTGATTGCTTGATAAGCTCATATTGTTATTAAGGTATCATCACAGCAAATTTGTTTTATTGCTTGATAAGCAGCATTGACTCAAACTGTATGAAATTATAATTATAATCATTTTCCCTTACCTCCTTTTCAAGTATCTTTTAAGAACACACAACCCTACTCATGAGCCAAAGCATCATCCAAATTCATGTCACTGTTTGAACAATTTTGACCCCTCTCCCTAGGCCTATTTTCTTTCACACTTCATTCTTCCTCCCACCTTACCCACATAGGGTCAAGGTACTTAACCCTTGTTAAATGAAGCAAGAACTATTTTTTTTTTAACACATTACCCCTCTATTTTCTTCTTTAGTCATGGCATTGTTAACTTCTTTGTCTGTAGAGTAGATTTTATAGTGAAAGCTCTTTTAACATTTTTCTTATCTTTCTTATATTAGTTCTGCTCCTGGGGTATAAGGGGTACAGATATTAGCTTTTAACATTTTTCTTATCTTTCTTATATTAGTTCTGCTCCTGGGGTATAAGGGGTACAGATATTAGCTTTTATTAATTAATTAATAAATCAATTCATTCATTCATTCATTCATTCATTCATTTATTTATCTGTCTATTTATTCATTCATTCATCCATTTATTTATTTGTTTGTTTATATTTCTATTCATTCATTCATTTATTTGTTTATTTGTTTATTCATTCATTTATCTATCTATTAATTCATTCATTTATTTGTTTATTCATTTATTTATTCATTCCTCCATTCATTTATTTGTTTGTTTGTTTGTTTTTGTTCATTTATTTATTTATCTATTTGTTTATTTGTTTATTCATTTACTTGCTATTTTGCTGAGGTTGGGGGTTGGATCCCTCATTTGTCTGTGGCTAAGATGTTGCTTATGCAGTCCAGGCCTTCCCTTTGCAGAGATTTATTTCCTTCTTTATGCCCAGATTCTAAGTTAACACAGGTTTGTACCTGATCCAATCCTGTCTTTTACCCCAGTGTTCTCAGGGTTCAGACTTTGTTTGGGGTTGGAGTCCTCCTTGCTGACTTGTTATCTAACTGCCAGGACCTGTAGCTTATTGTGGCTAAAAGTTTTCAGCTAGCTTTCCTGCTCCCCTACATAATTGGGTTTTACTTCTCCTTCTTCTTCCAAGAGATGGACATTCACTGAAGATCCTCTATGATGTCTATAGTCAAGAACTTGTTTCGATCTTATTCTTTTTGGTGGGACTCTATCTTTAATGTGTATGTAGTGCCTTCATTTAATGTTGTAGAGAAAAACTCCAAGAGCATGCTACCTTCCCAATAATCTTCCTGGCTCCACCCTGAAAAAAGAAAAGAGGAAAGGGAGCAAAACCTTGGTGAAGAGTAATGAGAGGAGGGGTGGCTAGGAGGCACAGTGGATAAAGCACCGGCTCTGGAGTCAGGAGTACCTGAGTTCAAATCTGGTTTCAGACACTTAATAATTACCCAGCTGTGTGGCCTTGGGCAAGCCACTTAACACCATTTGCCTTGCAAAAATACCTTTAAAAAAGAATAATGAGAGGAAAGTGTAGAGAAAATTACAAAGAAATAAAGATAATATAATAAAGAATTAGTTATTTTAACTGTAATGAACTTTTTACTATTAAACATAAGCAGATAGCAAAATGTACTAATAAATCATAAATCTATAAGGTCTTGTTTACAAGAAATACAGTTGAAGTAGAGAGATACACACAAGCTAAAGGTAAAAGACAAGAACAAAGTCTATTATACTTCAGTTGACAGAAAAAAATGATGGACAGACAATTTAATATCAGACAATGATAAAGCACAAATAAATTTCACTAAAAGGGATAAGGAAGGAAAATACATTTTCTAGCATGACATATGTGTACCTAGTAGCATACTATTCAAATATTTAGAAAAGGAATTAAATGAATTACAAAGAAAAATAGAATGCAAAATTAAAAAGGGGGGGATCTCAACATCCTTCTCTCAGAACTAGATTAAATCTAACCACAAAATAAATAAGAAAAAAGTTCAGAAGGTAAGTAATTTCTTAGAAAACTTAGATATGATAGACTTCTGGAGAAAATTTAATAGGGCAGAAAATTCCTCTGTAATATATGGCACCTATACCAAATTTGGTCATGTATTAGAGCATAAAAGACTTATAATTAAATTAAGAAAGACAAAAATAATAAATCCACACTTCTCAGACCATGATGCAATAAAAATTACATGTAGGAAAAAGGCCATGGGGAAAAAAAAAGAAAGGGACTATGGAAAGATAAATCAAAAATTAATTGGAAACTAAATAACTTTATAGAAGAATGTGTTGAACAACATAGAATAGAAATAATCAGTTAATTTCCTCTATGTAATTGATAACATGACACATTATACTACAATTTATAAAATGCAACCAAAGAAGTTTTTAGGAGAAATTTTATATATTTATATAATTGATGAATTAAATAAAGAATTGGGTTTGAAACTAAAAAAGCCAGAAAAAAGAGCAAATTAAACACCTCCAATTAAACGTTAAATTAGAAATTCTGAAAATCAAGGGAAAGACTAATAAAATGGGAAGCAGGAAAAAACAATGACATTATAAAGAAAACTGAGATTTGGTTTTATGAAAGAACCATTAAAATAAATAAACCCTTGATCAATCTGATTAAAAAGCAGAAAGAAAAAAATCAAATTGCTAGTATGAAAAATGAAAAGGGTCAACTCACCCCCAATGAGGAGGAAACTGAAGAGGTAATTCAGAGTTAATTCACCACCTGAAAGATAATTCATAATTAAAGACATAATTACCCAAATGTATGTCAATAAATTTGATAGACTGAGTGAAATGGATGAATATTTATAAAAATACAAACTTCCCAGATTATCACAAGGAAAAGCAAAATACTTTACTCCATTTCAGGGAAGCTAGGTAATGCAGTGGATAGAATACTGACTCTAGAGTCAAGAAGTACTGAGTTCAGATATTTAATAATTACTTAGATGTGTGACTTTGGGCAAATAACTTTACCTCATTGTCTTGCAAGAACCATTTTTTAATTAAAAAGAAATTAAAGAATGCTCCATAGGCCATAAACTCCCTAAGAAAATCTCCAAGTTAAGATGGATTTTCAAATGAATTCTACCAAACAAACATTTAAGGAACAATTAATTCCTATTCTATGTAAATTATTTTAAAAAGAGGAGAGGAAGGAGTTTTGCAAAATTCCTTTAAAGACACCTAAATTGTCCTGATATCTTATCCAGGAAGAACCAAAACAAAGAAAATTATAGCTTAATCTTCCTAATGAATATTAATGCAGCAATATTAAATACAATTTTAGTAAAGAGATTATAGCAAGTTATCATTAGGACTATACTTATACTCTATGTTTTGATAAGATTTGTACCAAGTTAGCAGGGATGGTTCAATATTAGGAAAACACTCAACATAATTGAACATATGAATAACAAAACCCACAGAAATTATATGATTATCACAAAAATGTTGAAAAAGTCTGTGAGAAACTATAATATCAATTCCCATTTAAAAAACCCTAGAGAATTTTGGAATAGATTTTTCCTTAACATAATAAGCAGTATATCGAAAACCTTCAAATGATATTATTTGTAATGGGATAAAGTAGAAGCATTTCCAATAAAATCAGGGGTGAAGTGAAATAAGATGCCAATTATCACCATTACTATTCAGTATAGAAATATTAGCTTTAACAATAAGAGAAGAAAAAGAAATAGTAGGAATTAGAGCTGGCAATTAGGAAGCAAAATTTTAATTATTCATGTGATTAAAAACTTGAATAAATCATCTTTAAAACTACTTCAAACAATTAACAAATTCATCAAATTAGTAGGATGTAAAATAACCCCACATAAATCGTCAGAATTTCTATATATGAACACAATTACAAGGCACTATTCACCCCCAAAAAACAGGTCTAAACAACTGGAAAAATGTCAATTGTTCATGCTTAGGTTGAGCTAATAAAAAAGTGACAATTCCATCCAAATTAAATTATTTCTTCAGTGCCATATCAGTCAAACTACTAAATAGCTATTTTACTGAGTTAAAAATAATATTTACAAAATTCAGTCTGAATACCAAGCAATCAAGTATATCAAAGAAAGTGATTAAGAAATAATGTAAAGGTGATGGCTAAGTGGCACAGTGGATAGAGCACCAACCCTGGAACCAGGAGTACCCAAGTTCAAATCTGGCCTCAGCACTTAATAATTACCTAGCTGCGTGGCCTTGGGCAAGCCACTTAACCCCATTGCCTTGCAAAAAAAAATCTAAAAATAAAAAAAAAAATAATGTAAAGGAATATGAGCTTGCTCTACCAGTTCTAAAATTATACTATAAAATGGCAGTCATCAAAGTTGAATTTTCTGATGAAGAAATAGAGTAATGAATCCGTGGATTAAGATAGGTTCAAAAGAAACAATAGTAAATTTCTACAGTAATCTACTGTGTGACAAAATCAATGATAATTTATGGAATAAGTATTCACTACTTGAAAAAAATTGTTTGGAAAACTGGAAAATAGCATGTCAAAAACTAGGCATAACAAAATAATGCCCACATCTCACATCCTATTACAAAATAAGCTCAATATAAATACAGGATTTAGATATAACGGACAATACTATCAAACAATTAATAGATCAAGAAAGTAGGCAGCTAGGTGGCACAGTGGATAGAGCACTAGCCTTGGAGTCAGGAGTACCTGAGTTCAAATCCGACCTCAGACACTTAATAATTACCTAGCCATGTGGCTTTAGGCAAGCCACTTTACTGCATTGCCTTGCAAAAGGTAAAAAAAATAGATCAAGAAATGCTATATCTATGGGAATGGGAGAAATTTATGACCAAACAAACAATAAAGTACATTCTAAATTGCAAAATGGATGAATTTGACTGTATTAAAGTAAAAAGTTTTTGCCCTAAGAAAACAATGCTGGCAAGATTGGAAGGAAAAAAGAAAGCTGGGAAAAATTTTGAACAGCTATGGGTTTGGGACAAGGTCTCATGTCTACAATATATAGAGAATTGAAATAAATTTATAAGGGTACAATTCATTGCAAAATTGATAAATCATCAAAGGATATTATGAACAGGCAGATTGCAAATGAAGAAATTAAAGAGCTCTATAGCATCATATGAAAAACTATTCCAAATCAATACTGATTAAAGAAATGCAAATGAAAATAACTATGAAGTACAACCTCACACTTATCAGATTGGCTAAGATGATAAGACAGAAAAATGATCAATGTTAGAGAAGTTATGAGACAATTGGTACATTAATGTACTATTGGTGGAGTTGTGAACTTATCCAACAATTTTGGAGAGCAATAAGAACTATGCTCAAAGAGCAACAAAATTGACCATACCCTTTTACACAGTAATTCCAATACTAGCATATACAAGAAGGAATCATAAAAATTTAGAGAAGTTCTAAAATATTCATAGCTGATACATTTTTAGTGGCAAAAAGGGAAATTGAGGAGATATTCATCAATTGGTGAATGATTGAGCAAGTTATGATATATAAATATTATGGAGTACTATAATTCTACAAAATACAAAGAAAGGTTGGACTCCAGAGAAGTGTAAAGCTAATTAGAGAACTTGATACTGAGGACAGGGAGCAAAACAAAGAGAACAATGGTACACATTAACAACTACATTGTGAGTTGATCAACCTTGATGTATACAGCTATGCTCAGCACTTCAGAGAGCTAGAGCAGCTCTGGGAGTGCTGATATGCATAATGCCATCTACATGTAAAGGAAGAAAATAAAACAAAACAAAACAAAGAAAAGCCTACAGAATCTGAATGAACACCATTTTCACTTCTAAAAATTTCTCTTGTGTTTTTCCTTCCTATCTCATTTTTTTTTAATTTTTCCCTTAGTCCTAATTCATCATACAGAAAATGACTAATCTATAAAATGTTCAACCCAAGAGGCAGCTGGGTGGCATAGTGGATAAAGCACTGGCCCTGGAGTCAGGAGTACCTGGGTTCAAATCCAGTCTTATACACTTAGTAATTACCTAGTTGTGTGGTCTTGGGCAATCCACTTAACCCCATTTGTCTTGCAAAAAAAAAAAAAAACCTAAAAAAAAATGTTACACGCAAATGTGTATGTATGATGTTTAGCAGACTGTTTGTTTTTGAGCAGAGAGGTTTGGAAGGGAGAATATAAGGAATTTTAAAAAACTTGCATAACAAGTAATTGGAAGAATAAGATAAAATATCATTTGGAAAAAAGCAACAGTACCAACATTGAAAAGATTAACTATTATGGATGTAGCTCACTCAGCACTTCAAAGAACAAGGACAACAATGCACATCTGCACTATTTATCATACTTCTTATTTGCATAAGGGTGGAAATGATGGAAATTCATAGAAATATGTGGACCACTTATATTTTAAGTGAATTAATTTTGAAAAATTGTCTTTGCATGAAATAGGAAAAAAATAAAATTTCAATTAAACAATTTTTTTAAAAATTTGTTCTTCCAATTCTTTCTTCGTGAATTTAGAAAAGTATTATAAATTATCTGCTTTTATAATAACAATGTTCCAGTAAAATCATTCTTCTGATTTTGCTCACTTCACAGTTTTGCTTCATACAAAAATCTTGGAAATCATCATTTGTTTCTTTTTATCTACAGCAAATTAGTATTTGATTACAATCCTGGTATAAGAGTTTGTTTAATCATTCCCTAGTTCATGAGAATTCCCTTAGATTTCAATTTAATTTTAAATAGTAAAATATAATACAAATAATAACTAGAATTTTCATTGTCATTTATGTCTTGCAAAATGTTTTACAATTTTCTTCCCTTTATATTTACAACAATCCTTGGAGTTAGGTGCTAATAGTAAGCCTATTTTCAGTTGAGGAAAGTAAGGTAAGAATATTTTTAATTGATTTCTCCAGGTACATACATCTATTAATTGTTCTTAAGGCCTCATCTGAACTCAGATCTTACTGTCTCTAGGCTGTTGATATATTCATCCTACCATCTGTCTATTTGTTTCTAGGAAAAAATAGATTGGGGAGTTTGGAATCATCTTTTCCAGCAAACAAATGCAACAAAACAAAAACTGGTATTCCATTCTTTTTGGAAGAGTGACTCTGTCACAAGTAATGGTAAATAGTCCCAGAGAAAGTAATATAATATTACCAGGAAAATGAAACAGAATCAATAATAGCTGAAAAGACTAATCCCATAGTTTCTATCAAAAGTTTTTAGCCTCACCTAAAGCCTACTGAGCTTGCTCTACTTGTACTAAAGATTTCTTTGACTCAGTCTCCAAATGACAGAAATTGGTGAGAAGACTACCTCACAGTCTCACAAATAGTAGTAGAATCAATAACAAAATAGAAGTTTTTGACACCAAGTTCATTGCTCCTTTGAAAATGTAACAGTCATAATCATTTCATATCCTGTGCTGAATCTGTTGTTCTTAACACAACTTTGGTGTTTCTACTGTGAAAATTCACTGGTATAAATTCTCTAAGCTTATCCACTAGGAAAAATATCAAATGCCTTTCTAGTAAAAATTCTTTATCATAAAATGTGTATAATATGTATAAGGCTTGCTCTGGGATCAACTGATGAATAAGAAACAGTCACTAACTTCGTCTTATGAAGAAATAAAGGAGAACCCAAAAGCAAATAATTCTGGCAGTCAATGTACAATTAGCTCTTATATTAAGAAGAAGAATAGAATGAACCTTGTCAGAATCTGTCTCAAAATTACTATATAGAAATAAAGATATAAGCACCCAACACTTTCTTTGTTTTACATTGTCCATGCTTTCCATTCTCATTCTTTCTTTAACAAAACAACCAAAAAATGTGTTATTCAACTGCTTTCAAATGCAATTCAAATTCAGTGAGGGAAAATCATGCAATTATAATAATAGCAATAATTTCAACTTGTATAGTCTATTGTGTTGAGATTCTAAAGGTGCATTCATTTGTGCATATATTTCCATGGAATAAGTAAGATTATTCACTGAATTTCTCCTTTCACTTGGTAAACTGGCCTTTAAATTCAGTATGAGCAGAGTAGCTATGTGCTGGGACTAATAGAGGACTTCTTTCCATTTTACTTGTGGAAAAACTAAAAGGCAAAAACTAAGGGGTTTACTTTATAAAGTAAACTATAATAGTCTTCAACATTAATAAAGAAAAACAATTTAGATATTCACTCAAATTCAAAGCATGTTTGTTTCTTGACAAGAGCCTTTGACTTGAAAGAGAGCCACTATAGAAAACTAATTTGAGATAATTGCAATCTATAGAGCTCACTACTTTTTTGCTTCTAAGACACACAATTAGTAAACTACACTGATGAAGTCACTGAAAACAGCTTTGTTACATGGCAAACACCACATTTTCTTTCTTGCTTTACTTGACAATCATTTATGATTTAAAATCCACTGTTTCCAAGTATTATTAGTCAATGGGGATCAAATACAGTAGCATGAATTTTCAAGTAAATCTTCTTTTAATATCTCAGTATTTTTTTTTGTTTTTTGCAAGGCAGCTAAGTGACTTATCCAAGGCCATGCAGCTAGTTCATTATTAAGTGTCTGAGGTAAGATTTGGACTCAGGTCCTCCTGACTCCAGGACTGGTGCTCTATCCACTGTGCTAGCCATCTGCCCCTATATCCAAGTATTCTTGAACTACATTTTGAAAATATGTCAGAAGTAATCAAGTAACCTCTTACTTTTGCACATGAGAAAATCAAAAATCAAAAGGAATGTCCAGTACAGAGAGATATTAAAATTTAAAGTCAAGATCCATTTTTTATGACTCCCAGTCAGTTTTTTCTACTATATCATGCCATGTACCCATTACTAAAATAAACATATGATCCCAATGGGTACTTGTCTTCAAGGTTGTATTCCTTGATGGATAATTTATTCAATATGCTGGAGCTTTCTTCTAAATCTCTTAAATTTTAGAATTTTC
Organism: Macrotis lagotis; assembly: GCF_037893015.1. Lineage (NCBI taxonomy): Eukaryota > Metazoa > Chordata > Mammalia > Peramelemorphia > Peramelidae > Macrotis > Macrotis lagotis. The sequence continues at coordinate 198,973,905 of NC_133666.1, read as the reverse complement.
TCAGTTAGTAAATTACTACACATTATAAGAGCAAAGTGATTTATGATCAGACATAGAAGGATAGGTATCAAGTTGTGAGTTAAGTAAATCACATAAACTTCCCAACTGCTGAGTGATTACCTCTATGTAAAGTGTTCAAATGAACAAATAATTCAAAAAATAAAGTAACACATTCTCATCCTTTGTAAATTAAACTATGTCATTTCATTGGCATAAAGGAACTCCAGTGGAAAAAAGTCCTTTTTCCAATGCAATTTACAGATCTAAAGAGTAATCCGGGACACAGTCACTATGTATCAGAGAAAGAACTTTACTTTCTTTTGTAGAATATTAGAGCTACTTTAAAACAGTAGTTCAAAAACTCTGAATCAATTAATTTTTATCTACTTATATCAAATATTTTTCTACTAAAATCTAACTATTCCAAAGAAAGGGAAAAATTCCGTAATGTTCTATTAAGTTGGAAAGGTTGTAGGAGTAGATCTAACCTAATGAATATCTATGATTTGAGAGATGGTTATGCTAAAATCAGAGACTAATAAAATTAACCATTGTGTATCAGATGGTCTAGGTCACAGCAGCCCTTAAAGTCAGTCTACTAAAACATAATGACATGCTCATACAAATGAAGTCATAGGATTTTTAAAGTATTGAGGAAGTATTTTTTAACTATTTAAATATCTTAATGAGAAGTAGAGTACTGAAATATATAGAAAACCTTTTTGGATGCTGGAAATACTGGCACACTTCTGAAACTTGCCCTCTTGTGAAAGTCACTTCACATCAGTTGATTCAATAACAAACAGTTCAATTTTTCAAACTGTTAATCTCTATTGGAATGGAGAATTTCCTTACTAGTAGATAATTTCTCTGTGCCAATAAAATTAGAGGTATATGCTAAAAAAGTACAATTGTAAGATAACATTTTTGTCAGTCCTTTTTGGTATTTTTACTAATTTTGCATAAGAATGTGTATATTTCAAACTTCTGGGGAAGAGAAAAGAAGGCAACATGAAGTTAGCATGTTCCTAGACCATTTCCCCACAAAATTCTAAGAGAAGCTTCTTCAAAGACATTAGAACTACAGATCCCAACAAAAGAAGAAAAAAAATTATAACAAGTTTTCAGCTGTATATATCTTGGACATTCTTTAGAGTAAATCCTTTTCTTTGGTGGGGAAAGAGAAAAGTACAGCTAGGCAGGGGATCAGGAAAGTCAGCCACAATCTTTTCTTCACAGTGCAGTACAGGTCCTGCCAACTAGACAAAAACACAGGTTTTGTCAGCTAGATAGCAGCAAACGAGAAGTGAGGGTCTCCACCCCAAAGAATATCTCAACCCTGGGAACACTGGAGCAAAAGAAAGGACTTTGCTGTTGATAAACCACTGCATAGGCAGAGCCTGGGCTACAGAGGAAATATGTTGTTGAACAAATAAGCCAGGGATCAGCAGACCCAGGACAAAAAAACTTGTGTCTTTATTCTAAGAGCAGAGTTCAAACAATCAATATGAACAAAAAAAATAAAAGATCAGTAACCATAGGAAGCTACTAAGCAGATAAAGAAGATAAAAATGCAACTTCAGAAGAAAGCAGTGACACATTATGTATACAGGAAGTTTCAAATAAGTCTGTGAATTGGACTCAAATCCAAAAACCCTAGAAAGCTTCAAAAAAGAATTAAAAAAACCAAAGAAAAGAGAAAGAAGAAAAAATGGTGAAAGAGGAATCAAATCATGCAGGAAAATTATGAAAAATTGATCAAATAAATAAATTCTTCTTAAAGAAGAAATAAATAACTGAAAAAAGGAATATAACATTTCAAAAATAAAAAAAAAAAATAACCAACCGGAAAAGGATTGCAACTCATCTAAAACACAAATCAACCAAATGGAAAGGGAATGCAACTTTTAAAAATGTAAAAATAATCAACTGAAAAAGGAAGCACAAAAACTCCTTAAAGCTATAAAAATTACAATCAGACGAATAGAAACCAATGAATCTATACAATACCAAGATTCCATCAAAGGAAGTCAAAAGAATGAAAAAAATTAATAAAATGTGAAGTTCCATTTAGTAAAATCAAATGCTATGGAAATTAGATCGAAGAGAGAAACTTTACAAAATGTTGGTATATGAAAAACATCTAGATCAAAAAAGGGGCTAGAAAATAGTTTGCAAGAAATTATCAGGAGAAATTGCCCTATTATTCTCAATCAAAAACACAAAATAACCCTTGAAAAAATAGACAGAACACCCCCATCAAGTGACATCAGAAAGAAAACTTCTAGGACTATCACAGTCAAATTACATAATTTTCAAATAAAGAAGAAAATATTATAAACTATCCAAAAAGAGCAATTTCAATAGAAATGAAGCACAATCATAATTACACTGGACTTATCAGCTTATATATTAAAGAATTAAAATGCCTGGAATATGATATTTCAGAGGGCAAAACACTTTAGATAACAATCAAGAATTTATTTCCTTGCAAAATTAAGCATATTCTGTCAAAGAAAGAAGTGAATGTTCAATGAAATAGAGGACATAAAAAATTCTCTGTTAAGAAGACAAGAACAGAAAAGAAAATTGGATCTTCAAATATAGGACTTAAGAGATATACAAAAAAGATACAGAGAAAGAAATAAAAGAAACAAGTGTTAATCAATAACATTAAATTGTATGCAACCATAAAAGGGAAGATAATACTTCTGTGTCTCTAAAATTTTATTTTTCTTAGTATAGCTAAAGGATTGAACATAGTTGAAGAGATTCTATTTAGAGGATATGGGTATAATGCGTTCTTGTCCTTCCTTATTAAAGAAGACAAAAATGACATCACTATTTTTGAGACAAATAACTGTTCATCTGACTGTACCTGATCAGATCAATATGAGGTCAGAATGCTCTACATAGGTCATGTACAAATGTTTCAGGTTATTTTTGATGGTTTACTCTAAATTTATGTTACTTCATTTCCTCTGAGCTACTTTAATTATGCTTTGCTAATTGTGTTCTGCACTTTTGCTGAAGAGGGCACCCTATACTTGGTTGTTCTATGACAGTATTTCATGTCTTCAAATGAAAACTAAAATGCATGAGATACCTTCTGTGTGTCTTGATACTTAGAGTACATAGAGACTGTCTACATAATAAAATTTGAAGTCACTACTTTTCTAGACACTTAGACAGTTATGACACAATTGGGCAAATGGTGAGATGTTATTTAGAAGGATTTGGCATATATAGATTAGGGTTCGACCTTATCTTATTCCAAACTTTACTTAAAGAAGATTTAAGTACCATACTTGAGGTGCTAAAGTGACAGTAGGAGAGATTTTATCTAATATTTTTTAGGGGATGGCTGTAGTGCTATGGTTGGAGTATTATAAGGAGAGTATAATTAGAGAGATGAGACATACAGAATATCATGAATATCATGAACAGATAAACTTTGCTTCATATTCTGACTGAAATTAGAAAGAATATGCTTGTGGTGGGGAGGGGAGGGAGGTGATGGTACAAATGGTTCATGAAATGATTTGACTTTGCATGATACTTGGGCTCATTAGTGTTGTGTGAGCATATACAAAAAAAGAGTATATTTTGACAAAGTGGGGGTAAGAAGATAGGCTTAAAACAATAAAAACATAAAAAGGATAATCCTAGAAAAAGGCTAGGCATTACTATATCAGTAACTCCAGGTAAAAAGGTAGCAAGACCTATAATAGTGGAGAGAAAGAGGAATGATATGAACACTAAGGAACTCTTTTCAATAATGTTGGATCAGAGAGAATATAACATACCTTCCCAATGGTGTATAAAAATTATATCCCTTCAGGGAAGTGAGGTTGGGGAAAAGGAAACAAAAGGAAGAAAAGACCTGATAAAAATCCAAGTGAAAGTATAAGTAAAAGTAATCAAAGTTAAAATTTAAAAGAAAAGTTAAAAAGGAAAGGGAACAAAACAAAGGTGAAGAGCGTTAAGAGGAAAGAAAAAAGAACAAAGGGAAATCTAATATGGGGGGAATAAAGAATTTCTAATCTTAACTGTAAATGTGAATGGGATGAAGTTTTCCATAAAATAAAAGTGAAGAGTAGAATGGATTAAGAACCAGAATCCTACTATATGTTGTTTATAAGAAACACATTTGAAACAGAGATATGCGCACAGGTAAAGGTAAAAGATTTGAGATAAGTATAAAATGCTTCAGTGGAATGAAAATATCAGGGGTAACAATTCTGATCTCAGAGAAATAAAAGTAACCATACATCTCATTAAAGGGATAAGGAAGGGAAATTCCTCTTTGTGAAAGGCACCATGGGCAATGAAGTTATATCATTATTAATATTATATGCACATAATGATATAGAGTCAAATTCTAGAAGTAAAAAGGAATGAATTAGAAGGAGACATAGAAAGCCAAACAATAAAAATGGGGGAACTCAACCTCCCTCTCTCAGAACTAGATAAATCTAAACACAAAATAGAAAAGAAAAAAGTTAAGAAGTTAGATAGAATTTTAGAAAAGTGACATGTGAAAGAACTCTGGAGAAAATGGAATGGCGATAGAAAAGGATATATCTTTTCATCTTCAGCACAAGACATCTATATGAAAACTAGTCATATGCTAATGAATAAAAAGATCACAATCAAATGCAGAAAGGCAGAAACAATAACTGTATACTTTTCAGATCAAAATACATTAAAATTATATTTAATGAAGGACAATTAAAGAGAAATCAAAGAGAAACTAAAAAACTTTTTTTAAAGAATGAGGGTTCAAACAACAAATCAAAGAAATAATGAATAATTTAATCCAAGAAAAATGATAGCAATGTGACATCATATCAAAAGTAATCAAAAGCCAAAGTAATATTTAGGGGAAATTTTATAAATTTGAATGGTAATATGAATAAAATTGAGAAAGAGGAGATCAGTGAATTAGGTATGCAATTAAAAAAGCTAGAAAAGGAAAAATTAAAGCTCTCCAATTAAATATCAAATTAAAAATTCTCAAGGGAGAGATTAATAAAATTTAAAGTAAGAAAATCATTTATCTAGTGAATGAAACTAAGATTTGGTTGTATAATAAAATCAATAACATAGATGAAGGAAAAAAGGTAGCTAAGTGGACAGAACACTGACCCTGGAGTCAGGAGAGCTTAAGTTTACATCTGGACTCAGCTGTTCCATCTTGGGTAAATCACTTAATCCATTATCTTGCCAAAAAAAAAAAAAAAAGAAAATCACATTACACATCAGGTGAAAAGGATAAACTGCCACCAATGAAGATCAAATTAAATAGATAGTTAAGAACACTTTTACATCTATATGGCAATGTATTTGATAACCTAATTGAAATGGATGCTTGTTTACAAAAATACAAATAGAATAGAATAGAAGAGTAAATAAACTACTTTAAGTAATCCCATTTCAGAAAAAAAAGAAGCTATTGAAACCCCCACTACAATCTCTAAGAAAAACCCTTCAGATACAGATGAATTTAAGACTGAATTATTTTTGTTTGTTTGTTTGGTTTTTTTTTTTAATCATTGTTTTGCAAGGCAGTGGGACTAAGTGGCTTACCCAAGGTCATATATTTAGGGAATTATTACCTGTCTAAGGCCAGATTTGAACTCAAGTACTCCAGATTCCAGGGTGAGTGCTCTCACCACTGCACCACATAAATGTCCCTTTAAAAGTGAATTCTACCAGGGGCAGCTAGGTGGCGTAGTGGACAAAGTACCCTCCCTGGAGTCAGGAGTACCTGAGTTCAAATCCAGTCTCAGACACTTAACAATTACCTAGCTGTGTGGCTTTGGGCAAGCCACTTCACACCCGTTTGCCTTAAAAAAAATAAAGTGAATTCTACCAAACATTTAAGGAACAATTAATTCCAATTCTACATGAAATATTTTTTTTTAAATGAGTTTCTGCCAAATTCCTTTTATGACACCAATTTTGCTGCTGATACCTAAACCAGAAGAGACAAAACAAAGAAAATTATAGACCTATCTTCCTAAAGAACTTTGATGCAAAAACCTTAAATAAACCTTAAATAAAATTTTAGCAAAGAGATTACAGCAAGTATTATTAAGATGATACACCATGATCAGGTAGGATTTATATTAAGTAGGCAGAGATGGTTTAATATTAGGAAAACTCCCAACATAACCGAATATATCAATAACAACAGAAATAACATGATTATCTCAATAGAAGGTATAAAAAACTTTTAACAAAATATTACATCCATTCTTAATAAAAACATTAAAGAGTTTTGGAATAAATGGTGTTTTCTTTAAACTATAAAACCATCACCAAATATTTTATGTGATAGGGATGAGCAAGTAGTATTTCCATTAAGAGCAGGGGTGAGAGAAGGATGCACATTATCACAATTACAATTCCATATAATATTAGAAATGTTAACTTTAGTAATTAGAGAAGAAAAACAGAAGAGATTGAAGGGAATAGAATTATCATTGAGGAAACAAAACTTTCAAGCTTTGCAAGTGATACGATGTTATTATTATAAAATCAAAGAAAATTATCTAAAAACTACTTGGGACAGAATATAAACCAACCCCACATAAATCATTAGCATATCTGTAAAAGAATAAGAAGACCAACAACAAAGGATAAACAAGAGAAATTGCATTTAAAATATCTTCAGACAGAACTAATATCTCTTGGTTTCCCCTCAGAAATAATATGAAGGTAACCTCTAGGGCGGCTAGGTTGAGTAGTGGATAAAGCACTGGCCCTGGAGTCAGGAGTACCTGGGTTCAAATCTGGTCTCAGACACTTAATAATTACCTAGCTGTGTGGCCTTGGGCAAGCCACTTAACCCTGTTTGCCTTGCAAACACCTAAAAAGAAATAAAAATGAAAAACAAAAAGGAAGTAACCTCTAAACAGAAATTCAATCATCAAAACCCAGCAAGAAGAGCCTGTAAAGGGCGGCTAGGTGGTGTAGTGGATAAAGCACCAGGCCTGGAGTCAGGAGTACCTGGGTTCAAATCCAGTCTCAGACACTTAATAATTACCTAGCTGTGTGGCCTTAGGCAAGACACTTTACCCTGTTTGCCTTGCAAAAAAAAAAAAAAAAAACCCTAAACACACACACAAAAAAAGAAGAGCCAGTAGAAGAACATCTACCAACAAGGTCTGTCTCAGGAGACCATGAGTGAACCAAGAGAGGAAAGCAGAGAGCCAGTCCAGGATCAGGCAAGGTGGCAGAGGCTTTGACTATGGGAGCAGAGGTCTAGGGCACCCCAGCTGAGCTGTAGGGCAAGTTCCAGCACAGATTGTTTCAGAGTGTACCTGGACATCTATATGCTCTTTTCAAGGCCATGAGCTCCATACTTTAAGCAGAACCTCCATCCAGAACAAGAAAAGTAAATGCCCCCCTTGCCCGCCCAGGCTTAGGTGCAGGCAGCAGAACTCCCTCGCATGAATAGATAGATTAATTACCTCACCCCAGGGCACAGGCCACATTGTTCAAGGATAACAGTAATCAGCTGCACACTCCACAACCTCCAGGCCTAGGGAGAGGGACATAATTAAGGTCACAACACTCCAGAGTAAGTAACCCGCAATCCCTACTGACCAGCCCACTTGGAGTTACTAAACCAAGTGAGCAAAGACACTAGAAACTCTTATTTCTGGCACACTTGGAATTACTAAACCCAGTGAGTAAAGTTTCTAGGGTTTTCAAAACCAAACCTGTGTGAGCCAGCCCTTCCTCCAACACAACATCCAAGGAAAATGTAGAAAGGCCAGGAAAAAAGGGGGGAGGATCCATTGAAAACTACGTTGAAGTAACGGATATTAACCAAGAGGAATCTAGAATTTTGATGTTAATATGAATTGGTCTCCAGGCAAGAAAGACTTCCTAGAAAAAATTCAGGAAGGAGTTTAAAATTCAAATGGAAAAATTGGGAAAAGAAACTAAAGAGAAAATTTCCATCTCACAAGCAAATAAATCCTTGGAAAATAGAATTGGAAGAATAAAAAAAGAAAATAACTCTCAAATTCTCAATTGAGCAAATGTAAAAAGAAAATAATTCTCTCAGAATCTCAATCAGGCAACTGGAAACCTCCTTAATAAATATAATTGACCAATTGGAAAAGGTTGCAAAAAGTGAATAAATAAATTTCTTCACTTAAAAAACCAGCATGTGTGTAAACTAATGACTTTATGAGAAAATAAGAATCTGTTAAACAAAGCCTAAATAATAAAATTAAATAAAGATGTAAAATACCTCATTGGAAAAACCAGTGCCTCAAGAAAAGAACCAGGAGAGACAACCTAAGAATTATTGGGCTTCCTGAAAGCATTAAAGAATGAAAATGTCTGGACTTAATATTACAGGATTTAGATAGAAAATTGGGAAATCAACTAGGAGACAAAAGAGACACATGAATAGGTATAAAAAGGGAGTAAAAAAAATAAAGCTTATCAATAAGGTGAACCTGATTATATTTCCACCTGGGAGAAAGATTCTCATAACACATGAGGATTATAATTCTATTAGATAGAATATACTTACCCCAAAGTGATGGTCTCTCATGACTTATCTGTGACTGATAGAATGATTTGAAAATAATATCTCCTTAAAAAGAGGGAACAATAAAGAGACTTGAAAATGGGGGAGACTGAATGCAGTGAATCACATTACATAAAGAGGTAAAAACGACCTATTGCAAAAGAGAGAAGAATCTTACTCTCATCAGTTTAGGCCTAAAGTTAACATACAGACACTCAGTTAAGTTAAGAAACTTATCTTACCTTTCAAATATTAAAAGAGGAAATGGGGAAGGGGGAAGAGGAACTAGCAGAAGGAAGAAGGGGCAAAGGGAAAGGGGAAAGAAAGGGGAAGGGAGTTGGATGCAAGCAGGATAATACACTGAAAGTGGTGATATTCACAAACAAAATAAGGTGGAAAACAGGAAAATTGTTAAAATTATGGTTAATTTAATTTAAACAAGAAGAAAACCAAATTGCTAGTATCATAAATGAAAAAAAGATGAACTCACCACCAAGGAGAAGGAAACTAAAATAATAATTCAGAATTAATTTGCCTAACTGCATGACAATAAACTTGATAATGTAATTGAAACAGATAAATATTTACAAAAATATAAATTGCCCAGGATAAAGAAAGTAGAATTTAAATACTTTAAGAACCCTATCTCAGAAACAGAAATTCAAGAAGCTGCCTTTGAATTCCTTCAAATATTTAAGGAAAAAAATGATCCCAATTCTATATAAATCTTAGGAAAAATTGGTGAAGATGGAACTCTGCCAAACTCCTTCTGTGAAACCAATATGGTGCTATTATCAGAACAAAGAAGAAAGCCTTAAATAAATTCTTAGCAAAGCATTTACAGCAAGTTATAACTAGGATAATACACTATGGCCAAGCAGAATTTATGCCAGCAAAGCAAGATTTGTTCCATATTAGGAAAACTGTTAATATAAATTACTATGTCAAAAACAAACATAATAGAAATCAAATGAATATCTCTATAGGCTGAAAATAGCCTTTGACAAAATACAGCACCCCTTCCTACTATAAAAAAACTAGAGAATAGGAATAAATGCATTGTTCTTTAAAACGATAAGCACTATCTATCTGGAACCATCAACAAGCCTTATATACAATAGGAATAAGCTGGGGGCATTCCCAAGAAGATCAGGGGTGAAACAACAATATCCATTATCACCATTACTATTTAATATTGTAATAGAAATGTTAGCTTCAGCAATAAAAGAGGAAAAAGAAATAGAAGAAATTACAATTTGGGAGGAAGAAGCAAAACTCTCACTTTTTTGCAGATGACATGATGGTATGCCTAGAGAATCTTAAAGATATCATCTGAAAACTGTTAGATACAATTAGCAATTTTTGCAAAATTGCAAGATATAAAATAGACCTACGTAAATCCTTGGAACTTCTATATATTACTAGCAAGATACACAACATGTGTTAGAAAGAGTCATCCCATTTAAAATGACTTCAGGCAGCATAAAATACTTGTGAATCTAACTACCAAGGCAGACTCAGTAACTACAAAAACAACTATTAAAACACTTTTCACACAAATAAAGTCAGATTTAAATAATTGGGGAAATATCAACTGTTCATGGGTAAGTCAAGCCATTATAAAAATGACAATTCTGCCTCAGTTAAACTACCTAGTGCCTTACCAATTAAACTTATAAAATGTTACTTTAATGAGCCAGAAAAAAAGTTTACCAATTCATATAGAGAAACAAAAAGTCAAGAATAACCAAGGATTTATTGAAAAAAATTACAAAAGAAGGTGGTTTAGCCTTTCCTGATCTAATATTATATCATAAAGTGTCAGTCATCAAAACTGTCTGCTACTGGCTCAGAAATAGAATGGTAGATCAGAAGAATAGATGAGGCGCAAAAGAGACAGCAAGAAGTGATTATATTCGTCTGCTATTTGAGAAACCCAGAGTTCAGCTTCTGGGATAAGATCTCTGTTTTCCCAATAAAACCTTTTGGGAAATTTGAAAGTTATTATGGCAGAAACTTGAAGTAAACTTAGATGTCACATCCTATGCTAAGATCAGATCAAAATGGGGGCAGGATTTCAACATAAAAGACAATAATATAAGCAAAGTAGAAGATCAAAGAATAGTTTACATGTCAGACCTTTAGAAAGGGAAGCAGTTTATAACCAAATAAGAGATGGAGAACATCAATAAAAACAAAGTAGATTATTTTGATTACATTAAATTAGAAAGATTTCAGACAAAAAAATGCCCCACTGTAAAAAAATATCAAAAGAAATATAGTAAATTGGGAAACAATTTTTACAACTAGTATTTCTGACAAAAGACTGATTTCTGAAATATATAGGTAACCAAGTCAACTTTATAAACAATCAATCCAATCCCCAATTGACAAATGGTCAAAGGATATGCAAAGGCAATTTACAGATGAGGAAATTAGAACTATCCATAGTCATATGAAAAATTGCTCTAAATCATTACTGATTAGAGAAATGAAAATTAAAGCATCTCTAAGCTACCATTTTTAGCTCTCAGATTGGTCAATATTTACATAAAGGACAATGATCAATGTTATAAGGGATTTGCGAAATCTGGGGCACTAAAACATTGTTGATGGAACTTTGAACTCATCCAACCTTTCTGGAGAACAAGTTGCAATTATGCCCAAAGGACAATAAAAATGTACATACCCTTTGATCCAGCAATACCTCTACTGGGTCTTTACCCTGAAGATACAATGAAAAAGGATAAAAATTCACTTGTACAAAAATATTCATAGCAACTTGTGGTAGTAGAAAAAATTTGGAAATTGAGTGAATGTTTATCAATAGGGATGGCTAAACAAATTGTGGTATATGTATGTTATAGAACACTGTTGTTCTTTTGAAATCAGAAGGGGTGGGATTTCAGAGAAGCTTGGAAGGATTTGCAAGAACTGTTGCTGAGCAAGAGGAACAGAACCAGAAGAACATTGTACACCCTAACAGCGACATGGGGGTGGCTATCAACCTTAATGGATTTGCTCATTCCATCAGTGCCATAATCAATTACAATTTTAGGATATCTGTGATGGAGAATACTATCTGCATCCAGAGAAAGAACTGTGAAGTTTAAACCAAGAACAAAGACTACATAATTTTGCTGTCTCTAATATTTTTCAGTTTTTCCTCAAGTATATGATTTTTCACTCAAAAATTTCATTTTTATCAATGTATATTATGGACATAATGTAAAGATTACCAGATTACCTTCAGAGGGGAGGAATTGGAGGGTGGGAGAAATATTGTAAAATTCAAACATTACAAAAATGATGGGTAGAAACTGTTATAGTATATAATTGGAAAACAAATAAAATGTATAAAAAGATAACTTGAAAAACCTAATTTCCTCACAGTCTTCTCTAAAACAAAGAGCAATGAAAAATTCTACTTTATGAGCACAGTTAGGACTAGAAACCCCTAATTAGTCTCTATTGTTTGTTAGTTAAGAATCAATATTCTCCGGTAGGTTTTGCATATTTTTCTTTAGTCTTTTGCCCTTGGTATTTAGATTTTCTGATACCTTAAGTTTGGTTTTGGGACAGTTGACAACTGGAATTCAATGAGAGGAGCATCAGTTGACTTGAGATTTTATCTTTGGACTACCATGTGGATAAAGAGTAACTGAAAACATTTGTACAATCATGGCTCAAGACTCAGTCTATCAATAACTGACTTTTGTAGACCAGTGTTTTTGATCCCCTAGATCAAGGATGTCTAAAATGTGGCCCACAGTGGCATGTGGCTTGCAGTGTGACTTTATGTGGTCCCCTGTGGGTTTGCTACATCCTTTGGAAAATAAAAGTCAAAATGGTAAATCAAAATACGTTATCTATAAAAACTTTTAAAAGTAAAGTTGGACAGATCTGTCCTAGATAAAGTCTGGATCTTGACTCATTGAGGATTTAATGAAAGTGCTTAGTATAAATTGTTGGTCAGTGGGGACACTGCAAGCTAGCTGTATGTCATAGAAGAACTAAGACAACTACTACACTCAAGAAGAATATTATTTGGCAGTCAATTCTCATATTGTATTCTGACTTTGGATAATTAATATTGTGATATGTTTCATTTCTCAAAGTTTAAAGAATGTAATTCATGAACCATGTAACTTCACTCTTGCTCTAAATATATAGTTGTCACATAAATACAAAGAAACTTATATTTTGTACTCAATCATACCAACACACATTTATACATTAATCCTCAAGGGTATGTACTTATTTTGCTTCTTTTTGTATCTTCAGTTTTTATCATTGCCTATAATATTGTAGGCATATTATTAATTAGATAAATAGATATGTATATATATGTGTGTGTGTGTGCATATGTAGTATGTGTGTTTTTGTGTATGTATGAATGTGTTTATATGGAGAGATAGATGTAGATACTTAATTCTCCTTTATACCAGATTGCAAATTAAATCTCTTTCCCAGATTTCCAAAGCAATAATACTTACAGTGAACATTACCTATTCTACATATTTGTCACTTTGCCTACATACAAAAGATAACTATTGAATGCCTTACTGGGGAATAGCTGAATAATTTCTGTCATATGAATGTTATGGAATACTACTGTACTATAAGAAATGATTATGTCAATGAGACATAAGAAAAATATTGTCAAATCCTTTCCTACCTCATTCATTCCTCCCTAAATGGGTGAAATAACTAGCTTGAACAGAAAACTGAATACCTGTACTTAGAAAGCTGATCATTTCTGACACTTACTACTTTCTGCTTCACCTCATGATTTAGAAACCAGACAGATAAGAACTTTATTGGCTACAAGTAATTGGTTGAAGATGCAATCAACCTTTCCTTAAATCTTCAAAATAAAATCTATGATAGTCAAATCCAGGAGTAAAAATTCAAATATATGAGTTTGGAGATATAACATTATGTATTCATAATAATAATGTTTATATAATTTCGTTGGGAGTTTGGTGCCTCACTGAAAGTGTCATATTAATTATTTTTTATCATGTCAATGTTGTAATTCAAATAACATTACCAACGCAACTTTTTTTTGCTGTCAATCTCCCTAATTTATGGATTCGATGATCCAGAATTCAGGATAGTGTTGTATTTTGTTTCATTAGTTTCTTTTTCTTGTTTGCACAAGGAGGGATGAATTCCTTGTATCTTTGTTCTTCTACTTAAAAAAAATATCTTAACGGATCACATAAGATTTCCTTTGAAAAGAAGTATGGGTTTAAGCAAATACAAAACAAATTGAGTATTAACACATGGAGAGAAAGTTAGATTGATGATCTGACAAAACATTAATTAAAAGAAAGATCACTGCCAAGAGTTTCTTTGTAATTCAATTCCACATAATTCAAAGACAAAATTAATTTAGTGTTCCTTATTTGACAGAAAATAAACAGCTTTGTATTGATTATTTTTTTTGAAAATTTGTGCCTATATGACTGGACTAAGCTCTCATTTGGAACTTGATTTGATTAAACTCTATGCTTTGAATTTAGATTCCTAGAATAGCACAGGCAAAATAAAACTTTCTCGCAAATGGAGCTATTTTGAACTCAGTTTTTTTTCACGTTTAAGCATACAATCTTTGAAACACAAATGCGTTATTAATTAAAGAATTAACTATAAAACTTCTGGCAATGGTTAATTTTGAGCAGTTGACAGTTTTCAAATTTGAGCATATGCTAACTATTTCAGGTTATCATGATTTATTACAAAATAAAACAAAGCAAAAAAAAAATACCAATGTTGACTGACAATATTTTTATGTTTGCTCGTCTAAATAGGAGTAGATTTAGAACTTAAATTTATTTTGTGTTCTAATTTCAAATACATGTACACACTTTTTCCTCAAATATCTCCCTACCAGCTGAGTTGCCTGACTTTCCCCAGAGATGATTTTCCTGACTTTCCACAGAACCATTTCCAATTCACTTTAGATTACAAAATCATAATGAAATCCACATACTGTTATTGATAGGATCCATTAATATTCTCTAGTATAGCTTCAGTTACTTTTGGAATTAAAATATAACTCCATGGTCATGCCCCAATATTGTTTGTATACTCGCTGCTATGCCTTAGAATGAGGACAAGAATGGTAATTTTGGTTGTATTTACATTGTTTAGCATAAAGCATATCTTAATTAAATGTATTTTTATTTTATTGGTACATTTATAAATCCCAAGAAACTTTAATGATTTATTTTAAAATAATTATTTTATGACCCTTGTTTTATATTTGTATTTGGCATAATTAATACTATTCAGCCAGTTTATCCTTGCCAATAAATATCCTTATCAAACTGCAAAGAGTTGGAAAACTTTATTTTACAAAATTACAAAAGTTGTACTGTATTATGAAAATATTTATTATTTTTACATCTACATGCAAAGATAGCTTTAAACAATAATTCTTTGATAAGATTTTGAGTTCCATGTTTTTCTTCCTTCCTCCCATCTTTCCCCCCTTACCTGATAGAGATCAGTGTAATAAAAATTTTATATGATTAACTATGTTAGTTGTATTTCCAGATATCATTTTATGAAAGAAGAATCAGACCAAAATGGAAAAGAAAATGTCAGAATAAGTTCTATCTCTGCATGTGTTTGGGTGGTGTTCTCCATCATCAGACTTTTTTAATTGTGTTTGATCATTGTACTTCTGAGATGAGTAAGTCAATCATACGTGATCATCACACAATGTTCCTGATAATATGTACAAAGTTCTGGCTCTCATAAATTCTCATTCCTTCATTCAATTTTTTTCAGGTTATATTGAAGTCCCATTCCTCATGATTTCTTATATAAAAATAGTATTCCATTGCATTCATAAAGTTTGTTCAGTCATTGAAAAATTGATTGACATCCCATCAATTTCCAATTTTTTGGCAATAGGAAAAGAGCTGCTATTAATATTTTTGTTCATGTGATTGTGTTTTAACCCTTTTTTGCAATGATTTTTGGGATACAGATCTAATACTGGTATTGACGCTTAAATGGTATGTTTAGTTTTGTTTTCATTTGGGCCTAAATATAAATTGCTTTCCAGAAAGGTAAGATCAGTTCCCAACTCCACCAACAATGCATAAAAGTTCTAGTTTTCCCACATCTTCTCCAATATTGATCATTTTCC
Organism: Macrotis lagotis; assembly: GCF_037893015.1. Classification (NCBI taxonomy): domain Eukaryota; kingdom Metazoa; phylum Chordata; class Mammalia; order Peramelemorphia; family Peramelidae; genus Macrotis; species Macrotis lagotis. Next base: position 198,958,186 of record NC_133666.1, on the reverse strand, counting down.
TTTGTAATCATATTTTAGTCATCTGATAGATATAAGATGGTGTTTTAATATGCATTTCTCTACTCAATAGTTATTTGGAGTATTTTTTAATGATTACAAATAGCTTTAATTTCTTCATCTGAGAATTGCCTTTCCATGTTCCTTGACCAATCAATTGGGAAATGATTTTTATTCTTATAAATTTGACTCAGTTCTCTATATAGTTTAGAATTAAGTTCTTTGCAAGAAACACTAATTTTAACATTGTTTCCCATTTTACATCATTCCTTTTGATCTTGACTGCACTGGTTTTATCCATGAAAAAAAAAATTTGAATTTAATGTAATCAAAATTATCCATTATGTTTTTTTATAATTTTCCTTATCTATTCTTTGGTTTTAAATGGTTCCACTTTAGTAGTTATGACAGAAAAACTATTCTTTGTTCTCCTATCTGGCTTATGGTATCATGACTCTTGTTCAATTCCTGTAACCATTTGGAACCTATTTTGCTTCAGGGTGGGAGATACTGGTCTAAGCCAACTTTCTGCCAGTCTATCTTCCAGTTTTTCTAGCAATTTTTGCTAAAAATACATTCTTATCCTACAATCTGAAATCATTGGGTTTATCAAACAATAGATTACTCAATTACTATAATTTCTTTTATACCTGAGTTATTCTACTAATCTTCCACTCTATTTCTTAAAAATATCCTATAATATGATGACTACTGATTTCAAAGAAAATTTTAGAACTGCGTCAGGTAGACCACATTCTTTTGCATTTGAAAAAAAGATTAATTCCCTTGATAAAATTGCCTACTTGTTCCTCTATGTTAATTTTATTATTATTTTTTCTACCTAATAGTAATTTTTGGTAGGTTGGTCTGGAACTGAATAAGTAATGAAACTTATGTAGTATTTTCATTTCTATTATATTAGCTCTGGTTACCCAGGAGCACTGAATATTTTCCCAATTTATTACATCTGATTTTATTTGTGAGAAAAATAAAGTTTTCCAGTTGTTTTTATATAGTTCCTGGGATTATCTTGATCAATAGAACAATGATTATTTTATGCTGTCCATGGCTGTTTTTAATAGGATTCCTCTTTCTATCTCTTGTTGCAGGGCTTTCTTGTTAATACATAAAATTACTGAAAATTTGTATGATATTATGTCATATTATGCACTTTGTTAAAATTTTAATATAATATTCAATTATAGTAATGATAACAGGTTTCCCTGAAGTAGTGATAAAAGAATACCTCTGAAATTACTGTAAATGTTTTAGCTTAACTCACATTACATATAATGCTTGCTGATGGTTTTAGTTTTAGATAGATATTGTATATCTTTTTAAGGAAAACTTTTTTCCTGTATTCTCTAGAGCTTTTTAGAGCAATGGGTGATGAATTTTTCAAATTTTATTTATTTAAGGCAATGAAGTTAAGTGATTTGCCCAATGTCAATAATTGCCAGTTAGGTTATTATTAAATACTTGAGGACAGATTTGACCTCATGTACTTCTGACATCAGTGCTAGTGCTCCATCCACTGCGCCACCTAGCCTCCCCAGAATAATGTATTTTGAAAGCAGTTTTTTTCAAAAACTAGTGAAAAAAATGACATGATATCTGTTAGTTTTGTAATTGATATGATCAATTATGACAATTCTTTTTCCAATATGAACCAACCCTGAATACCTGGTATAAATCCTATTTGATCATAGACTATTGTCTTAGTGATAATATACCATGATTGCTTTGCTGATAATTTATTTAAATTTTGCCTCAATATTCATTAAAGAAATTGGTCAAAAATTACCTTTCTTGTTTTGACACTTCTTGGTTTGGGTATCATTTCCATATCAGTGTCTTGGAAGGGATTTCCCTAAATTGTTCCTTTGTCTATATTTTAAAATAATTTATATAAAATTGTAATTAATTTTTCCTTAAATGTTTAGTAGCATTTACTTGTGAATACATCTCAACCTGGAGATATTTTCTTAGGGAGTTCATTGTTTAATTTTTTTCTGAAATGTAATTATTTAATCATGCAGTTTCCTTTTCTGCTAATCTGAGCAAATTATATTTTCCTAAGTATTCAGTCATTTCACTTAGATTGGCAAATTCATTGGCATACAGATGGGCAAAAAAATCCTCCTCTTTGATGATGAATTCATTGTTTTTGTTTTTCATATTAGTAATTTGGATTTCTTTCTAATTTTGTTAATTTAACTAATTGTTTACTTATTTTATTGTTTTTTAAAGTTAATTGTTTTATTTATTGATTGAATAATTTTATTCCTTTCAGTTTTATTAATCTCTCCTTTGTTTCATAATTTCTATTTGGGCATTTAATTGGAGGGATAATCAAGAGAGCTTAAGGAAATTCCTGACTTCTCTCTATCATTTTTGTTCTATCCTTTCAAATGTGTACTTTTGACAGTTACATCAATCTATTTTGCACTTTTACCATCTCCATATTATTAAAGAAAGTATACATGTTCACATTTTTGAAAAAAAGGATTTTCAAAAACTTTTCTTAAGACCAGTTTTGTTATTTTCTTCATAAATCTAATGTTTTTGAATATTGTTTATATTAATTACTGTTGTTTTGATATTAGTTGCAGATGGAAATACTCTCCCCTTCCCCAGTAATCAAGCATTGTCTTCTAATTAAGCAGACACCCCAGCAATTCTAAAATTAGACTAAATCCATAAGTAGTCAGAAAAAATAGAAAAGGTTCTACATGTAATTACCTAGCTGTGTGGCCTTGGGCAAGCCACTTAACCCCATTGCCTTGAAAAATCTAAAAAAAAATAAAATAAATAAAAAGAAAAGGTGGAAGAAAATCATATTATAACATCCTCTAATGTGGATGAATGTTGAAAATTTTTCATAACATGTAGTTGGAAAAATGAAATAAAATATCATTAAAAAAAACAAATATGGGGCAGCTAGGTGGCACAATGGATAAAGCACCGCCCCTGGAGTCAGTAGTACTTGGGTTCAAATCTGGTCTCAAACACTTAATAATTACCTAGCTGTGTGGCCTTGGGCAAGCAACTTAACCCCATTTGCCTTACAAAAACCTAAAAAAATCAAACAAGCAAAATATATAGATCAAAATATTTGTACCACAATCATGTATAACAATGTATGCAACATTACATACTTAAAAGTTTCCCAGATATCTATTGAGATGAACAAAAATAATGTGGTGATTTGGGGGAATTGTGCTTGTTTAAAAAAAATATATAAGTAAGCTTCCATTTAGTGATCTTTCAACATTCATTGTTGTAGTCTTTTGGTCTATTCTTCATCTGTTCTGCTTATTTCACCCTGTATCAATTCATTCAAAGCTTTTATGCTTTCTGAATTTCCCAGTGGTTTTTATTTTTACTGCACCCTCAGGCATTCTTCACAGGTTAGCTTCCCACTTCAAGTTTCCCCAAAAGCACTTCTTTAGACCTGTTCATATATATATATATATATATATATATATATATATATATATATATATATATATATATATATATATATATACATATATATGTATATGTATATGTATATGTATATGTATATGTATATGTATATGTATATGTATATGTATATATAACATTATTTTCCTCTTCTACCTGGGTCAAAAAAGATGAAATGGTCATTAATATGATTGTCATTTATGTTTCAAGTATGGCTTATATTTTTAGAAAGGTAATGAAAAGTGAAGAGAATACAGTGAAATTGCTTATGTTTGCTTTCTTTGGTTATTAGTACTTTATTTTGATTTGATGTAAGATATATGTGTGTTGTTGTATTTGATTCTTTATTTCATGGACACTTGTTGTAGTCTGGTGAAAATATAGACCCCTTTGAATAATTATGATTTTAAATAATTCATAGAAATGTAAAATTTCACCTAGTAGTAAAAAAATTAAAGATGATGTAGATAGGGATAGAGATAGAGACAGAGACTAATAGATATAAATATAGATGCAGATATAGATACAGATATACATGCAGAAAGAGATAGAGATAGAGACAGAGAGAGAGATAGAGATACAGATAGAGATAGAGATAGAGATAGAGATAGAGATAGAGATAGATAGATATGGATATAGATATTAGTATAGGTATATTCCTTAATCAAATTCATAGACTCTGTGAAATCAAAGACTCCCCAAACCCCAAGTTAAAAAACTCTGAACTAAAGAATTATCTCTTCACAATAGAGGTGATTAAATTTTTTCTGAATGTGTGTGTTGTGGGGAACTTTCACCAGGGCTCAGAGGTGAAGGGAAAGGAAATCGTGTTTTTCATCAGAAAATAAAAATAGGGAAATATCAATGGAGAAATGGAAGGAAAAGAGTAATCATATAAAATACAACTGAACCTAAAAGTCAATTTTCATTAATTTCTTAAAATAAATTTTAATTCTGATGAATAAGCAGGTTTTCTGTTATCTTCCAGGAATTGTGTGTGTGTATATGTATGTATATATATATATATATTTCAAATAACAAAAGTTAAAGAAGGAAATTAGTGATCTTTTAATGATTGTTGCCTTCTGAATTATGTTTCAAAGACATAACAGAAGATTCCTTATGAGGTATGGAAATGATACCACCATTCAATTTTGCTTATTTGTGCATACATTTTAATGTCTTAAGGAATCTTGAGACCTATTTGAGAAGGTGAACCTTTAATCTTGAAACAAAACACAATAGATGAGAAAGAGTATATTTTTCTCACTATAACCCATGAAGTAGAGAAGAGAAAAATTTATTTAGGGAAGAAAAAAAATCAATTTACAAAGAAAGAATAGAATAAGATTTGTATGTCTACTCCTCTTAAAATAGAATGATGTTAGTTTTTTCCCGAAGGATGGAATACAACCTACAAATGCTGCTAAAAAACAATTTGGGGAACATGTTTTTCATTTTGAATAAAAAAATGCTGCAAACATAATTTGACCTTGGGTTGGTCACTACAATATCTAGATTTCTCTGAAAATAGGAGGCTTGGACTAAATTCTGTTAAAAGTTGTATCAAAACTTTAAATTTATAGTGATGATAATACAAATTGAAGCAACTAGAATCTCACAGAAAAGAAAAATTTTTAAAGGAACCAGTAAGGAAATTCATTATCTCTCTGCTTATAAATAAATACCTTATATATTATAAGTAAATATCCTCAGTAGTGAAATCTATAGAATTTAGTTCTATATACAAATACCTAACATTTAGTCAAAATACATTATAGATATGATCATTTTTTGGAAAAGTTCTTTGTTATGCTAAGAAAAATATAAGTATATGATTAAAGATTTTGATTAAATGTTTATATAGATTAATCAGATTTATTTCCTGCAGTCTCTAGAATTTCATAACTTCTTCCTTTTAAATTTTTCTATTTGATTTGTCATATTATGAAAGAGGTGCAAAAAAGTCATCAGTAATTACCTCGGGATTGTAACATTTAAGTTAACTTTTCCTTTAAATAAATCTATGTAGTGTCTGTGTGTGTGTATGTGTTTATGTGATTTTTCTTATCTATGATAAATTTAAATATAATATAGCTTCCCTCTTTGTCACTCTGGAAAGTGTCAAATTTATTTTCATTGGAAAGTATTATAGATTTAGATGAATTATAATTAATTTTCTTTTGGATTTAATGTTTCTCTACAATCATCTACATGTTTTACTGTTTTTCTTCTGCATGACTTATTGATAAATAATTCTTTCCATTCTATTGTGTTATCAACTTTCATTTTATGGTTGAATCCATCCTATTTATATCCACAGTTATAATTGTTGATTGTATATTTCCATCCATTCATATTTTTTCCTCTCCTCACTTCTCACTTATATTTTTATTTTTATTTTATTTTTCCCCATTCATTCTTTAGGAAATGAAGAGATGTAAGATAGGAATGCCCCTATTACTGGTACTCTATACTTGATACATTTAACTTTTCCTTCACAATTCTCTTTTGTTAAACTTTCTGTCATTAAGCACTCAATCACAGAATTTTACCCTTTATTTTCCCTAAAGACTTTCTTTATTATCTGCGATTTAAAGTGGGAAATTATTTTGTGTATGGTTATTCCCTTCCTGAACCTCTTCCCTCATTTCCTTAATTCCCTCATTTCCTTCTTGAATTAAATTCATTTTGCCACCAACTCTCTTCTTGTAGCCAACTTTTCTTCTTCAGTTCAGATAAAACTATCATCTACTCAGTTTACCCTCCCTTGTTAATAATGTCTTGTATAGCATTGTATAAAATAAGTATACTAGTATGCATCAGTTACATAACACAATCCCTCATATTTTCCTTCTTTCCTTCTTCCTTCAATAGTATATTTCTTTTGCCCTTTCCTTCTTTCCTTCATTAAAGTACAGTAAAACCATGCCTAGATAATTATTTAATTCACTATTCTTGATCCTTGTTACATTAAAGTTACTAAAGAAGCACTTTTATCATTTCCCACCCTTAGAAAGCAAATGCTTCATCCTTAGTTCCCCTTGATACCCACCCCCCACCAATTACTCACTCATACTTACCTTTTTGAGCAGCTAGTTGCTATTGGGTATAGAGTTTTCTGCTTGGAGTCAGGAAGACTAATTTTCCTGTGTTCAAATCTGGCCTCAGATATTTACTAGCTGCATTACCTAATGCAAGTCACTTAACTCTATTTGTTTCAGTTTTCTCATTTACAAAAAATGAACTGGACAAAAAATAGGCATTCCACTCTACTGTCTTTGAAAAATAGAGTCCAAAAGAATCATGAAAAGTTAGACATCATTGAAAATGGATAAATGGCAAATTTTCTGTTTAAATATAATCATTTAGTTAGGAGTAATAAGGAGCCTATGTTTCTTTAAACATTCATTTCTCCCAAATGGGATTATGCTTATCTTTCATAAATGAGATATAGTAATAATGGTGATCATTTACTCCAAGGATTAAATGTTCACTCTAAAAATCTCAGAGTTTATTATTGTGAACCATATTCACTAGTAGACTACAAACTATTCCTAGTCACAGTGACTACTAGGTGTTAGAAATGTTTTGGGATCCTTGCCTTCAGGAGGCAAGGGAGCATATTCATCTATTTATTATAGGATTTTTAACATCTTATTTTATATGTGAAGGAATAGAAAGTCAGAGAATTTAAACAACTTGGAAAAGATCATACAGTTGGTGATTAGCAAAGTAGAGACTTAGAACTTCATTTCTAGTGCTTTTACTTCTAACCAATAGAGTAATTATTGAAACCAATATTATGCATCTGATTGCTTTTATAAGAAATGCTTGAAAGTCAGGAAATACAAGTAGAAGCAATTAGAGAAATTTATTTTAGCTGGTTATGTTGCTTTATTTCTTTAATGATCAAATATTTATAATAATGATCTACAATGTAGAATACATATAAGGCTTATAAAATAATTTTGCCTTATTTTATTCAAATAAATATGATTTATAATAAGTCAAATTCTATAAAGCATTTGAATACCACATTGACGTCTGGAGACTGAAAATATGTCATTTCTAACTTTCTTTCATATGAATTACTTTCATTTTCCCCTAGAAAAATACCAATACATTTTATTCAGTATTAAACATTTTATTATAGTATTTATACAAAAATAATAGTATTGTAAATGATAGAGATTTAAAAAAACAAAGATTGAATTTATCATGACATGATCCTTTTATATTTTTGATTACTATTTTAAGAAAATGTGATATATAGCTTTTTTGAGTCCTTACATAACTATGTATAGAATTCATGTTTTGTTAATATAAAAAAGACACATATTCAATAATATATAAAGACAAGATCTCTTTCTGCTTTATTATCTCCTATGCATTTAATAAATATTTTTTAGGTGGGAATGCATCTAGCTGTGCTTAAATGTCAATACTCTGTTGAGACTGATGGGTAGACATTTGAACAGGTGGGCTCCCTTAAATAGCATGAAGGGAGCAAAGTATCAAAAGTATTTCTGTTTCTTGTTTCCCACATCAGTCCCATTGAATTCCTTTCTTCTAGATATTTCCTGATTGTTTTCATTCTTGATTGTTTTTTCCTAAGGACACCTCTACTTTTTCTTTTCTTTTCTTTTCAACTTTTTCTGCAGTTGCTATTGAAGTATCTTCTGATATTTGACTACTCCATTCCCTGTGATCAATAACTCATTCTAAGCTATGACACTTTGTGTGGTTACTACATCCCCTCCATTTCCCCTGCAAAGCATTTTCAAAGAAAAAGAAAGGAAGACTCTCATTCCATAAATGATGGCATACCAATACAGCTGCATACAGCTCCCAACCCAATGAGGAGCCTTTGGAAATAGAGAGGCAATAGGTCTCTCTTTTCGAGAGAAAGTAGAAGATTTAGAGTTATGATGTTTCTGGGGGGAACAGAAAAATAGGTAAAAACTACAATTACCTGAGTTTCAATATCTCCAACTCCTCTTGTTGAATTTTCCTGTAGAATTTTCAGGAAGAACTGACAATTAATAGTCTCACTTTAAAGTTCAAATATGGAAGTATTCTAAAATGGAATTTCTGAAATGATTTCTGTCCTCAAAACTTCCTGGAGTATGCTGGAGTCAACTTGTGCCCTGGTTAGTAAGAGTAATTGGTTAATTTTTCAGTGTAAGCCTTAGGAATCAGCAAAAAATTTGCAAACACCAAATCAACTTTTTTCATCTAGATCCAAGAAAGTGATAATGATAAAGAGAAATTTTAATAATACAGAATAAATTTTTAAAAAGTGTTTCATTTGAAGAACTAGTTATTAAATATTTATTAGCAATCACCTGCCCTTTTTATCATATTGTGGTGGCTTGCTGCATTATGTGGCATATCATAAAAAGGGAGCTCAGATCTATTCTGTATGATTCCAGAAATTAGAACTAGGGACAATGGTTCAAAGTTATAGAAAATAAAACAAAAAAAGACACTTTTGTTTGATATAAAGGAAAATTTTATAACAATTAAATAATGGAATAGAATTCCTGGGATTTGTGTGGGACAATCGTTTCCTCTTTATTGAAGGGGCTTAATAAACAAATTACTTGTCTTGTATGTTGTTGATGGAATTCTTTTCCATGCATTGCCTGGATGAAATTTATACAAACCTGAAATTCTTGAAGCATAAACCCCCTCCAAATACCCCCAAATACTAAATGATCATTCTTAGGGTACCGTGAAGATTTAAAAAGCATGTAAAACTTCCTGAGTCTGGAAATCTGTATTTGATAGAAAAAGTATCAGACACCAAATCTAGAGTAGGAAAGGGACAATTTAGCAAGGAACTATGCTAACAATTTCAGATAGGAGTCTTATCTAAAACTCATCTGAGCAGGAATCTCATCTAAAATGATTCATATATCATGGATGAAAACAAAAAGAATATAAGAAGCATGCTGCAAATGGCTCCCATTCTATCAGATCTCAATTACAGTCTAAGTACTAAAGAAACATTCTCTCTTGTCTGTATTCTTGTTTCTTTTGAGGGTTGGTGCCCTAGATCCATGTACAGAGACAATAATGTTGATAAATGAGCATTCACTCTAGCACAGTAACAGTAAGGTAGCAAAATTCTTCCTTTCTTTTTCATTTCCATGTTTCTGCAATACTATCTCTCAAGCATAAAAATAATTATTACTTGCAATAAAACTATGTGTCTTGAACTACTGAATCTGTCAGATTATGATTGTGGTGTGCATGGTACTTAAGGAATTTTCCAGGGCTCCAAACTAATACAATGAAATTTATTTGTAAAATTCACCTAATAGTAAAAAAAAAAAATAAGGGAAAACTGTTGCATTTCAAGTTACTTGGACATCATTAACTCAGGTGAGAAACTAGCTACAACCAATGGCCAGAGACTTTGCCCAGGTCTTTTACCTATCTATCTATCTATCTATTTATTTATTTATTCATTTATTTATTTATCTATCTGTCTATCTATTATTTATTTATTTATCTATCTGTCTGTCTATCAATCTACTATTTATTCATTTATTCATCTATAAATAAATAAACTGAAAAATAAATTAATTATTGAATGAGTGAATGATTTAATTATTTATTTGTTTGGTTGGTTGTTCATTCATTCATTTATCTATTTGTTTGTTTATTCATCTCTTTATTTATTTATTCATTCATTCATTCATTCATTTGTTTGCTTGTTTGTTTTGTTATTTTCATCCATATGCACATGTGTATTTTTAAGTTAAATCTTTTTTCCTCGCTCTTCTCCTATCCGCTTCAGCAGCAAACAGAAAGGTTAGCATTGTACACACATATTTTGATAAACGTGTACAGATTGGCAATAATTAGTTTGGGTATGAGGAATTAGGACTAAGAGAAAGAGGTACAAAGCAGATAGTTTTTATTAAGTATCCATTAGATTCTGAAAAGTCGTTTTATTTTTTAGGAGGTGACTAGTGGTTCAGTGGATAGAGCACTGGCCCTGGAGTCAGGATTACTTGAGTTCAAGTCTGTCCTCAGAAATTTAAAAATTATCTAGCTGTGTGGCCTTGCTCAAGCCACTTAATCCCATTGCTTTGCAGAAAAAAAAAAACTTTAAAAATAAGTCATTTTTTGACTTTGTTTTTTTCTTGATTTTGCTTTTTTTCTTCTGGATGGGTATAACATTATCCATAGTCAGTCAAATACAGATGTCCTAACTCTCAGAACTGCTGAGAGGAGCTAGTTCCATCAACGTTGTTCATCTCAATATGTTGTTGCTCATGTGTACATTGTTCTATTGGTTATATTCCCTTCCCTCAGCATAAGATCCAATAATGCATTCCATGCTTCTCTAGAGTCTGACCATTTATGACTTCTTAGAGAACAATAAAACATAATGTCCATGTAGCATAATTCCTCAATTGATGGGCGTCCCCTCAATTTCCAATTCTTTGTCACTACAAAAATACTGTTATGAATATTTTGGAATATGTAGGATTTTCCTTTTTTTTATAATTTTTTCTTGATATAGACCTATAATGGGAATTGCTGGATCAAAGGGTATGAAAAGTTTTATAGCTATTTGGGCTTAGTTACATATTGATTCTGTTCAAAACCACACCAGAAATGCATCAATGACCTAATCCTCCCACAACTTCTCCAGCATTGGTCATTTCCCCTTTTTTTTCATCTTAGTCAGTCTGATAGGTGTAAGATGTTACCTCATTTTTGTTTTGGTAGCAATTATCTAATCAATAATTATATGGAGGACTGTTTCATATATATATATATATATATATTTATGTTTGTACATATACGTGTGTGTTTGTACATATATATGTTTGTACATATATATATACAGAGAGAGAGAGAGAGAGAGAGAGAGAGAGAGAGAGCATTAATTTCTTCATTTGAAAACAGTCAGTTCTTATTCTTTGGCATTTATTAACTGGGGAATGATATGTGACGTTATAAATTTGATGCGATTCTCTATATAATTTAGAAATTGTCTATAAATTTTAGCAATTCTCTATAGATTTAGATACATATTATCAGAACTCCCGGTTGTAAAGATTGTTTCCCAGCTTTCTACTTTCTTTCTAATTTTGGCAGCATTGATTGTATTGGTGCAAAAACTTTTTTGAATTTAATTTGATCAAAATCATTCTTTTTGCAGTTTATAGTGTGCTCTAATTCTTGTTTGGTCATACATTTATCCCCTTTCCTATATCTGATAGATAGAGTATTTCTTCATCTATTAATTTATCCATGTTGTTTTCCTTTATGTCTACAACCAGTACCCATTTTGGTCTTATTTTGTAAAGGGTGTTAGATGTGGATCTGTGTCTATTTTTAGCCATAATATTTTCCAGTTTTCCCAACAATTTTTGACACATACTGAATTCTTATTTTAGAAACTGATATCTTTGGGTTTGTGAAATAGTAGATTGCTGTAGTCATTTACTGTGACTTCTTTTGAATCTATTTTAATGCACTGATCAATTACTGTATTTCTTAACCAGTATCAGACAGTTTTCATGACTGCTGCTTTATATTATATTATATTATATTATATTATATTATATTATATTATATTATATTATATTACATTACATTACATTACATTATATTATTTCACTCAAGTTGTCCAATTTATTGGCAAACAGTTCAGCATTCCCTCCTCATTAATTGCTTGTTCACCTTTTTCATTTTTGATACTGGCAAATTATTTTTCTTATTTTTTAAAATCAGATTAACCAAAGGCTTATCTATTTTATTGACTTTTTCAGAATACCAACTCAATTTTATTTGCAAGATCAATGTTTTTTTCTTTCCATTTTATTAATCTCCCCCTTGATTTTCAGAATTTCTAATTTGGTATTTAATTGGGCATCTCTAATTTGTTCATTTTCTAGCTTTTTTATTTGTTGTTTTATTTGAATACTCAATTCATTTATCTCCTTTTCTCTATAACTTATTTTTATCTACATGTAAATATATAAAGTTTCCCCTCAAAATTACCTTGGTTGGATACTTTCAGTCAAGATGACAGATAGAAGACAGCCACTGTACTAAGGTCTCCTGATCTTCCTTCATATGTAACATGAAGCAAACCTCTTAACATAAATCTGATTGACAAAACCCCAAAAAAGAAGCTAGGAGAAGAACATATACCTCAAGTGTGTCTTTGTGGATCATGGGTGAGCCAGGTGCAGAGATCAGAGAGCAGAGACCCAGACTAAGTGATGGGGTGAGAGGCTGTAACTCAGACTAACCTCGGATCAGCTGCAGAGGTGTTGAGTGTGGGAGCTGTGGTCTGAAAACCAATTGGGGAGTGGAGATGTTTGCTTTGAGAGTGAAGGTCTGGGGTTTAGCTGCATGGCTACAGGGTGAGTTCCAGCACAGAGTACAGTTAGACATATATCCCATAAGTTCATTTGATTTGGAAAATAGTAAGCTCCATACATTCATTTCAGCTGAATCTTCTTCCCAGAACAAACAAAATTAGAGCCCAATCCCCCCACCCAGTTTCAAGCATGAGCAGCAGAGCTCCCTCAGCAGTAAATAGGGAGAGTAATTACCTTTCCCCAGGGCATATCCCACATTGATAAAGGATAAAAATATCCATCAGACCATCTCCCACGCCTTCCAAGCCAAGGGAGAAGGGCTCAAATCAAGGTCACAGTCACTTCAGAGAAAGTAGTCAGGAACCCTTATGGTCCAGCCCATGTGGAGTTATTAAATTCAGTAAGCAAATCCTACTGACGGCCCTCTTGGAAGTACTAAACCCACTGAGTAAAGTCTCTAGGGATCCCAAAATCAAACCAATGTGGACCAGCCCCTCCCCCAACACAATATATGAGGAAAATGAAGAAAGGTGAGCAGAAAGAGGGGGATTCATAGAAAAATTCCTAGAAGGTAAAGGCCCTAACTCAGAGAGATCCAGAACCTCTGAAGAGAATATGATTTGGTCGCCAGCACAGAAAGGCATCTTTGAAGAAATAAAGAAGTTGCTTAAAAATCTATTGGAAAATCTGGGGAAAAGAAACCCAAGAGAAAAATAACACTTTGCAACAAGAAGATAAATCCTTGGAAAATGCAGTTGGACAAATGCAGAAAGAAAATAATTCTCTCAAAAGCCTCGATTGGTCAAATGGAAAACAATTTCAAGAATAGAATTGATCAATTGGAAAAGGAGTTGCAAAAAAGTAAATGAAGAAAATTCTTCTCTAAGAAAGAGAATAGAGTCTTTGGAAACTAATGACTGGGAATCTATCTCCTAAGACAGACTTAAAACCTTTTTGAAAACAATTGCAAAACACTTCTCATGCAAATAAAATCACATTTGAATAACTGGGCAAACATCAACTGCTCATGGATATAATAATCATAATAATCATAATAATAATAAAAATGGCAATTCTACCAAAACTAAACTACTTGTTTAGTGCCCTATCCATCAAAATTCCAAATAAATTACTTTAATGAGTTAGAAAACCTTGTAAGTAAATTCACTTGGAGAAATAAATTGTCAAGAAGTTACAGGGATTCAATGAAAAAAGTGCAAAAGGTAGCTTAGCCTTACCAGATATAAAGTAATATTATAAAGCATCAGTCTTCAAAACTGTCTGGTATTGGCTAAGAAACATATTAGTGGATCAGTGGAATAGACTAGGTGCAAAAGAGATAGCAGGAAATGCTTATAGTAATCTGCTGTTTGATAAACCCAAAGAGTCCAGCTATTGGAATAAAAACTATCTCTTTGATAAAAACTGTTGGGAAAAATGGAAGTTAGTGTGATAGAAACTTTTATTAGACCAACCCCTCACACTCTATACCAAGAAAAATCAAAATAGATTCAGGAGTTAGACATAAAAACACAGTATTATATGGAAAGAAGGAGATCAAGGAATAGTTTACCTGTCAGATCTATGGAAAGGGAAGCAGTCCATGACCAAGGAAATGATGGAGAACATCATTGAAAACATACTAGACAATTTTGATTATGTCAAATTAAAAATGTTATGCACAGACAAAACCACTGTAACCCAGATCAAAAGAAATGTAGTAAATTAAGAAACAGTTTTTATAACTAGTATTTCTGATGGAGGACTCATTTCAAAAAAATACAGAGAACTGAGGCAAATTAAAAAAACCCAACCATTCCTCATTTGACAAATTGTCAAAGGATGTGCAAAGGCAATATACAGATGAGGAAATCAAAGTGACCCATCATCATATGAAAAATTGCTCTAAATCATTAATTATTCTAGAAATGTAAATTAAAGCATCTTTGATATACCACCTCATATCTCTCAGACTGGCCAATATGACCAGAAAGGACAATGATCAATGTTGGGAGGGATGTGGGAAATCTTGCATACTAATACATTGTCGGTAGAGTTGTGAACTCATCCAAACTTTCTTGAGAGCAATTTGGAATTATGCCTAAAAGGCAACAAAATTGTGAATACCCTTTGATCCAGAAATACCTCTACTGGGTCTATGCCCTGAAGACATTATGTGAAAGGGTAAAAACATCACTTGTATAAAAATATTCATAGCAGACCTGTTTGTGGTGGCAAAGAATTGGAAATTATATGAATATCCTTCATTTGGGGAATGACTTAACAAAATGAGATACATTTATGTTATGGAACACTATTGTTCTATTAGAAACCAGGAGGGATGGGAATCCAGGGAAGCCTGGAAGGACTTGCAATGAACTAATGCTGAGTGAAATGAGCAGAATCAGAAGAACATTGGACACCCTAACAGACCACATGGCAGTGAAGGTCATATTTAATTGATTTTCTCATTCCATCAATACAATAATCAGGCAAATATTGAGGTAACTTTGATGGAGAATGCCATCTGTATCTAGTGAAAGAATTGTAGAGTTTGAACAAAGACCAAAGATCTTTAATTAAAAAGAAAAAACATTGTCATATTATGTAATTTTGTTGTCTCTTACACATTATGTTTCTTCCTTACAGATGTGTTTTCTCTCTCTCCCTACATTCACTTTAGATGAATGTGTACCATGGAAACAAGGTAAAGACAAACAAACTTCTTTCTGTTGGTCTTGGGTGAAGGGAAGCAAGTTTAGGGGAAAATTGTAAAATTTAAATTAAATAAAATCTTGCTTAAAAAAAACCTACCTTGGTTGGATCCCATCACTTCTGATATGATGTCCTAATAGTATCATTTTCTTGTCTATAATCATTGGTTATTTCTACTATTTGCTGTTTGATCTACCCATTATTTAAGACAAAATTTATTAAAATTCTGGTTCATTCTTGGTTATCTCTACAATAAGGAATTTTTATTTCATCATTGTGTGAGAAGTGACTATTATTTCTGCCTTTTTGCATAAGATTTTAAAGTTTTTGTGTCCTAGTACAATGTCATTTTTGGTGTAGGTGCCATGTCTTCCCCATTTAGTTTTCTCTGGAGGTCTACATATCAAAGTTTTCCAAATTTAAATCACATTACTTTCTTCTTGCTTATTTTTTGTTAGATTTATTTAGTTTTGAGAGAGGGGGTTTTAGGGTTTCTGTTCTTAATGTATGGTATATAAGTCTTCTTCTAATTCACTTAGCTTTTACTCTAGGTTTGGATGCTATACCACTAGGTGCATGCACGTTTAGTAATGATAGAACTTCATTACCAATGGTGGCTTTTAAGAAGATATAGTTTCATCCCCATCCCTTTTAAAGCAATTGAGTTTTGCTTTTATTTTATCTGAGATTATCATCACTACCCCAGTTTTATTTTTTTACTTCAATTGAGGCTAATATATTTTGCTCCAACCTTTTTCCTTTAACCTGTTTTTAATGTTTGCTTCAAATGTATTTCTTCTAAACACCACATTGTAGAATTCTGGTTTTTAATCCATTTTGTTATCTGCTTCTGTTTTATGGCATAGTTCATCCCATTCTCATTTACAGTTGACTAATTCTGTATTTCCCTCCAAGCTATCATTCCTCAGTTATATTTTTCTCTTTTGTTTCTTCTTATTCCTCCTCAAAAAAAATTTACTACCTTTCCCCTTTGATTTTGCTTTTAAAAATTTAACAATCAGTTTATTTTCACTTTTCCTTTGACTTCCCTGTTATCACTTCTTCCTCCCTCAGTCTTTCCTCTTTCACAGTCCCAGTCCAGTTCCCCTTCCCTGTAGTTAAAGTTAGATTTTTTAAATCTAACTGGGAATGTATCTTAGTTCCTCTCTGGGCTAAATCTATTGAATAGAATTTACTCACCAATGACCATCTCCCTTCTTTACCCCTAAAATTATAAATCTTTGTTCTTTGCCCCTTGGTCTTATTTATTGCTCTAATATAATCAGGTATCATCGATCACAGTTTTATTATTTAACTGCTTGATAAAATCATATTTTTGTCATGATATCACAGATTTCTTGCTTGATAGCTTGATAAGCAACCTTGGATCAAATTGCATCAAACCATAATTATACTCAATTTTTAATCTTGCCCCCTTTTCTTTTTATAACTCCTTACAACTGTGTCCTTTTTTCTTTTTTAAAGAAAGATTTTATTTATATTGGGTTTTAAAATTTTTCCCCTATTCCTGCTTCTGTCCCCCAACCCCCCACAGAAGGCAGTCTGTTAGTCTTTACATTGTTTCCATGGTATACATTGATCTAAGTTGATTGTGATGAGGAAGAAATCATATACTTAAAGAAGAAAAGTAAAGTATAAGAGATAGCAAAATTACATAATAATAGGTAATAGTCTTTGGTCTTTATTCAAATTCTACAAGTCTCTGGATACGGATTATTTTACCCCCTTTTCAAGTATCTTTCAAGTACACACAATTCTCCTCATGAGCCAACATATTCAAAGCCATATCTTTTCTGGAACTATTTGTGTCCTTCCCCCTGGTCTATTTTTTCTCATACATTACCTCCCCTTCCCCCTCTCCCACCCAGGGTAATGGTAGTTAAGTTCTTGTTACTTGAAGCAAGGACTATTTTGTTTCTCACTTTACCCCCAACCCAGGTTACTTAACAGCTTGCTAAGTGAAGCACGGGTTAAGTCAAACACTTGAAAGAATCTTGAAGATTTATAACTACTGGGAATTTCTGAAGCTCTCACCTGAGAGCTTTACAAATAATTATAAGTTATTTGAGACATTGACTCTCAATTTATATGCCCTCATTAGAAATTATATTAAGCATAGTAGAATTAAAGTCGGTAAAATGATAATGAGACACTTAAATTTAAATTTAACACCCCTGATTTTCTTCAGGGATTTTAATCTCAAACCTAGTGATGTCACCTTCCACTTTTTCAATGGAGAGATAAGACCCAATCATACCCATTTTCTTTAGGTTAATTCTCTTCAATTAAATTATATCTTTCAATTATCCTAAGAGAAGAAAATTTCTAATGAATTAGAATGTTCTATTGTCCCATTTAGTGTTGTATGCAATTTGATGGTCTTGACTAACATTTGTTTTGTTGTGTTGTGTTTTATCCTTCCCCTTTTCATTTACCTTTTTTATGCAGTTCTTGAGTTTTGAATTTGGTGATTGAATTATCTATTAAGTTCTGGTCTTTGTGTCAGAAAATTCTGGAATTCTATTCCTTTGAACATCGGTCTTTTTCCCCCATAGCATATGCTAAATTTTTCCAGGCAGTACATTCTGGGTGGTAATCCTGGGTACTTTGCTCTCTAAAATATGATATCCCTTTTCTTCCAATGCTTTAGTGTGAAGATGATTATGTACCGGGTGAATCTAAATGTGTTTCTTTAAGTTTGACTTGCTTTCTCTTTGCTGCTTGCAATATTCTCTACATTATTTGAGAGTTCTGGAATTTGTATATTACAGTCAGAGTTTTCGTCCTGGAGTCTCTTTCTCAATGGGTTCTGTTTCAGTGGCTATGTTGTTATCTTGTTCGTGTAGATTTGACAGATTTCCCTTATAATTTCCTGATGTTTTTCAGATTCTTTCTTTGGTCCAGGCTCTCTTCTAGTCTGATGACTCATAGATTGTCTCTTCTGTTTCTATTTTTCATGTCATTCATTTTCCCTAAAAATGTACTTTACATTTTCTTCAATTTTTTAAGCCTTTTAATTTTGTTTGATGGAATCTTTAATCTTATTGTTTAATTGGTTTGCATTTAATTCAATTTTAATTTTTAGGGTTTTATTTTCTTCAATTTTAGGGTTTTATTTTCTTCAATTTTCATGTTGGATATTTTTACTTTTTTAAAATTTATTTACGGCAATGAGGTTAAGTGACTTGCCCAAGGTCACACAACAAGACAACTTATGTGTCTGAGGTAAGATTTGAATTCAGGTCCTCCTGACTTTAGGGGCAGTGGTTTATAATCTGTGCCACCAAGCTGCCCTGATATTTTTACTTTTAATAGAGTTGATTTCTTTAGCCAGTTTTTCATAATTTTCCTGCATGGCTTTCATTTCTTTTTTTTCTATTTTTCTTCTTCCTCTATTTCATGTTTTTTTAAATTCTTCAATGATATTTTTTGTATTTGAGTCTAATTTATAGTCTGTTCTGATACTTTCCTTTTGAGTGATTTTTCTCTATTTTTCTTCTTCAGTCATGGCATTGTAATCATCTTTATCTGTAAAGAAGTTTTCTATAGTGAGCACTCTTTTAGTCATCTATTTTTTTGTTGTTGTTGTTTTAGCTCTGATCTTGGGGTTTAAGGAGTATAGATCCAAGCTTTTTTTTTTTTTTTTTTTTTTTTTTGGCTCATGTTGCAGTCTGATCCCTGACTTGTCGATGTCAAACATGTTGCCTATGAAGTCCAGGGCCTTGACTTTTCAAAGGGCTTTTTTTCCTCCTTTATATCCAGGATAAGACATGGCAGTGGTTTATTCCTGATCCTGTTTTATATCCCATTGTTTTCAGGGCTCAGACTTTGTTTGTTATTGGGATCCTCCCAGCTTGTTTGCTATCTAGTTGCTTGTACCTCTGCTATTGTTAAACTGTAGTGACCTGGATTGTACCGTGGCTAAAAGCAGCCTGCTGGCTTTCCTACTCACCTGGACTTTATGTCCCCTCCCCCCGCAAAGGAACAAACCTTCACTGAAGATCTTTCATGATGTCTACAGTTGAAAACTTTTTTGAATCTTCTCTTTTTCTTGGTGAGATTTATAGTGAATGTCAGAGTAGAGGCTTAATTTAACTTAGATAGGATAAAGCTCTGGGAGCATGTTAGTTTCATGCTACCATATGGCTACACCCCAGAAATCTTTTCCAGTTCTTAGTATTGGTAAGGATAGGGTAGTCAAACAGTCAGTACAGATTGACCTGTAAACAAAACGGTCTATTGGTAGCTGTGAACTGAACCAACCCTTCTGGAGAGCAATATGGATTTATGCCCAAAGAGCAATAAAACTGTTCATACCCTTTAACCCAGCAATTCCAATTCTAGGTCTATATCCAGAAAAAAAATCATAAAAAATGGGAAATTTTTCACATATTCCAAAATAATTATAGCAGCTCTTTTTTAGAAGTGCAAAAATTGGAAATTAAGTGGATGCTTATTAATTGTGGAATGGTTAAACAAGTTATGTTTTTTGAATATTATACTATTTATGAATATATTTATGAATATTATACTATATACTGTTGTTCTGCAAGAAACCATAAATGATTGAACTTTACAGAAGCATGGAATGAATTACAGGATCTGATGCTAAGCAAAGAGAGCAGAACCAAGAGAACACTGTATATATTTACAACAACATTATGAGTGATCACTCCTGATGGATGCAGCTGCTGTCAGCATTCAGAGAACTAGAACATCACTATTAGACCAGTGATGGATAATGCTATCCCCATCCAGAAGAAGAAAATAAAATTAAAATAATAGTTCAGAATCTGATGAACAATATATTCAATTTATTTTAAAAATCATTTATATATTTTATTCCTTTAATCCTAATTCCTCATACTGAAAATGACTAATCTGCAAACATGCTTAACACAAATGTTTAAGTACAGTATTAACATGATTGCAGCTGAGGGAAGGGGAGTGGGAATTTAGGGTGGAAAGAAACTTTGTAACTTAATAAGATACATATACATAAGGATGAATATTGAAAAATTTCATAACATATATTTAGAAAAACAAAACATCAATAAAACTGACAAGCAAGCAAAAATGGGATACTGGACTATTTTCCTTTAATTCTCTTTTATTGGTGTTTTTATTATATAAGTATTTTAATTGTTTTCCAATTATATGGAATAGTAATTTCTACCTATGCTTTTCGCAAGGTTTTGAATTTAACAACTTTCCCCCACACTCCCTTTACTCCCCCCACCCCTAACAAAAAGCAAACTGATAAACTTTACACTGTTTCCATGCTATGCATTGATCAAAATTGAATGTGTTTAGAGAAAAATCATATGACTGAGGAAGAAATAAAATATTGGAGATAACAAAATTATGTAATACTTAAGACAATTTTTTTTTTAAAATGAAAGTAATAATCTTTGTTTTTTTTTTTTTTGTTTAAACTATAGCTCTTCATCTGGATACACATGATAATCTCCATAGAAGATACCCTAAAATTTTCCCTTATTATTGTACTAATGGAAGGAGCATGTCCATTAAGGTTGATCATCACCCCCATGTGGCTATTAGGGTGTATAATGTTCTTCTGTTTCAGCTCACCTCACTATCAATTAATGGAAGTTTTCCAAGCTTCTCTGAAATCCCATCCCTCCTGATTTCTGATAGAATAATAGTCTCGCATAATGTACATGTACTACAGTTTGTTTAACCATTCCCCAATTGATGGATATCCCCTCAATTTTTCATTATTTGCAACCACAAACAGAGTTTCTATGAATGTTTTTGTACAAATGATGTTTTTGCCCTTTTTCATGAACTCTTCAGGGTATAGACCCATTCATGGTAATTCTGGATCAAAGAGTATGCACATTTTGATTGCACTTTGAGTATAATTCCAAATTAATTTCCAAAACAGGTAGATCATTTCACAGCTCCACCAACAATGCATTATTGTCCCATATATCCCACATGCCCACCAATACTGATTAGTATTATTTCTGGTCATATTGGTCAATCTGAGAGGTGTGAGCTGGTTCCTTAGAGATGCTTTAATTTGCAATTCTCTAATCAGTAATGATTTAGAACAATTTACATATGACTATAGATAGATTTGATTTCCTCATCTGCCAATTGACTTTGCTTACCCTTTGACTGTTTTTCAGTTGCGGAATGGCTTCAATTTTTATCAATTTGACTAAGTTCTCTATATATTTAGAAACGTGTCCTTTGTGAGAACCACTAGTTTGAAAAATTGTTTTCCAATTTACTACATTTATTTTGATCTTGGTTATAGTACTTTTGTTTGTGCAAAAGCTTTTTAATTTAATGTTATCATAATTATGCAGTTTGCTTTTATGATGTTCTCTACATCTTTATTAGTCAGAAACTGCTTCCATTTCCATAGATCTGACAGGTAAGCTATTCCTTGTTTTCCTAGTTTTCTTATGTCTAAATCCTGTACCGATTTTGACTCACCTGGAAACATAGGGATTTCACTGAAAACAAAGGGGATCATGACCTCGTCTTTCAGATCAACTATGCTGACCTGATTACTGTATAACCACTATCCTACTGCCAAAAATACATGCTTCTTCTCTGGAGTTTTGCCTGCTACTGTGTAGACAGCAAACACATTCATCTCATTAGTCCCTGGGCCTCACCTTGCTGACTCTGAGATGGCTTTCAGCTCTCTGCCCCTGGCTCACCCACACACTCCCCTGGGACAGACCTTGGGATGTGATGTCCTCCTAGTTTCTTCTCTGGGTTCTGTGAAACCAAATCCTTTTTAAGAGGCTTGATTCATGTTAGTTCTGAAGGAAAGCCAGGAGAGTTTAAGATAGTGTTTGGTTTCTCTCCTCCATCTTGGTTGGAAGTCCTCAATTTCCTTCTAAATGTCATCAATATAGCCTGTAAGTCATTGCCTTTCCCACTCCCCAACATTGCTACCCATTTTAGAGCTATAGATGAGACTTCATTCAAGCACTTGATTCAAAATTTAGGTTCTCAAAGCACTTCTTGCCAATAGAAATACCCAAGTGAAGTTTTTCCAATAAAATCGATTATATTTTTTCACAATTATGCTCATTTCAGTATTATGTATATTGCAATGAAAATAACCAAAAATCAGAAATTGCCACTTATTGTTCAATTATTCAGTTTTGTTCACAAATATTCCTGAGATTGCAGTTCTTAACCAGAGACCTCAGACCCCTTGGGTCTGATGAAAAATGATCTAGTTTCTTCACTGAATTATATCTGAGGGAAATTCACAACTTAATACAATTTACTCTAGTTTATTCTAGTCCTATACCTTATATCCTAGTGGATAAATGATGCTGATGTGACATTGGAACTATTTATTCTATATCAAAGTAGGGCATTGTCAACCCTTTCCTCCTTAGAATTCAATAAATTTTCTGATAGCACTTAATTAATATGAAAGAAAGCACATTTCATATTTTAAGCAGCAGGCACAAATAAAATAAAAAAAATCAAGGAGATAAAATAATTTTTGTAAGAAATATAACTGTTTATGAAGGAGTTGTAGATACCTTGATGAGTTCTTGATGTCCCATTAATTCATATTTATAAGGAATGTAACTGAGTAAATCAATCAGGCTATTCTACCCTATACCAAAATAATGTCAAGATGCTTAGAACTGAAAAATTTAAGTAGGAATGAATGGAAATAGGTAAGATACTCATCAATTGGGGAATGATTAAACAAGTTGTGGTAATGGAATACATCTGTGCATAAGAAATGATAAGCAGGATGGAATCAATCAGACATGAATTTTTGTTATGCCCCTCATAATTCAAATGGGAAGTGCCTTCAAGTCAGAAAAATGTAGGTTCAAGTCCTTTCTTTGATCATTCTGGCTATGTGACCATTAGAAAATAATATTAATGTTCTAGATCAGTGATGTAAGTATATGGTGACATCAAAGTCAAATAAAATTTGATTTCTGAAGACAAATATTGACTGAAAAAGGCAAAAATTCATATTATCCATGCAGTATTATGTTTGTAGATAATTAAAATGGACCAAATATAATTTAATCTGGTTCTAATTGCACTAAAGAGTTTTTTCTGTGTATATGAAGATGACAGATCACAAATTTGACATCTCTTCTCTAGGCAACTGTATAGATTTTAACTTGTGGAAAAAATGTCATCTTGCATTAGTAGAAGGAATTTTTTTTGCCTAGATTTCCTTTATCAATGAAGCCAGAGGTATAATTCTTATCCCTATCATTAAGATAACTGAGATATTTTGAATTCTTTTAGCAAATACTTTGACTGAATAATTTTGTACTTTTCATAAGTAAGAATAAATTTCAAAGCATCGACTCTGATTTTAACTTTGTCTTTTGCCTGATCTCAAGCTTATAACCTGTATCCACCACTCAGTTAAGTTAAGAAACCTATTTTTCCTTTAAAGTACTAAAAAAAAAGGAAAAAAGGGGAGGGTGGGATAGGGAGGGGGAGAAAATGGGAAACTAACAGAAGGAAAGGAAGAAGAAGAAAAGGGAAAGGGGAAATAAAGAGGAGGGGGATTGCTATAGGAGGGCAAACACACTGGAGGGAGCAGTATTCAGAAAAAAATGCTGGGGAATATGGATTAAAGTGAAAAAACAGGAAAAATACAAACAGAGGGAAGATAGCATGAAGGACAGTAATGAGTTAGTGATTATAACTTAATGCGAATGAGATTAACTCTCCCTGAAAATATAAGTGAAAAGTAGAATGTATTAAAAACCAGAATCTTACAATATGTTGCTTACCAGAAACTGATCTGAAGCAGAAAGACGCATATAGAGTAAAGGTAAAAGGTTGGAGCGAAATATATTTTGTTTCAGATCAAGTGTAAAAAGCAGGGGTAGCAATCCTTATCTCAGTCAAAGCAGCAGCAAAAATAAATAGTTTTAAAAGAGATAAGGAAGGAAACTTTATCCTCCTAAAAGGTACCACAGACAATAAAATAATTTCAATTTTAAATATGTATTCACCCAATGGTATAAACATCTAATTTCTTAGGGGAGAAGTTGAAAGAGCTACAGGAAGACATGGACAGCAAAAATCTACTAGTGGGAGACCTTAACCTCCAACTCACTGATCTAGATAAATCTTAACTTAAAATAAACAAGAAGGAAGTTAAGGAGGTAAATATATTGTTAGAAAACCTAGATATACTAGACTTATGGAGGAAACTGAATGGTGATGGAAATAAATATACTAATTTTTTCTGCAGTACATGGCACTTACACAAAAATTGAACATGGACTAAGGCATAAAACCTTAGGCTCAAATGCAGAAAAGCAGAAATGGTGAATAAATCTTTCTCAGATCATAATGCAATAAAAATCATATGCAATATTAGGCCAAGGAGATATGAACCCAGAACTAAGTGGAAACTAAATAACCTTATTTGAAAGAATGAGTGCATCAAGCAAAAAATTATAAAAAGAATTAATTATTTTATCCTAGATAATGACAATAATGAAACAAAATAAACCTATGGGATAGACTCAAGGAGGCTGTCAGGGGAATAGTGTATCTCTAAATGCTTGCAAGAATATATTAGTAAAAGAAGAAATTGATAAACTAAATATGTAACTTAAAAAGTTACAAAAAAGAACAAATAAACCCCCCCAATAAATCCTAAATTAGAAATTCTAAATATTTAAGGAGAAAATAAAATCAAAACCAGAAAACTATTAAAGTAATGAAAAATGTAAGAGTTAGTTTTATGAAATAAACCAATAAAATTGATGAAGTTCTTGTAAATTTGGTTTAAAAAAGAAAGAAAACAAAATTGTTAGTATCATAAATGAAAAAGGTGAACTTACCACCAATAAGAAGGAAATTAAAGAAATAATTCAGAATTATTTTGTCCAACTCTATGCCAATAAATTTGACAATCAAAGTGAGGTTGAAGAATATTTACAAAAATCTAAGTTGTCAAGGATAAATGGATAGAAAATCAAATACATAAATAACCCTATCTCAGGAAAAGAAGTTCAACAATCCATTATTGAACTCCCTAAGAAAAAAAATCTACAGGGCCAGTTGGCCAATTTAAGGAACAATTGGTTCCAATTCTATATAAACTATTTGGAAAAATAGGTGAAGATGGAACTCTCCATAACTCTTTCTATGACGATAATATGGTGCTGATACCTAAGCCAGGAAGAGTTAAATCAGGAAAAGAAAATTATAGACCTATTTCCAGTGTGAATATAGATGAAAAAATCTTAAAGAAAATCTTAGCAAAACTATTACAACAAGTTATCACTGGGATAATACACTATGATCAAGCAGCAGTTTTCTCTCGAATGCAAAGTTGGTTCAATATTAGGAAAACTAAGTATAATTAATTATATGAAATTAAATGAAAAAGTTTTGAAAAATACAGCAGCCAATCCTACTGAAAATACTCAAGAGTGTAGAAATAAATGGATTGTTCCTTAAAATAATAAGCAGTATCTAACTGAAGCCATTAGCAAGAATTATATGCAACAGAGATAGGCTAGAAGCATTCCCAATAAGATCAGGGGTGAAACAAGAATGCCCCTTATAAACACTACCAATCAATATATGTTGGTTTGTGATGGTATACCTAGAGGATCCCCAAAAAATCATCTAAAAGCTACTAGAAATAATTAGCAACCTTAGTAAAGAGGCAAGATACAAAATAAACTCTCATAAATCCTCAACAGTTCTATATATGAATAGCAAGATGCAGCAGAAAGAGCAAGAAAGAGAAATCTCATTCAAAGTAACTTCAGACAATGTAAAATGGTGGGAGTCTATCTGCCTAGGCAGACTCAAAAAGTTTTTGGAAACAATTACAAAACACTTTTCACGCAAATAAAAATCACATTTAAATATCTGGACAAATATCAACTCTTCATGGATAGGTCGAGCTAATATAATAAAATTGACAGTTCTTACCTAAACTACTTGTTTAGTGCCCTACCAAGCAAAATTCCAAAAAAAATACTTTAATTAGTAAGAAAAAGTTGTAAGCAAAATCATTTGGAAAAATAGAATGTCATGAATTTCCAGGGATTCAATGAAAAAAATTGCAAAAGAAGGATGGCTTGGCCTTTCCAGATCTAAAATTATATTTCAAACCATACATCTTCAGAATTGTCTGGTATTGGCTAAGAAATGGAGTAGGCAATCAGTGGAATTGACTAAGTATAGTAGCAGGAAGTGTTTATAGTAATCTGCTGTTTGATAAACACAAAGAGTCCAGGTATTGGGATAAAAATTCTCTTTGATAAAAACTGTGGGGAAAATTGGAAGTTAGTTTTGAAGAAAGTTAGATTAGACCAACACCTCACACCCTATACCAAGATAAGATCCAAATGGATACAGGACTTAGACATAAGAAAACAATCTTATAAGCAATCTAGTAGATCAAGGAGTAGTTGATCTGTCAGATCTATGGAAAAGAAAGAAGTTTATGTCCAAGGAAGAGAAGGAGAACATCATTAAAAACAAACTAGATAATTTTGATTACATTAAATTAAAAAGCTTTTGCAAAGACAAAACCAATGTAACCAAGATCAAAAGAAAGGTAGTATATTGGGAGGCAATTTTTGCAACTAGTATTTCTGACAAAAGACTCATTTCTAAAATCTTCAAAGAACTGAGTCAAATTTTCAAAATAAAAGCCATTCCCCAAACATCAAATGGTCCAAGGATATGCAATGGCAATTTACAAATGAGTGAATCAAAGCAGTCTACAATTATATGAAAAATTTCTCTAAATCATTACTTATTAGAAATATGCAAATTAAAGCATCTTTGAGGTACCACCTCACACTTCTCAGACTGGCCAATTTGAACCTAAAGGAAAATGATTAATGTTGGAAGAGATGTGGGAAATCTGGGACACTAATACATTGTTGGTGGAGCTGTGAACTCTTCCAACCTTTTTGTAGAGCAATTTGGATTTATGCCCAAAGTTCAAAAAAAATTTGTATAACCTTTGATCCAGCACTACCACTACAGGGACTCCATCCTGAAGAGATTATGAAAAAGGGTCAAAAATCATTTCCACAAAACTATTCACAGCAGATCTGTTTGTGGCAGCAAAGCATTGGAAATTAAGTGAATGTCCTTCAATTGGGGATTGACTTAACAAACTATGGTATATGTTTGTCATGGAACACTGTTATTCTATTAGAAACCAAGAAGGATGAGAATTCAGGGAAGCATGGAAGAATTTGCATGAACTGATACTGAGCAAGATGAGCAGAGCCAGAAAAACATCTTACACCCTAACAGATTATGACAACTATATAGAAAGCCAGCAGGGAGGATCCCAAACAAAATCTGAACCCTGGGAACACTGGGGTAAAAGACAGAATAGTGTTGAGAATAAACCACTGCTAAGTCAGAACCTGGACATAAGGGAGGCAAAACCTCTTCAAAGGCAATGCTAGGAAAGCATAGGAAACATATTGGCCAAAGAGTACACAGGGATCAGCAAAAAATAAAAGCTTGGATCTACATGCCTTATACCCTAGGATCAAAGCTAAAACAACAAAGAATAGCAGAAAAGCTAAGAGTTCTCTCTATAGAAAATTAATTTACAGAGATTTTCAGGACAGAGCTAAGGTAGCAATGTGAAACTAACATGCTCCTAGAGCCTTTCCCTACCAAATATAAGTGAAGTCTCTAACATACATACTACAGATCCCACCAAGAAAAAAAAAAGATTCAATGAATTTGTCAACTGTAGACATCACAGAGGATCTTCAGTGAATGTCTGCCTCTTTGGTGGAAAAGGGAAAGTAAAGTCCAACAGGTAAGGGAAAGCCAGCAGGATGCTTTGAGCCACAATGCAATCCAAGTCCTAATAGCTTAATAATAACAGATGTTCTGGCAGCTAGATAGCAAACCAGCAGGGAAGATCCCAACCCTAAACAAAGTCTGAACCCTGAGAGGACTGGGGTAAAAGACAACACTGGGTTGGGAACAATCCTCTGTTAAGTCAGAAGCTGAGCATAAAGGAGGAAAAAATTCCTCTCCTAAGGCAAAGCCTGGACTGCATAGACAACATTTTGGTTAACAACAAGCCAGGGATCAGACCCCAACCCCAGCAAAATAAAAGCTTGGAAATGCATATACCCCAGGAGCAGAGCTACAACAACAAAAAAGGAACAAAAGAGATAAAAGAGTGTTCACTATAGAAAGCTACTTCACAGATAAAGATGGCAGCGATGCCTTGCCTGAAGAAGAAAACAATGAAATATCACTCACAAGAGAAGTATCAAAACAGTCAGTAAATTGGACTCAAATACAAAAGCTCATCAAAGAATTTAAAAAAGAATTTAAAACCCACAGAAGAGAAGATGAAGAAAAATGTGGAAAAAAATAAATGAAAGCCATGCAGGAGAAGGGTGGCAAGTTACCCAAAGTAATCAACTCCATTAGAAGTAAAAATAACAAACTGGAAAAGGAAACACAGAATATAATTGAAGAAAATAAAATCCTAAAAATTATAATTGAACAGTTAGAAACTCATGAATCTAGAAAAATACAAGATTCCATCATACAAAATAAAAAGACTGAAAAAAAATGAAGGAAATGTAAAGTACCTTCTAGGAAAAATGAATACTCTGGAAAAGAAATCTAGGAGATAAAATCTATGAATCACTGGACTACTAGAAAGCCTGGACCAACAAAAGAACTTGGAAAACATCAAGAGAGAAATTTTAAGGGAAAAGTACCCCAATCAATTAGAACAAGATAGTAATATAACAATTGAAAGAATGCACAAACCCCCTCCAAAGAGAGATCCCAAGATAAAAACTACAAGGGCAGTAATAACCAAATTCTAGAATGTTCAAATTAGAGAATATTGCAAGCATCAAAAGAAAACAATTAAAATACAAAGTAAACACAGTCAGATTAACACAGGACCTATCAAACTCAAGGATCAGTAGAACTGGAATAATATATTTCAGAGATCTAAGGACCTGGGATTACAACCTGGGAATTCAGTTTATAGTGACAGAGAAAAAGATGGCTGTTCAATGAAGTACAACACTTCCAGAATTTTCTGACAGAAAAACCAGAATTTAACAGATAATTCAATTGCCAAATACTGACTAAAGTGTTGCATGAAAAAGGTAAAGGAAAAGGGGGGGTCTGAAAAAACAATATTTCTTTAAGCAAATGTTGGACCCTAAAACGGAATATATAAGGATTCTAATTCATTTGAACTTTATTTCTCAAAGGAAAATTAGAGGGTAGAATATAATTGAAGAGGAATGTACCTAAAAGATATGGGTATAATTGGATCTTGTCTCTCAGTTGAAGACATCCAAGATGACATCATTATGTTTAAGACAAAAAGCCTTGAAAAGGAGGGGAATTAACTTTACCTTAAGTGTTTCATTTTACTTGAATCACAAGGTGGTAAGCACCTTGTCTAATGAGGGCATCATAAAGGGCAAGGACCTGAGAAAGTGTCTGTTATTTGCAATCATTTGTAAGTTACCCAGGTGAGACCTCCAGAGTCCACCAATACTTTGAAATATTTAAGCATCATTAACTGTGAGTACCCAAGACAATGACTCTGGTACTTACAATCACTTGTAAAGTTCTCAGTGAGATCTCTAGTCCTTGTCAGTACTTAAAGATCTTCAATATGGTTATAGTGAATTAGAAAAGCAGCCAGGTTTTCAGTTAACAAGGGGTTAAGTACCCTGGGGTGGGGGTGGGGGGTAAAGAGGAAGAGACCATTAGTTTTGGTTCATTTAAAAAAGGTGTTAAGTATCCTGGTTGGGGAGAGGTGTAAAATGTGAAAGAAAATCAGACTAGGCAAAGAGGCATGAATGGTTCAAGAAATGATATGGCTCTGAATGATGCTTTGGCTTGTGAGGAATATTGTTATGTACTTTAAAGTTACTGGAAAAGGGGGTAAAGCAAAAAATGATTAAAAGCATAATTTGATGCAATTTGAGTAAAGGTTGTTGATCAAGCAATCAAAGAAATACTCTGTGATGATACCTTGATAACAAGAGGAGTTTATCAAGCAAACATATAATAGAACTGTGATTGATGATACCTGAAAAAATAATATTAGAACTCCAAGGGAAAAGGTACAAACATTTATGATTTCCATGGGAAAAGAGGGAGAAAGTGAATGCTTAGTAAATTCTATTCATTATAATTAGCCCCATGAAGGAAGAAGATACATTTCCATTTTGGTTTTAAAATACTACTTAATCTACAAGGAAGTGAGTACAAGGAACAGGAAAGATAAGGGCAGAAGGGATTGATAAAAGGGAAGGGAAGGTATATGTGAAATTGAACTGAAAGGTAAATTTCTAAAAGAAAAGTCAAAGGAGAAAGGTAGTAAAATTTTTTTCAGGAAGAATGAGAGGAAAATGAAAGAGATGAATATAAATGGAGAAAGCACCGAGGGAAATAGAGTACTAGTAATCTTAACTGTAAATGTGAATGTCCCATAAAAGAGAATTGGATAGCAGAATGCATTAAAAACTAGAATCTAACAATATGTTGTTTACAAGAAACATATTTGAAGCATAGAAACACACAGAGGGTAAATGTAAAAGATTGGAGCAAAATATATTTTCCCTAAGCAGAACTTAATATAAACAAATTTGGGTAGCAATCATAATTTCAGATAAAGTAAAAGCAAAAATTTCCTCATTAAAATGGATAAGGAAAGAAATGATATCTTCTTAAAAAGCACCATTAGAAATGAAGTTATATCATTACTAAACATAGATTCACCTAGTGGTATACTGTTCAAATTCCTAGAGGAAAAGCTGAGTAAATTACTAGGAGAAATAGACAGGAAACTATAGAAATTGGAGATCTCAATCTCCTTCTCTCAGAACTAGACACATCTAACAACAAAATAAACAAGGAGGAAGTTAAAAAGGTGGATGAAATCTTAGCTATGATAGGCCTCTGGAGAAATCTGAATGGGGATAGAAAAGAATATACCTTTATCTCAACAGTACATAGCACCTTCACCAAAATTGACCATATGCTACTTCACAAAATCCTTAAGATCAAATGGAGAGCAGTAGAAATAATAAATATATGCTTCTTAGATCATGATGCAATAAAAATTACATGTAATAAAGAGTCAGGGAAAGATAAAGAAACAACTAATAGGAAATTTAATAACTTTATCTTAAATAATGGGTGGATCAAACAAAATAATAATTATATCCAAGAAAATGATAATAATGAGACATCACACCAAAATTTATAGGATGCAGCAAAGGAAGTTTTGAGCAAATACTTTATATCTCTAAATGCCTATTTGAAAAAAAAATTGAGAAAGGGGAGATTAATGAATTGGGTATGCAGCTAAAAAGCAAGAAAAAGAACAAATTAAACAAATCCAATTAAATAGCAAATTAGAAATTCTGAAAATCAAGGGAGGGGATAAATAAAATGGAAAGCCATACCATCATTGAAACCATAAATAAATCTAAGAGTTGGTTGCATGGAAAAGCTACTAAATAGATAAACCTCCACTTAATCTGATTAAAAAAAGGGAAGAAACCAAATTAACCTTATCAAAAAGTTTGAAATAACCATCAATAAGGAGAAAATTAATGAGGTAATTCGGAGTTAATTTGTTGAACCATATGCCAATAAATTGAACAACTTGAGTGAAATGGATGAATATTTACAAAAAGTATAAACTGCCCAGGTAAACAGGAGGAATGATATTACTCAAATAACCCCATTTCAGAAAAATAAATAGAAGAAGCAATCAATAAACAGTCTGAGAGAAAAAGTCTCCAATTCCAGACATATTTACAAGTGAATTCTACCAAATATTTAGAAACAATTAAGTCTCATTCTAAATAAAATATTTATAAAATAGGAGAAGAAGGAGTTCTGCCAAACTCCTTCTATGACACCAACATGTTGCTGATGCCTGAACCAGGAAGAATGAAAAAAAGGAAATTACAGACCAATCTCTCTAGAATATTGATGGAAAAATCTTAAATAAAATTTTAGCAATGAGGCTACAGCAAGTTTGGAATTACACCAGACAGACATGGATAGTTCAATATTAGGAAAAAAACTCAGCATAATTAAACCTATCAATAATAAAACAAACAGAAATCATATGATTATCTCAATAGATGCTGAAAAAGCCTTTGATAAAATACGACATCCATTGCTCTTAAAAACACTATAGAGTTGAAGAATAAATGGAGCTTTCCTTAAAATAATAAAGAGAGTATATATAAAATCATCAACAAATATTATATTTAATGGGAATAAACTCAGAGTATTTCCAATAAATTCAAGGATAAAACAAGGATGCCCATTATCACCATTACTTTTCAATATAGTATTGGAAATGCTAGCAGCAGCAATAAGAAAAGAAAAGGAAATTGAAGGAATCAGAATTGGGAATGAGGAAAAAAAAAACTTTCACACTTTGCAGATGATATGATGATATACCTAGAGACCCTGAGAAAATTATCTTAAAAAATCCCCTTGAAACTATTAACAAATTCAGCAAAGTATCAGGATATAAAATAAACCCACATGAATCACAAGCATTTCTATATATGAACAACAAAGCCCAAAAATGAGAGAAAGAAAAATTCCATTTAAATTAACTGAAGACAACATTAAATACTTGGGAATCTATGTCCCAAGACAAATTCAGTAAATGTATGAACACAATTATAATGTAAGATTTAAATAATTGGAAAAAAGGTCAAATGGTCATGGGTTAGGTTGAGCTCATAAAATAAAAA
This sequence comes from Macrotis lagotis, assembly GCF_037893015.1. Lineage (NCBI taxonomy): Eukaryota > Metazoa > Chordata > Mammalia > Peramelemorphia > Peramelidae > Macrotis > Macrotis lagotis. Next base: position 198,924,852 of record NC_133666.1, on the reverse strand, counting down.
TGACAATTCTACCCAATTAAATTCCTTATTCATTGCCATACCAATCAAAATACCAAATAGCTGTGTTAGCGAACTAGAAAAAATAGTAAAAATTTTCATCTAGAGCAGCAAAAGGGCAAGAATAGCAAGGAAACTGATGAAAAAAATGTAAAGAAAGGTGGACTAGCTCTACCAAATCTAAAACTATACAATAAAGCCGCTGATATCAAAACTGTCTGGTACTGGTTAAGAAATAAAGTAATGGATCAGTGAATTAGGATAGATTCAAAAGAAATTACAGTAAATGAGTACAGAAATCTACTATTTGTGTTATTTACAAACTCAAAGATGTAAGCTTCTGGGATAAGAACTCTATATTTGATAAAATTTTTGGGAAAACTGAAAAAATAGTATAGCAAAAACTAGGCATAGATCTACATCTCATAGTCTATTGCAAAATTAAATCAAAATGGGTACAGGTTTTAAACATAAAAAGTGACACCAAAGATAAATTAAGAAAACAAGAAATACTCTTTCTATCAGATCTTTGGAAAGGAAATAAATTTATGGCCAAACAAGAATTAGAGCACATTATAAACTGCAAAATGTATGATTTTTGACTATATTAAATTAAAAAGTTGTTTCACTAATAAAATCAATGCTGCCAAGATTAGAAGGACAGCAGAAAACTGGGAAACAATCTTAACAACTAGTTTTTTGATAAAAGTCTAATTTCTCAAATATATATAGAGCAGTTTGTAAAATTTATGAGGTCAGAAGTCATTCTCCAATTGAAAAATGGTTAAAGGATATGAACAGATAGTTTTCATATGAGGAAATTAAAACTATATATAATAATATATAAAAATAATAGAAATCATTATTTATTTAAGATATGAAAACTAAAACAATAATGAGGTATAACCTCATACCTATTAGATTTGTCAATCTAAGAAAAACAGAAAATGATTAGTGTTGGAGATGTTGTGGGGGAATTGCAACATTGATCCACTGTTAGTGGAGTTGTGAATGGATCCATCTTTTTGGGAGAGCAATACAGAATTATGCCCAAAGAACAATAAAACTCTTCAGACCCTTTGTCCCAGCAGCAATTCCAAGTCTAGTTCTATATGCAGAAGAAATTACAAAAATGGATAAAAGTCCTATATGTTCCAAAATATTCATAGCAGCTCTTTTTGTTGTGGCCAAGAATCATAAATTGAGGGGATGTCCCTCAATTGGGGAATAGCCAAACAAGTTTTGGTATAAGAATACTATGGAAAACTATATTTCTAAAAGAAACCATAAATAGTCAAACTCTAGAGAAGCATATGATGACTTAGGGGAACAGATACTGAACAAAGGGAGTAGGACCAAGAGAACAATGTAAACATTAACAACAGTAATGTGAGATGAGTAACCATGAAGGAAGCAACAACTCTCAGCAGTCAGAGAGCTAGGACAAATTTATCAGAAGGACTTTGGACAATGCTATCCCTATCCAGAGGAAGGAAAACCAAACAAAACAAAATAAAACATAAAAAAAAAATTTAAAAAGTCCTTCAGAATCTAATGAATGCTTTATAAAAAGTATCTCTTATGTATCTCATTCCAATAATACTATTTCCTTATACCGAAAATAACTAATCTATAACATGTTTAACAAAAATATGTATGTACAATGCTATCTTGAAAGTTTGCCACTGGAGGGGTGTACTAAGGGAGGATGGAAAGAAATTTTGTAACCTAAAAATCTATTTGTGCATATAGATGAATATATACATATATTTTTTTTTAAAAAAGAAGCTTTAATTATAATTCAATTCATAAAACTTAAGAAGTTTAAATGGGGAAATGGACCTGAAATCAGAGTTAATATGAGATTTACAATACAAAATAGGTTTGCAAAGAAACAATGCCAGAAGCTCTTAGAGTGATCCTCCTTGATGGAACAAAATGACTGGACATTGTCATTCCTGAAAAATGACTCAGTCAATTGCATGTTCTTTCTAAGTACTTGATTACTTAGAGGAATATCGTTATTTTATTTAATAATTTCTTATAACAATTGACAAGGAATAGCTGCCATCTAAATACATGAGAAATGTGGCAATTCAACTTCTGAATTAGAATGTCAGTTATTATGCAATTTTTCAGATTAGGTAGCTGGAGTTGATTGTTTCTGCTAATCAGTTTCTTTCTTTTTTTTTGGAAAGATTTCATTTTTTTTTTTAGTATTACAATTTTAGCCCCATGATTGCTTCCCTTCCCCAGTCACCACAGAAGGCATTCTGTTAGTCTTTACATTGGTTTCATGTTATACACTGATCTCAGTTGAATGTGATGACAGCAAATTATATCCTTAATGAAGAACAATAAATTATGAGATAGAAAAATTACATATTACGATAATGCTTTTTTTCCCTAATTTGATGGTAATGGTCTTTGATCTTTGTTCAATGTCCATAATTCTTCCTCTGGATACAGACAGTATTCTCCATTGCAAAAACATTGTAACATCATGTCATCTAAAAGAATGAGAGTTTTGTCTCTTCCTTCCCTATTCTAATTCTTTCAATTTCTTTTTCTTCTCTTTTTGGTGAGACTAACATTTCTAATACAATATATAATAGCAGTGGTGATAATGGGCATCCTTGTTTCATCCCTGATCTTATTGGGAATGCTTCAAGTCTAGCCCTGTTACATATAAAGCTTATTGATGGTTTCAGATAGATACTGCTTATTATTCTAAGGAACAAACCATTTATTCCAACACTGTCTACTGTTTTTATTAAGAAAAGGTGCTGTATTTTGTCTAAATCTTTGTCCGTAATCTATTGATATGAACATATGATTTCTGATATATTTGTTATTGATATAATTAATTATATTAACAGATTTCCTAATATTGAACCAACCCTGCATCCCTGGGATAAATCCTAATTGATCATAATGTATTATCCTAGTGATAACTGGCTGTAATCGTTTTACTAAGATTTTATTAAAGATTTTTTTTATCTCTATTCATGAAGGAGATAAGTCTATAATTTTCTATCTCTGTTTTAACTCTTACTGATTTAGATATCAACACCATATTGGTGTCATTGAAAGAGTTAGGGAGAGTTCAGTCCTCACCTATTTTTCCAAAGAGTTAATATAAAATTGGAACCAATTGTTCCTTAAATGTTTGATAGAATTCACTTGTGATTCCATCAGGCCCTGTAGATTTATTCTCAGGGAGTTCAATAATGGCTTGTTGAATTTCTTTCTCTTAGATAGGGTTATATAGGTTCTTAATCTCCTCTTCATTTAATCTGGGCAGTTCATACTTTTGTAAATATTCATTGATTTCACTTAGACTGTCAAATTTATTGCCTTATACTTGGCCAAAATTATTCCAAATTATTACTTTAATTTCCTCCTTATTGGTGGTGAGTTCACCTTTTTCATTTATGATACTAGCAATTCGGTTTTCTTCTTTTTTTAATCAAATTGATCAAAGGTTTATCAATTTTATTGGGTTTTCATAAAACCAGCTCTTGGTTTTATTTATTAGTTGAAAAGGTTTCTTGCTTTCCATTTCATCAATTTCTCCTTTAATTTTTAGAATTTTTAATTTATTCTTTAATGGGGGGGTGTTGCTCTTTCTCTAATGTTTATTGAATATTTAGTTCATTGAACAATTATTTCTCTAATTTATTCACATAAGCATTTAAAGACATAATATATAGCCTGACAGCCACCTTGAGTATATCCCATAGATTTTGCTATGTTGTACCATTAGTGTCATTATCTAGAATGAAATAATTATTTCTATAATATGTTGCTTGATCTACTCATTCTTTAAAATTATGTTATTTAGTTTCCAATTAGTCTTGTATTGGAAGATAAATTTTCTGTTCAGTTTTGTTCTTCTTATCAGGTAAGTTTGAAAGTCATCAATTTCATCATAAATCCATCTTTTTCCCCTCAAGAGTAGTTGCACAGTAGTTGATTCTTGGTTATAATCCAAGCTCCTTTATTCCCTGAAATGTCAAATTACATGTCCTCAGATCCTTTACTGTTGACCCTGATGATTCCTTATTGATTCCAATTATGACCAATGGTATATAAATTGTGTTTTTTGGCAATATGCTGCATTTCCTACTGTAGTTGAGAATTCTGAAATTTGGCGGCAATGATCAAAGGATTTATTTTGTGGTATGTTTCTGGGAGGGCTGATAGTCAACTTATACAAGGACTGTTTCTTATTCTAAGACAATTTGGCAGTTTTCCCATGATAATTACCTGAAAAATATTTTCCAGGCTCTTTCATCTGATCGTGGAATTCAGAGAGCCAAATAACTGATAAGTTATCTCTCCCAGATCTGTCTTCCAGTTGTGATTCCTCCAATTTCCTTTTCTTGTCTTATATTTTATAAATTTATTTTTATTGAAGATATTATTTGAGTTTTACAATTACCCCCCCCCCAATCTTCCTTCCCCACCCCCCAACAGAAAGCACTGTGTCAGTCTTTACTTTGTTTGGATGTTGTACCTTGATCCAAATTGGGTGTGATGAGAGAGAAATCATATTCTTAAAGAGAAGTCTAAGAAGTAATAAGATCAGACAATAAGGTATATGTTTTTTCCTAAATTAAAGGGCATAGTCCTTGAACTTTGCTCAAACTCCACAGCTCCTTATCTGTATACAAATGGTGCTCTTTTTTGCAGACAGCCAAAAATTGTTCCCGATTGTTGCACTGATGGAATGAGCGAGTCCTTCAAGGTTGAACATCACTCCCATGTTGCTGTTAGGGTATACAGTAGTTTTCTGGTGCTGCTCATCTTACTCAACATCATTCCATGCAAATCCCTCCAGGCTTCCCTGAAATCCCATCCCTCTTGGGTTCTAATAGAACAATAGTGTTCCATGACATACATATACCAGAGTTTGCTAAGCCATTCCCCAACTGAAGGAGATTTTCTTGATTTCTAATTCTTTGCCACCACAAACAGGGCTGCCAGAAATATTTTTGTACAAGTAATGTTTTTGCCCTTTTTCATCACCTCTTCAGGGTATAGACCTAGTAGTGGTATTGCTGGGTAAAAGGGTACGCACATTTTTGTTGCCCTTTGGGCATAGTTTCAAATAGCTCTCCAGAAAGTTTGGATGACTTCACAGCTCCACCAACATTTTAATTCTGTCCCAAATTTCCCACAACCCTTCCAACAATGATCATTATCCTTCCTGATCATATTGGCCAATCTGAGAGGTGTGAGGTGGTACCACAGAGAAGCTTTAATTTGCATTTCTCTAATAATTAATGATTTAGAGCACATTTTCATATGCCTATGGATTGCTTTGATCTCCTCATCTGTAAATTGCCTTTGCATTTCTTTTGACCATTTGTCAATTGGGGAATGGCTTTTTGTTTTAAAAATATGACTTAGTTCTCTGTATATTTTAGAAATAAGTCCTTTGTCAGAATTATTAGTAGTAAAGTTTGTTTCCCAATTTACTACATTTCTTTTGATATTGGTTACAGTGGTTTTATCTCTGTAAAAGTTTTTTTTTAATTTAATGTAATCAAAATCATCTATTTGGTTGTTTGTGATGTTCTCCAACTATTCCTTAGTCATAAACTGCTCCTCTTTCCATAGATCTGACAGGTAAATTAGTCCTTGATCTTCTAATTTGCTTATAGTATTATTTTTTCTGTCTAAGTCCTGGGACCATTTGGATCTTATATTGGTAAAAGATGTGAGGTGTTGGTCTAATCTAAGTTACTTACATACTCACTTGCAATTATCCCAGTAATTTTTTATCAAAGAGGGAGTTTTTATCCCAATGGCTGGACTCTTTGAGTTTATCAGCCAGCAGATTACTATAATCATCTCCTGCTTTTACACCTTGTCTATTCCAGTGGTCCACCACTCTATTTCTTAGCCAATACCAAACAGATTTGATGACTGATGCTTTATAATATAATTTTAGATCAGGTAGGGCTAAGCCACCTTCTTTTACACTTTTTTTCATTAAGCTCCTGGCAATTCTTGACTTTTTATTTCCCCATATTAATTTACTTACGATTTTTTGTAATTCATTAAAGTAATTTTTTGGAATTTTGAATGGTAGGGCTAAACAGATAGTTCAGTTTGGGTAGAATTGTCATTTTTATTATATTAGCTCTACCTATCCATGAGCAGTTGATATATGCCCAGTTATTTAAATCTGATTTAATTTGTGTGAGAAGTGTTTCATACTTGTTTTCAAAAAGATTTTGAGTCTGTCTTGGCAAATAGACTCCCAAGTATTTTACATTGTCTGAGGTTACTTTGAATGAGATATCTCTAGCTCTTCATGTTGTTTCTTGCTATATATATATATATAGGAAAGTTTAGGATTTATGAGGGTTTATTTTATAACCTACAACTTTGCTAAAATTGCTAATGGTTTCCAGTAGTTTTGTGGATGATTTCTTGGGATTCTCTAGGTAGACCATCATGTCATCTGCGAAGAGTGAGAGTTTTGTCTCTTTCTTCCCAATTCTAATTCTGTCAATTTCCTTTTCTTCTCTAATTGCTGATACTATCATTTCTAATACAGTATTGAATAGGTGTGGTGATAATGGGCACCCTTGTTTCACCCCTGATCTTATTGGGAATGCCTCTAGCCTCTCCCCATTGAATATAATGCTTGTTGATGGTTTAAGATGGATACTGCTAATTATTTTAAGGAACAATCCATTGATTCCTACAATCTACAGTGTTGTAATAGGAGCAGCACCTATAGATATGATCATATGATTTCTCATAGGTTTCTTGTAGATATAACTGAATATACTAACAGTTTTCCTGATATTGAACCAACCCTGCATTCCAGGAATAAATCCTACTTGAACATAATGTATTATCCTAGTGATAACTTGTTGTAATCATTTTGCTAAGGTTTTATTTTGGATTTTTGCATCTGTATTCATCAGGGTAATAGGTCTATAATTTTCTTTCTCTGTTTTAGCTCTTCCTGGTTTAGGTAACAGTACCATATTGGTTTCATAGAAAGAGTTATGCAGAGTTCCATCTTTCCCTGTTTTTCCAAAGAGTTTATATAGAATTGTAATAAATTTTTCCTTAAATGCTTGGTAGAATTCACTTGTGAAACCATCAGGACCTGGAGATTTTTTTTAGGGAGTTCAAAAATGACTTGTTGAATTTCTTTTTCTGAGATATGGCTGTTTAGGTATTTAATCTCTTCTTCATTTACCATGGGAAAGTTATATTTTTGTAAATATCCATCCATTTCACTTATATTATTAAATTCATTGGTGTAGAGTTGGAAAAAATAATTTTGAATTATTACTTTAATTTCCTCCTCATTGGTGGCGAGTTCACCTTTTTCATTTATGATACTAGCAATTTGGTTTTCTTCTTTCTTCTTTTTAACCAAAGTGACCAGAGGTTTATCAATTTTATTGGTTTTTTATCATAATACCAAGTTTTGGTTTTATTTATTAATTCAATAGGTTTTTTTGCTTTTGATTTTATTAATTGCTCCTTTAAATTTTAGAATTTCTAATTTTGTATTTAAATTGGGGGTTTGTGATTTGTTCTTTCTCTAATGTTTTTAGTTGCCTGTTTAGTTCATTGATTTCTTCTTTGTCCAATTTATTCATATAAGCATTTAAAGCTATAATATAACTCTCTGAGTCGCTTTGAATGAATCCCATAAGTTTTGGTATGTTGTTTCATTGTTATACTTATCTAGGATAAAAAGGTTAATTCTTCCTATAATTTGATTTTTGTTCCAGTCATTTTTTTAAAATGAGGTTATTCTGTTTCCAATTTGTGCTAGGTCTATATCTCTGTGGCACAGTATTGCATATGACTTTTATTGCATTGTGATCTGAGAAAGATGTATTCCCTTTTTCTGCCTTTCTGCAGTTGATCATTACATTTTTATGTCCTAGTACATGGACAATTTTTGTATAATTTCCATGTACTGCAGAGAAAAATGTATATTTCTTTCTATCCCCATTCAGTTTCTTCCATAAGTCTACCATATCTAATTTTTCTAACAATCTATTTACCTCCTTAGCTTCTTTCTTGTTTATTTTATGATTTGATTTATCTAGATCTGAGAGCAGGAGGTTGAGGTCTCCCACTAGTAGAGTTATGCTGTCTATGTCTTCCTGTAGTTCTTTCAGCTTCTCCTCTAAGAATTTGTGCGCTGTCCCACTGGGTGCATATATATTCAGTATTGAAATGACTTTATTGTCTATGGTAGCTTTTAGCAGGATAAAGATTCCTTCCTTATCTGTTTTAATGCTGTCTATTTTTGCTGCTGCTTTTTCTGAGATACGGATTGCTACCCCTGCTTATTTTTTTCTACTTCAGCTGAAGCAAAATATATTTTGCTCCAACCTTTTACTTTTACTCTATATGTATCTCTCTGCTTCAAATGAGTTTCTTGTAAGCTGCATATTGTAAGATTCTGTTTTTTAAACCACTCTGCTATTTGCTTACGTTTTAAGGGAGAGTTCATTCTATTCACATTCAAGGTTATGATTACTAATTCTTTTTTGCCCTCTCTGCTATCTTCCCTCTGTATTTTCACCCTTTCCCCCCTTCATCCATACTCCCCAGTATTTTGTTTCTGAATACCACCCCCTTCAGTGTGTTTTCCCTCCTTTATCATACCCTCCCCTTTCTTTCCCCTTTCCGTTTTTTCCTTTTCCCTTTCCTTCTTTGTTATTTCCCCTTTTTCCCCACTCTCCTTCCCTTTCTCCCTTCCTCCCTCCCCTTTTCCCCATTTAATACTTGAAAGGTTAGAAGTTTTTTAAGTAAACTGAATATGTGTAGGTTAACTTTCATCCAAGTTGATGAGAAGAAGATTCAGGTTTTTCTCATCTGCTCCCTTCTTCACCTCTATTACCATAAGTATTTTGTACCTCTTATTGTAATGAGATTTACCCCATTCAATTCCCTCCCTCCTCCAGTCTCTTTCCTGTACCCCCTTTTAAAGAAGTAGAGTTTTTTAAATCCTTCTATCTAGGTCATAGAAAATTCTGAGTGTCTGTCCCTTCTAGTTCAGTATATTCTATCAAATAGAGTCAAAATTCCTGAGAGTTATTAGTCTTTCTCCCAAGTGGGGTTAAAGCCAGTTATATCTCTTTAGATTGTAGTCTCATGGATAGATCATGAATGTCCATCATTTCTGTCTAGGTATATTGTCTCTATTAGGGTTACAATTCTCAAGATTTATGAGAATCCTTTTCCCCCATGCTGGGATATAGCCAGTTACAATTTACTGGATTGCATTTTTTTTCCTTTTACCACCCCCCTTTTCTTTACCTTTTAATGTATCTCTTGAACCTCCTGTTTGATGTCCAAAGCTATGGTCTTTTCATCAGGAATTTTTTGAATTCTTCCATTTTGTTAAATGTCTATCTTTTACCCTGGAAGAGAAGGCTCAGCTTTGGAGGAAAGCAGATTCTCGTTCCAGGCCATTGGATCCCTGCAGCCAGGTCCTGCATGATCTTATTGTGGCTCCTTGTTATTTAAATTCTTTCTTTCTGGTTGCTTGCAGGATTTTCTCTTTTATCTGATAGTTCTTGAGTTTGGCTACAACATTCCTTGGTGTTTTCATTTTAGGATCTTTTTCTGGTGGGGATTGATTTACTCTTTCAATAACTACTTTGCTGTCCGATTCCATGATATCAGGGCAGTTATCCATCACTAGATCCTGTAATATTAAGTCCAGGCTGTTTTTCCCTCTTCAATGTTTTCAGGAAGTCCTATAATTTTCAGGTTACCCCTACTCAATCTATTCTCAAGGTCAGTGGTTTTGCTAATGAGGTATTTTACATTTTCTTCTATTTTTTTCTATTTTTTGAATTTGTTTAACTGACTCTTGCTGTCTCATGGAGTCAGTTTCTGTAGACTCCATTCTTTTTTTGGGGGGGGAGGAATTTTCTTCATTAACCTTTTGCAACTCCTTTTCCAGTTGGTCAATTCTACTTTTGAAAGAGCTTTCCATTAGACCAATTGATGTTTTGAGAGAATTAATTTCTTTTTTCATTTGGCCATTTGAAGATCTGAGAGAATTATTCTCATTTGTATTGGTCCAATTGATGAACTGAGAGATTTATTCTCCTTTTGTATCTATCCAATTGTACTTTCTAAGGTTTTGTTTTCTTTTTGCAGGATATTAATTGTTTCTCCCAAATTTTTAAGCTCCTGCCTTATTTCTTCAAGGAAGTCTTTCTGTGCTAAAAAACCAGATTGTATTCTCCTCAGAGGTTCCAGGTCTCTCTGAGTTAGGGTCTTTCTCTTCCAAGAATTTTTCTATGGATCCACCTTTCCGCTGACCCTTCTTCATTTTGCTAAGACCTGAGTTGGGGAGGAGCTGATTCACAGGGGTTTGGGATCACTAAAGGCTTTACTCACTGAGTGCAGTTTCTCTGGCTGGCCAGAAGGAGGTTTTGGTTGCTTCCTCTGTAGTGTGTGTGACCTTGATTGATTCCATCTCCTTTTGCTTGAAGGGAGGAGTTGGAGCTATTGAATTATTTTGCCTTCAATCAATGGTGGGCTTTACCCTGGCCTGAGGTCATTCCTCAGCCAGGCTGGTTATTCTGCTCACACACTTGGGCCTGAGGCAGAAGTAGTTTTCATTTGTTTGTTAGGGAAGAAGTTTGAGTTCTAATGAGACTCTTGAGTTCCTCAGACCAGAGGAGTCCAGGGATGGCATCAGAAGCTTTCCTGCTCTGGAACTCTGCCCCAGCCCTATCTGCAAGCTCCCAGGGGACAGCAACAACACAAGTGCCTCTACTCCCTAGTTGACTCAAGCCCCTGCTGTCTAGCCCGACTGCTGATCCAGAAGGTCCGGGTCTCGGGCCTTCACACTCCTGGTTCCAATTCAGCTGTTAATATGGTTAATCCGGGGCTGATCCTCCCTCTGAGCCCAGACTCACCAGCCTGAATTCAGCCAAAGCTGCTGCCAGAGACAAATCCTGAGGTAAATGATCTTTCTCCTGCCTTTTCTTTTTGTGTTTTGTGGGTCAGATTTCTTTTAAGAGGTTTGTTTCATGTGATAGATGGGGAAAAGATCAGGAGACTTTAGAACTGTGCCTGTCTTCTCTCTGCCATCTTGGCCAGACTCTCTAGCATTATTGTTAAAGCTAACATTTCTAATACTATATTGATTAGTAATTGTGATAATAAACATCCTTGTTTCACTCCTGACCTTATAGGAAATGCTCCTAGGTTATCTCCAATACTTGTAATATTTCTGAAAGATTTTAGATAGATAATAGGTGCTATCCACTGTTTTTAATTGGAATAGATTTTGTAATTTATCAAAGGTTGTTTCAACATCTATTGAGACAATGCTATGATTTCTCTTGGTTTTACTACTGATATGTTTAATAATGTTCAGTATTTTCCTGCATACATGGTATAAATCTTACCCTACCTGATCATGGTGTAATATAAATACCTGTAATTCCTTTTCTAAAATTATATTTAAACTTTTACAATGAGAAAGCACAAAGCTATGCTTTCTGAACATTAGACCAGGATGACAGAGAGAATTCAGGCACTGTCTTAAGTTTTCCTGACTTTCCCTCAGAGCTAACATGAATCAAGCATCATAACACAATTTGGATCCACAAAATCCAGAAAAAAATCCTAGGAGAATATCTACCAACAAGGATTTGTCTTGGCGGAGTGTTGGCGAGCTGGGGAGTCAGAGAGCAGAGAGCCAGGGCAGGATAATTGGGGTGAGGCCTGAGGACTAACCTGAGAACAGCCTTGTATGCTTTGGTTGTTTGAGAAGTGGACAGGAGAACTCCAGAGAGACTGGAGGGAGAGTTCCAGAGCAGCAGAAAGCATAGTTCTAGAGTGTGGCTAGGCATAGATCGGCTCAGCTCAGCTGGACTGGAATACTATGGCCATAAGTCTCAAAATTTCAGTTGGGCCCCTGTTTTTCCAGTTGAGTTATCTCCTATTCCCATCCCTGTTTGAAAAATGTGACTCTTCCCAAAACAAACACAGTAATAAACCCCCCTCTGCAGCCCCTCAAAAAACAACCTCAGTTGTGAGCAGCAAATCTTTCTCAGTGCTAAGTGAGGATTAAGGAGATTAATTATGTAGCCTGAGGGTCCAGCCCACATTGATCTAAAATAATTCAGTTTCTGCTGCCCCACCCAGGTTTAGGGAGTGGGGTACAATTCACTTCCAGATAAAGTGTGCAGCATCTCCCAGTGGCCTGCCTAACTGGAATTACTAAGCTTAGTGAGCAAAAACCTCTAGTGATATCAAAACCAAATATCTGTGAACCAGAATCTCCCCCAACAAAAGATCCTAGGAAAATAAAGGAAAGCCATAGGAGGGGACCCCATTGAAAGCTACCTTGAAACTGAAGATTTTTAACTTAGAGAAATCTAGAACTTCTGGGGAGAATATGAATTGGAGTCAAACCCAGAAAGACTTCTTAGAAGAGTTCAGGAAGAAGATTAAAATTCATTTGGAAAAATTGGGAAAAAAATTCAAGAGAAATTTAAAATTTTTCTAAAGAAAATTATCATCTTCCAAAAGGAAAATGAAAATACAATTGTACAAGTGATTAAAGAAAATACTTCTCTCTAAACTGCAATTGGACAAATGGAAAACTCCTTCAAAAATTGAACTGAACAATTGGGAAAAGAGTTGCAAAAGGTAAATGAAGAAAATTCTTCTCTAAAAAAAAGATTGGAATCTGTGGAAACTAATGACTTCATAAAACAATAAGAAAATATTGAAAAAAAACAAAAAATAGAGGAGGCTAGGTGGCTTAGTGGATAAAGTACCTGCCCTGGAGTCAGGAGTACCTGTGTTCAAATCTGGTCTCAGACACTTAATAATTACCTAGCTGTGTGGCCTTGGGCAAGCCACTTAACCCCGTTTGCCTTGTAAAAACCTAAAAAAATGAAAAAAGTGAATAAATATAAGAAAATGTAAAATGTAAAATGCAAAACAACCGACCTAGAGAATAGATCCAGGACAGACAATTTAAGAATCAATGGCCTTCTAGAAAACATTGAGAATAAAAAATGCCTGGATATAGTGAAGAATTTCCCTGATATCATGGAACCAGTGGGAAAAATAGTTATTGAAAGAATACATCCATCTCCCCATGAATGAAATCCCAAAATGAAAATACCAAGTTATATTGTGGCCAAATTCCAGAACTATCAGACAAAAGAAAATCCTGCAAGCAGCCAGAAAAAAAAATAGATAACAAAGAGACCCAGTAGTATTAGACAGGACTTGACTCATTAATATTAAGGGACTGAAGAGCAAAGGATCTTAGAATGCATCCAAGAATGCACTATCAACTAAAACTGAGGCTTCTCTTTTGGGACAAGTGATGGTCATATAATGAAAAAAGAATTCCAATTTTTTTCTGATGAAAAGATGAGAGCTACATAGAAAATTTGGACTACAAACAGGAGACTCAAGAGATACATGAAAAGGTAAAAAATGGAAAAGGAAAAAAATGTTATCTAAAGAGATGAAACTGTCTATATTTCCACCTGGCAGAAAAATTTGCATTACTCTCGAGATTTATGATTTTATTAGAGAGAATATACTTAGGAAGAATTAATGGACACTAATGTCTTGTCCATAACGATGATTTAAAAAGAGTATCTCCTTAAAAAGGGGGCACAATATAGAGAATTGACAATGGATAAGATTGAATGGAGTAAATTACATTACATGAAAAGGTACAAAGGATCTATTGTAATAGAGGGGAAGAAGGGAGTAGATGAGAACTGCCTGAATCTTATTCTCATCAGAATAAGCTCAAAGAAGATTAATGTACACACACACACAAACACAAACACACACACACACACAAACTCAGTTGAGTAAAGAAGCTTATCTCAACTTTGAAATGTTAAGAGGTGAAAGGGGGAGGGGGAGGAAAAGAGGAACAGAAGAAAGGGAATGAAGAAGAGGCAAAGGGAAAGGGGAAAAAAAGGGGAGGGGGATTAGCAGAAGGGGGTAAGACAATGAAGGAGGTGGTATTCAGAACTACTGGGGAATAGGGATAAGGTGGAAAACAGGGAAAAATACAAACAGTGGGAAGATAGCATGGAGGGCAATAAAGAGTTAGGAATTAAAGCTTTGAGTGTGAATAAGATGAACTGTCCCAGTAAAATGTAAGCAGACAATAGAGAGGAATCAAAACCAGGCTCCTACAATATGATGCTTACAAGAAACTCATCTGAGCAGATATATATGTATATATTATATATATATATATATATATATATATATATATTATATATACATATGTGTGTGTGTGTGTGTGTGTTTGTAAAGAGAGCAAAGGCAAAAGGATTGAGGGGAATATATTATGCTTCAACCAAAGTGAAAAAGGCAGGGACAGCAATCCTTATCTGAGATAAAGCAGCTGCAAAAATAGACCTCATTAAAAGAGATAAGAAAGGAAACTAAATCCTTGAAAAAAGACAGAAAAAATTTCAATACTAAATATGTATGCACCAAGCAGTATAGCATCCAAATTCTTTTTTTTAGGTTTTTGCAAGGCAAACAGGGTTCAGTGGCTTGCCCAAGGCCACACAACTATGGAATTATTAAGTGTCTGAGACTGGATTTGAACCCAGGTACTCCTGACTCCAGAGCCGGTGCTATATCCACTATGCCACCTAGTTTGCCCCTAGCATCCAAATTCTTAGAGGAGAAGCTGTTAGTTATAGGAAGACATAGAAAGCAAAACTCTACTGGTGAGAGACCTCAACCTCCTTCTCTCAGAATTAGATTAATTTAATCATAAAGTAAACAAGAAGGAAGTTAAGGGGGGGGTAAACAGAATGTTATAAAATCTAGACATAATATATCTTCAGAAACAACTGAATGGGGATAGAAAGGAATATACAATTTTTCCACAGTACATGGTACATGCAAAAAAATTGACCATGTACTAAGGCATAAAAATCTCATGATCAGATGCAGAATGGCAGAAATAAGTGAGTACATCCTTCTCAGACAACAATGCAATAAAAATCATGTGCAATAAAGGAGCTTGTAAAGATAGATCTAAAATTACTGGAAACTAAATAAACTCATTTTAAAGAGTTTGTAGCTACTAGAACAAACTTTAGAAAAAATTAATGATTTCACAAAACATACCAAAACTTGAGATACAGCAAATGCAGTTAAGGGATATATTATATAATTAAATGCTTGCCTCAGTAAAATGGAGAAAGAAGAAATCAAATAACTTAGCATGAATCAAAAACATTTAGAGGAAGAAAAATTTAAAAATCTCAATTTAAATACCAAATTATACATGATAAAAATTAAAGGAGCAATTGATAAGATTGAAAGAAAGAAAACAATTTAACTAATAAATAAAACCAAGAGTTGGTTTCAGGGGAAAAAACAATAAAATAGATGAATATTTGGTTAATTTGATTAAAAAGTAAGAAAGAAAACTAAATTATTAGGATCATAAAGGGAAAAGGTGGACTCGCCACTAACAAGGAGGAAATTAAAATAATAATTCAGAACTATTTTGCCCAACTGTATACCAATAAACTTGATAACATAAGTAAAATGGATGCATATTTATAAAAAAATATACGTTGCCCAGTTTAAATTAAGAGGGAATTAAATAACTAAATCAACCTATCTTAGAAAAAGAAATTCAATAAGCCATCTTTGATCTTTATAAGATAAATTGTTCAGGGCTAGATGCATTCACAAGTGAATTCTACTAAACATTTAAGGAACAATTAGTTCTAATTCTGTATGAACTATTTGGAAAAACTCAGTGAAGATGGAAATCTGAATACTGCTTCTATTACACCAATATGGTGCTGACATCTAAACCAGAGAGTCAAAACTTAGACAGAAAATCTTACAATTATTTTCCTAATGAATATGGATGCAAAAATCTTAAATAAAATCTTAGCAAAATGATTACAAGTTATCACTATGATAATACAGTATGACCAGCAAGGTTTATCTCAGGAATGCAGTGTGGGTTCAGTATTAGGAAAACTCATAGGATAATTGACTATATAAATAACAAACCTAACAGAAAATCATAAAATTATTTCAATAGATGCTGAAAAAGCCTTTAACAAAAAAACAGCAACATTCCTCCTGAAAACACTAGAGCACATAATAAATGAGTTGTTCCTTAGAATGATAAGCAGTATCTGTCTGAAACTATCAATAAGCATTAAATGAAATGGGAATAAGGTAGAGGCATTCCCAATAAGTTCAGGGGTGAAAAAAAAGGATTCCTGTTATCGCACTATTATTCAGTGTTGTATTAAAGCATTAGCTTCCATAATAAGAGAAAAAATGGAGTAATTAAAATTGGAAATGAAATAACAAACCTCTCACTCATGCAGATGATGTGACTATATACCTAGAGAACACTTAAAATCATCTAAAAAAACTTCCAATAAATTTAACTACATTACAGGATATAAAATAAACACACGTAAATTCCCAGCAATTCTATATATTATTTGCAAAATACAGCAGCAAGATGTAGAAAGAGAAATCGCATTTGAAATAACTTTAGACAATATAAAATACTTGGGAGTATACCTGCCAAGGCAGACACAGAAACTCTATGAAAACTAGTATAAAAGAACTTTTCAGACAAATAAAATCAGATATAAATAACTAGACAAATATCAACTGCTCACACATAGGGAGAACTAATATAATAACTAACAATTCCACCTATATTAAACTACATATTTAGTGCCTATAATCAATTGTCCAAAAAATTACTTTAATGAGCTAGAAGAAAAAAAAATGTAACTAAATTCATATGGGGAAAAAAAGTCTACAATATCAAGGGATTTAAAGAAAAAAATGTGAAAAAGAAGTTGGCTTTACCTCAATAAATCTAAATTTATATTATGAAACAAAATCCATGAAAGCTATCTAGTACTGTCTAAGAAATATAGTGGCATATCAGTGGAATAGACTAGGTGCAAAAGAGACATCAGGAAATATACTAATTTGCTGTTTGATAAGCACAAACAGTCCAGTTTCAGGGGCAGAGCCAAGATGGCAACAGGAGGAGAGCCTCTCTTAGGAGCTCTCTCTCTATATAATATTTCAAAACTTATAAAATAAGAGCTCTAACTAAATTTTCAAGAGACAGAGCACACAGAGGGATCCAATGAGGGAATTTTCCAGCCCAAGATAATTTGGAAAATGCAGAAAGGCTCTGCTCCGTGGGGTTATAGGGGTGACACCCTCAGAGTGAAGGAACTTCAGCCTCCCTGAGGCAGTTGAAGGGCATCTGGGAGCCAGCTCACAGCAGTGGGCCAAGCTTCCTGACCTAAACCCCGAGGAGCACGAGGCACAACTTAGTAGATGGGGGAGGGGGGCCTCTGCCAGAACAAGCACATGAAACGCATCCCTCAGGGCACTCAGCAGCAGCATGACCACGGAAGCCCAGATACAGGTACCAGAAGCAGGCAGAGATGGTAAATAGGAGCCCAGGAACTGAGCCTTGAGTGCTCAGCATAACTAAGTTAGGGGAATGGATAGAGACTTCTGAGGTCTGTCCTCTGTCCTTGGAACAGGACTCTGGGGCTCTGACCACATTCAGATTCAGACTACAGTCTAGCCCCTCCCCCCATAGACCAGCAGGGTCCCCCCCTATCTCAGCCCTGTGACAGAGCACTGTGCTTGAGGTCATTCACAGACTAGGAGGGAAGACAGAGCCTCACACATGGATATCTTGTGTGTGTGTGTGTGTGGGGGTGTTCCAATAATACTCAAAACCTCAAGAAGTACCCAAAAATTAGGCACAGGTCAGGGAAATGAATAAAAGGAGAAAAAAGAGGGACACCATTGAGAAATATATTGTCTATGACATCAAGAAGGATCAAAATACTCAATCTGAAGATGACGAAGTACAAGCTCCTGCATCTAAAGCCTGCAAGAAAAATGGAAAATGAGCTCAGGCTATGACAGAGCTCAAAAAGATTTTGAAAATCAAATGAGGGAGATAGAAGAAAAATTTGGAAAAGAAATGAGAGAAATGACTTTTTCATCAATGTTAATTATGGAGATTGGTCGATATTATTTTTTGTTTTTGTTTTGGTTCTTCCTGGTTTAGGTTTTAGGAACATATAGGTACCATAAAAAGTATTTGGGACTCAAGTATAAGGGACTCAAGAACAATATCGTTTCAGGTCCCAAGGGAGGCTAGACCCTGAGAAGATGTACTGTACTGATTGCATTTACAAAGAATCAGGAGTCATTCCTGGGTAAGGACTAGATTTTTAGAATAGGAGAGAAGTGGCCATTCCTTTCCCCATCTCAAATCACTCTGGAAGAACTAAAAACTTCTCAAAAACCCCAAAACAGTTTTGAAAAATAGCATTTTACAAAATATTTGAAAATATCAAATAGCATGAAGAAAATGGAGTTCAGGAAAGAGTACCTCACCACTTCCCATTACAAGAATGGAGGCCAATATTAACATAAAGATCCAATGCAGGAAAGAGTGGGAAAATAAACAAAAGTAAAAAAAAAAATAAATAAACCTGACCTTAAAAATTACTATGGTGAGTGAGATCAAGACACAATCTCAAAAGAAGACAAATAAGTCAAAACAGTTTCAAACTATGTCTAAAAGGAAAAACAAAAGGCATTTGAATAAAAGTCCAATAAGAAAAAAGGTGCTTAAAAAGATGTTCAACATAAATTAATAGTGATAGAGGAAAATATGAAAAGAATAAAAAACAAAGAAAGATAATGAAAAAAGGACCAGCTTAGAAAAATAGGCATACACATTAATTGAAGAAAAATAACACCTAAAACCAGAATCAATCATGTGAAAAAGAAACATAAAAGGTGAAAGTAACAGCTTAAAAAGCAAAACTGGTTAAATTACAAAAGATTTAAAAGCTTCCTAAAGAACATTACTTAAATATTAGAAAAATATTAGAAAATATCTGAAATGTCAGAAAAATAACTGACCTGAATTCTAATTTTGGGAAAAATAATTGGAAAAGTATTATACTATCTGAAATTCAACTTAATGGAAAAAACCTTGACATAATCTTTTAATAAATTATCAAGGACAACTGCTCTGATATTCTATAACTAGAAGTAAAATAGAGTCTGGAAGAAATCACTGATTAATACTTAAAAGAGATCCCAAAATGAAAACTCCCAAAAGATTTATAACAAGATTATAGCACTCTCATGTCAAAAAGAAAAATACTTCAAGCTTCCAAAAAACAATGATTCAAACATCATGGAACCATAGACAGAATCACATAGTATTTATATATTTAGTGCTTATAGAAGTATTTTTAGAAGCTACCACATTTTAGAAAAAGAGTATGAAAAACAAAAGAACTGTAATTAAAATTATCCTATCTAGTATATATGATTATAATTCATAAAAATGTATATTAAATAAAAATATTACTTTTAAATATTCCTAATGAAAACCCCAGAGCTGAATAGAAAAAAAATGATTTTCAAATACAAGGCCCAAGAGAAATGGATAATCAAATGGATAAACACACAAAAAAAAACCCATAAGAGATTCAATAGGATTAAACTAGGAGCAGGGTTGGCAATGTATAATTTTCACTCAATCTATTTTTTCAAAAATTGAAAGTAAATACACACACAGACACACACACAGATATATGTGTGTGTGTGTGTGTGTGTGTGTCTGTGTGTGTGCTCAATTGTTAATAGAATTCTATTTTTCCCAACAGTGAATTTGGAGGAGAAGCAGATAGGAGAAAAGGTGGGGAGGATAAAGGGAGGAAACTTAAAAGACTATGGTCAGAAATAAAGATATTTTACATGGATAGGATAAAAAGAGAAATAGAAGGATAAATAAAAGAAAACATTGTAGTTAGTAATTATAATCGTGAATTCAAATGGGATGAACTCCCTCATGAAGCAGGAATAGATAGAAGAAGGAATTGGAAAACAGAAAGCACTAATTTGTTACTTATAAAAAATATTCTAGGAACAAAAAATCATAGCCCAAATTAAAATAATGGGCTGGAGTAGATATCATATTGTACCTACTGAAGGGTAAAATAATCAGGGATTAAAATAATTATAACTGACAAAAACCAAAAGGGGTGTCTAAAATACAAAAAAAAATCAGCTTATGAAATGAATAAGCATGTAAACTGCACCCTGCTAAATGCCACCATAAAAATAAATTGGTTCTGATATTAGCAAAATATTCACCAAATGTATAGCAGCCACAAATTCTTAGAGAAAAAGTTAAATTATTTAAAGGAGAAAATAAGCAAAGCAGGGAAATGAAATTTTCCTTTTCAAAGCTAGATAAATCTAATAGAAATAGATAAGAAAGATTTTTAAGTAGATGAATAAAATCTAAGTAAAATTATATCTCAGAAATACCTGTAGGAAACTGAATTGAAATGGAAAGGAATATTCCTTTCCCTCAGTTGTAAAGGTACCTTCACAAATATTCTCAATATATTAGGTCACAAAATCTATCAATCAAATGAAGAATAGAAGAAATGTTAAATTTACCTTTTTCAAACCATAATGCAATGAAATTTATTTTATAAACATCTTGTGAAAGGATAGATTAAAAGGTGATTAAGAACTAATTAATCCCTTCCTAAGTGTAGCCAACATGGTATCACTAAGCTAGGAAACGCCCAGAGCTTTTTCTGAAAAAAAAAAATTTAAATGAATCAACTAAACAGAACACAAATGATAGAATCTACAAACACACACACACACACACACACACACACACACACACACACACACACACACACACACACAAACACACACACACAGACAAACACAGACAGAAACAGAGTGAAAGAACTTTTGAATTCAAGATATCTTGGAGGAACTTCTGAAAAGGTCAGTCTCAAGTAGGAAAAAGGGGAAGGAAGCCAAGGATAGGCAGCAGAGCTGGAAAGTCAGCAGGAGACTCTTAGTAACAGTGAAGTTCAGGTCCTGTGTCAGTGTCTAGTGCTACAGCATGCCATCAGTGACTATCTCAACCTCAGCTTAGAAGGCAAAGTTCAAGCCCAAGTTCTAGGCAAGTAGAACTAGGTTGGCCAAATCTAAGAGAAGGAACAAACACCTGAGATACCAGAAAACCAGAGTCCAGTCTAGGACTTTAGCCAGTATGGCATAGGAACAGAACTCTACTATCAAAATGAGTCCCCCCACCCAAAAAGGAATTCTAATAATAGAGAGCTAATACTTTGATTGCGATAATGAAAATTACATCTCAAGAGAAGAAAGCAGTGACACAATTACTACATATGAAGACTCCAAGGGTATTATTAATTGATACCAAATCCAAAAAGACCTCTTAGAAGAGCTCAAATAAGAATTTTATAAATCAACAAAGAATGGAAGAAGAAAAATGAAGGAAAGAAACAAGAGAGACTTCCTGGGTATAGTCAATATTGTGGTATAAAGTGATGATACTTATGGGGCCTTTTCTAAAAAAAACTTTAAAGGAGCCCTCTAAATAGACTACAAAAAACAGTGAAATCAATTTTTAATTCAATATCTCATGGAGAAACTTCAGAAAAGATTTGTCTCATGTGGATAAAAGTGTAGTGTAGCCTGGCATAGAGATATACCAATTCAGTGGGAGGCTTGTAGACACAATGCAGCTCAGGCATCAGTGAGAGTTCCAACTGCACATTGGAAAGTAAAGTTTAATCTAGGAACAGTAGTTCAGCAGGCAAGACTGGTTAGGTCTAGGTTAATGCAGGAAACAAGTTACTAGCATGTAGAAAGTAATGAACAAGCCCTCTATTCTCTCACAAAAATAAAACAATGCAAAAAAAAAGAACTTTGGAACTGTATCCCTGTGGCCATGAAGAAGAAGTTGATTATCAAAATAATAAAATAAAAATAAAAATAAAAAACTAATCTTAGAAAGCTACTGTTCTGATGGGGAAAATAAAAAAAAATATGTTAAATTAAAAGAGGTAAACAGTGACAAAATACCAAGAGGTATGAAAGGAAATTTTGAATTGGTCTCAAATAAAAAAAATCTTGGAAGAGCTGTAAAAGAATTCTAAAAACCAAAAGAGAAAGCAAGAAGAAAAATAGAAAGAAGAAGTGAGAGGTATGGAGAATTATGAAAAAAACTGACTAAGAAAATGATAGGCAAATGACAGAAAATAAATAGGCGAATAAAATAAATTAAATAAAATAGACAAATGAAAAATAAAGTACATACTTTGAAAGCATAATTGACCAAACAAAAATTGAAAACTACTCCTTTAAAAATAAAATTGATTCACTGGAAAAGGTTGACAACTACTCAAAAAGTAAAAGTGACCAAATGGAAAAACAAATACTAAAGTTAACTAAAGAAAATTAATTTCTAAAAATTAGATTTGGACAAATGGGTGCTAATTACTCTATAAGACATGCAAAACCAAAAAAAATGGAAAAAATATTAGAAAAATACTTAATGAGTTTATAAAGACATATCTAAAGAATATGAATAAAATAAAGAAGAAAGCAATGAATTGGACATGCAACTAAAAACAATTAGAAAAAATAAATTAAAATCCCAAATTAAATAACAAATTAGAAATTCTGAAAATCAAAAGAGAGATTAGTAAAATTGAGAGTCAGAAATAAATTCAAATTATAAATAAAGCTCAGATTTCATTTAATGAAAAAAATAAAATAATAAGCCTTTGGTTAATATCATTTAAATAAATAATGAAGAAAAATTGCAATTGTTCAATATCAAAACTTAAAAAAACTGAACTCACCATCAATGAGGTGGAAATTAAGATAATGTTTCAGAGGTAATTTTTCCAATTGTATACCAACAAATCTGACAATAAATGCAAAATATATGAATATAGATAATGCGTGTGTGTGTATATATATATATATATATATATATATATATATATATATATATAAATATACTGCCTACATTAACAGAAAGGGGAAAATTTTTAACTAATCCCATATCAGGCAAGCAAATATGACATGTCATTTATAAACTAAGAAAAACCTTCAGGTCCAGATTTATTTACAATTGAATTCTACCAAACTTTTAAAGAGCAATAAATTCTAATTTTATATTAAATATTTTAAAATGTAAATGATGAAGAATTTCAGCCACCAGCATGGTGCTGATTTTTTTAAATATTTTTTTGTAAGGCAAATGGGGTTAAGTGGCTTGCCCGAGGCCACACAGCTAGGTAATTATTAAGTGTCTGAGACCGGACTTGAACCCAGGTACTCCTGACTCCAGGGCCAGTGCTTTATCCACTATGCCACCTAGCAGCCCAATGGTGCTGATTTTGATGTTTTGTTTTGTCTTTCCTTTTCCAAGATGTTCATGACATCAGGGAAGTGATAGTATGACAAACAAATGAATTGGATTTGAGTGCACGCTTCTGCTAAGACACCAACCTCACTTTTTCCTCAAAATTCATCTAGATCTGGCTAGATATGAATCAGGATGAATGGAGATGGCCCTGAATGCAAAGCAATTAGAGTTAAATGACTTGTTCAAGGTCACACTGATAGTAAATGACACATGTGAGAGTTCTTATTTGAACTTCTGACCACCTGACTGCAAGGCCAGTGCTTTATCCACTGTGCCATCTAGCATCTCTATAATGCTGCTGATACCTAAACTAAGAAGAATCAAAATTGAAAAACAAACTTATACACTAAAAACTCTCTAATATATATTCATTCAAAAATTTTAATATAAATTTTAGCAAAGATTATAGGAAGTTATCACTAGGAAAATATTCTATTATAGATTATGATTTATACCAGGAAAGGAGGAATGGTTCAATATTAAGAAAACAATCAACATAATTGAGCATATAAATAACAAAATTAAAAGTAATAATATGATTATTTAAATGGATGCTGAAAAAGTCTATTGTCAAATGTAGTATCCATTTCTATTAAAGACAATTGACAAGATAAGAATAAATTTGCTTTTCCTTAAAATGATAGACAGTATCTAAAACTATCATTCATAATTATATGCATTAGGGATAAGTTAGAAGCATTAGCAATAAGATCAAGAACTAAGCAATTAAGCTATCTATGGTCATAAGAAAAAAATGTGCTAAATAATTTGTGATTAGGAACATGGAAACCAAAACAGCTCTGGGATGCCACTTCACACATATAAAATTGACTAAAATGACAAATAAAATGATCAATATCAGTGACGAAGTGAGAAATCTTGGTCACCAATACACTTTTAGTGGAGATTTAAACAGATTCAATCATTCTATTGTTTTTTTTTAATTTATTTTTATTTTTATTTATTTTTTTTTAGGTTTTTGCAAGGCAAATGGGGTTAAGTGGCTTGCCCAAGGCCACACAGCTAGGTAATTATTAAGTGTCTGCGACCAGATTTGAACCCAGATACTCCTGACTCCAAGGCTGGTACTTTATCCACTCTGCCACCTAGCTGCCCAGATTCAATCATTCTAAAGAGCAATTGGTAGTATGTCCAAAGGACAATACTTTTTGATTCAGCAATATCATTACTAGGTCCATATCCCCAAGATATCATAAAAAAGAGATAAAGATCCATATGCACAAATATTTATTACAGTTATCTTTGTAGTAGCAAAGAATTGATAATTGAGGTGATGCCCATGATTTGGGAATTGACTGAAAATGTTAGAATATATGAATGTTATGGAGTATTACTGTTCCATAAGAAAACATGAGTGACTGGACTTTAGAGAAACCTGGAAAGACTTAAATGAACTGATTCTGAGTGAAGTGAGCACAAGTAGGAAAACACGGTACACATTTGCAACAACATTTTGATATAATCAACTATGGTGGACACAACAATTCAGTGAACAAGGATAATTTCTTGTTCTAATATTTTTCATTCTTCTTTCACAACATGAAAAATTGTTGCTAAATACAATTATACATATGCAAAATATATCTGAGTGTTTAGTACTATGGGGAAGTAAGAAAGGGTGGTGGAAAAATTTGGAACTAAAGACTATCTTTACATGAAAGTGGAAATTTAAAAAATAAATAAAAAGAAAGAAACTAAATAATCTAATCCTAAAAAGATGAATGGATCAAAGAGCAAAACACACAGAAATAGTCAATAATTTCATGAAAAAAATAAAAACCAGTCATTTGAAAGTACATTTGATTCAAAGGAATACTAAGGATAATTTATATTTCTAAATGCTTACATCATTGAAATGCAAGAAAAATTCAATGAATTGGACTTGCAAATTAAAAAAATGCTAAAAGAACAAGCTGGGAATCTCCAATTTTCCTCTCTGTTATTTTAATATTTTATCCAATTTGATGAAAAGTTAGTTCTCATAATTTATTCATTTGTAAGTTTATGAATTCCTCTTTTTCCTAATATCCACCATAACCACTTCTCCCCATGCCAGAGATCAAAATGGTATAAGTTGCAATGTACAATGTTGTTTAATATTTTTCCATATTAGTCATCTTATTCCAGAAAAATTAGAATTAACATTAGAAAGAAATAAAATAAAATGTTTTAAAAAGTGCACATATACTTTGCTCTGCATTCAGATAGAAGAGGTGTTCTCTGGATGTGGATGTCATTTTACATAACAACTCTTTCAGAATTGTTCTTGATCAATAAAGAGTTGAGATGAGCTGCATATATTATAGTTGATCACAGCACAATGTTACTATTAATTTGAACAGTAATCTCTTGGGTCTCCTCACCTCATTATTCATTATGTCATGCAAATATTTCTATGCTTTTCTAAATACCAGAAACTCATGATTACCTGCAGAATAATAGCATTACATAGCATATACATAGCAAAACTTGTTCAGATATTCCCCAATTGTTGGGGATTACCTCAATTTCCAAAAGAGCTGTTGTATATATTATTGTACATGTGGGTCATTTATACTTTTTTTAAAAATCTCTTTGGGATATTGACCTTATAGTGGTATTGCTGGATCAAAGGGTATGCACAGTTTTATTGCCTTTGTGTATAGTTCCATATTGTTCTTCAGAGTGATTGAATCAGTTCACAATGACATCACCATTAGTGATTTTCTAACACTTTTTGTCATTTTAGTCAATCTGACAGGTAGCACCTCAGAATTGATTTAATTTACATTTCTCTGATCAGTAATAATTTGGGGCCTTTTGATATATAACTACTGATAGCTTTAAGTTCATCATCTGAAAACTACTTGTTCATATTCTTTAACAAATTATCAATTGGAGAATCTCTTGTCATCTAATTTGTTACAATTTTCTATATATTTTGGAAAAAAGTCCTTTAGGGTGATGCCAAGATGGTAGAGTGAAAACATGAAATCCCATCAGCTGTCCCCATGACTATTACAAATACCTATACATAATGACTATGACCAATTCTAGAGTGATGTATAGAAAACCTGAGTGAAGCAATTTTCCAACCCAAGACAACTTGGAGGATTCCTGAGAAAGATCTGTTAAACTGGGTTGATACGCACTGCAGTATATTCCAGGCTTCTCTGGAGTGAAGTGACTCCAGTCTTCCCAGGAACAGTCTACAAGGCACCTAAATCCCTGGGGAGATCCAGGTCCATGGTTAGTTTAAAATTCTTTCAGCCAAGGACAAGAAGATGAGTGGGAAAATTCTGCCACACCAGAGTGAGCAGAGAGTCCAGTCCAGTGCAAGCCTCAACAAATCTCTAGCTCTCGGAACCAGAAGCAGGCTTGCTGAGTCACCTGGCTGGGAGTCACCAGGCAGGGAGTCACCCAGCAGCTGCTTCCAGAATTCTCCACCCATAGGCTGAAAGGGGATCAGGGTAGACTGTAGAGTTGTTTCTGCTATCTCTGAGGCAGAACTCTGTTCCTTTGCCCATATAAAGATCCCAATCTCAGAAAGGGACAGACCACTGGCCCTGGAGTCAGGAGACCCCAAATTCAAATCTTACCTTATTACCTAGCTCTCTGACCTTGGGCAAGTCACTTAATAACCCTATTGCCTTGCAAAAATATAATTTTAAAAAATGGAAGTTTTGCTACCATAGAGGAGCAGAGACTCTTCTCATAATTCCAGTATAGAGGGCAGTGTTTGTGATTAGTCACAGTCAAGAGTACAGACTAGGAGAGCAGCCATAATCTCTCATAAGACTTTGAAGGAATTAAGGTCTCTGGGAATATCCCTGAAAACAGCTTCAAAAACCCTCCAAGGCATAGAAAAATATGTCTTCCACCCTGAAAGCAGAGCACTATCTTAACAAAGAAATAAGATAAAGTCATAGGTTGGGGAAATTAACAAAAAAACAGAAGAAAAAAATTCTGACTACAGACAATTTATTTGATCCCATAGAAGTTCAAAATACACACTCAGAAAATAACAAAGTCAAAGCTTCTGCATTCAAAGCCTCCAGGCAAAATATGAATTTTTCCCAGGCTATGGAAAAGTGCAAAAAGATTGTAAAAATCAAATTTGGGAGGTAGAGGAAAAATTGGGAAGAGAAATGAGAGTAATGCAGGAAAAATCATAAAAACCAACTCAACACTTGGTGAAGGGGATAAAAAGAAATACTGAGGAAAATAATATTTTTTTTTAGGTTTTGGCAAGGCAATGGGGTTTAGTGACTTGCCCACAGTCACACAGCTAAGTAATTGTTAAGTGTCTAGGACAAATTTGATCTCAGACCCTGCTGACTCCAGGGCTGGTGCTCTATTCACTGCACCACCTAGCTGCTTGAGAAAATGTCAACTTAACAATCTATTTAGATCAAATGGAAAAAGTCATCCAAAAGGTCAATGAAGAGAAGAAAGCAGAATTGACTAGATTGAAAAAGAGATGAAAAAGCTTTCTGAAGAACATAATTCCTTATAAGGTCAAATGGAGATAAGGGAAGTTGAAAACTTTGTGAGAAATCAACAAAAAAATATAATAAAATCAAAAGAATGAACAACTAGAAGAAAATGTCAAATTTCTCTTTACAAAAAACAACTGACCTGGAAAAAAGATCCAGAAGAGATAATGTAAATTTACTGAGCTACCTGAACGTTTTGACCAGGAAAATAGTCTAGACTTCATTTTTCAAGATATTCTCCAGGAAAATTATCCTTATATCATAGAAGCAGAGGGTAAAATAGAAATTGAGGTAATCTACTAATCAACACCTGAAAGAGATCCTAAGGTGAAAACTCATAGGAATATTATATTCAAATTCCATAACTTCCAAGTCAAGGAAAAAATATTAAAAGCAGCCAGAAAGAAACAATTCAACGACTACAGGGTTACAGTCAATATCACAAAGGATTTAGCAACTTCTCAATTAAGGGCTTGTAAGGAATATGATATTCTGGAAGACAAAAGAACTTGAATTACACTTGGCAATCAACTTTGGATCAAAACTGAACATACTATTTCTAGAGAAGGATGGATATTCATTGAATTAAGTGACTTTCAAATTTTCCTAACTGAACAGAAAGTTTAATTTTCAAATACAGGACTCAGGTGAAGCATAGAGAGGTTGTATGGGAAGGGTAAATTATGAAGGATTTAATGATGTTGAATTGATTATATTCCTGCCTGGGAAGATGATATGATTACTCATATGAACCTTCTCATACATTAGGGTATTTAGAAGGAGTATAAACAACAAGGCACAAGAAGGAGTTGAAGATGTAGGTATAATATATTATAAAAATGGATTTAATGGACAAGAAGGAATATGCTGGAAGTAAGGGAAAGGAAATTTGAAATGGGCTTAGTTATTTCACATAAAAAGGCAAGAAAAAGCTTTTGAGTGTAAGGGGGGACTGTGAGGAGGATTAAGAAAGCCTTATTCTCATTAGAAGTGACTCAGAGAGAGAATAGCATATTCACTCAATTGGTTATAAAATATATCTTACTGTAAAGAAAAGTAGGAGAGTAAAGGTATGGGAGAAAAGGGACAGGGAAGAAGATGGAGTTAGGTGAAGGAAGAGAGGGAGGATTGTGGGAGAGTGAAATCAGATACAACACATTTCTAAGGAAGGACAGATTGAAAGGGAAGAGAGTATAGAATAATTGAGGGTGGGGAGGAATAGGATGAAGGAAAAGATAGCTAGCAATAGCAATTGCAGGGGAAAATATAGAAACAATTTAACTGAAAGACATGATAAAGAATGCTATCCATACCAAAGACAGAGCTGATGGTATCTGAATACAGACTGAAGTACATTTTTTTTGTCCATCACTTTATTTTTCTAGAGGTTTCTCTTTCTTTGTTTGTGTGTGTGGAGGGGGAATTATTTACTTTCAGAACAAGACTATTGTTATAAGGTGAAAAAAATAAAATGTGAGTCTTACAAGAACAAATACCTATGAAAATTTTCCCATGATTCTTCATTATCTTTAATTTTAGGTGTGTCGGTTTTGTTTGTGCAAAACTTTGTGTGTTTGTGTGTGTGTGTGTGTGTGTGTATGTGTGTAAAACCTTTAACCTAATATAGCCAAATCATCCATTTACAATTCTATATTTAGATTAAATGTGAATTAATGTGCCTCTTTGGAAAAGAAAGCTAGAAAAGCAGATACAAAAGCAGAGAGACCTAGAGATACAGTGAGAGGTAGAATCAGAGCCAGAAAAAAAGAAATAGAGAAAGAGAGAGAGCAAATTTAGTTTTTATCTAAGAGGATTAATAAATTAATAAAAATTTTTATTATTATTGTCCGTTAACAATCATTGCTTTGTCAATCTGTTATGATGAATGAATATTTTACCATGATTTTAAGAAAATGAGATGGCAGAAATGAAATATTATTTTCATAAATTAATAACTCCAACAATCATTATGCTGCTAAATTATTTTGATAGACTATTTAAATTATGAAAAAAACTATTAAATTCACATATCAGAGAGGAAAATTTTATTATTAATAACAGATGCATTCTAACCGGGGAGTGTTGCAGTGTCATGAAATATGATTCATATTTTACAATTAATTTTCTCATTTATGTGTATGAGGTGACTAAAATGACAGTCAATTATCCCACCGGTCTTGTTCTTGGGTCCTGTTTCCGACATCTCCTTTTGTGTTTCTCTTCCCTTTATCCCCAATGACTTGACCATTGCTTTCTTTCTTCCTGTCTAAATAGTAACTATTCATCTTTTTCCTGATGAAAATTATCTCTTTCTACTCTTCTTTACTTTGTTCTAATTAAAACCCAGTTTTTCACAAACAGGAGGGCATCCTCTTTATCCCCCAACTCATTTTTCAAGGACCAAATAATGACATTTCAAATTTTTAAGTTAAAAAAAAGAAACTCCCATATTTTTCCAAAGTGACAGCAAAGGGCATTGATCCATGGACCTGAAATAACACCGGAGTTATTTCTAATGATTTTGGGAGAAAAATCATATTTTTAGGACAAATAAAAATTATTTGCTTTGGTCTTTTATTTTAGGCCTTGTTTCTTTGAGCAATTAATGGTCTATGTTTCATTATATGTACTATGGATATGAATTAAAAGTCATCAGCTAAAATTGCTGCACTATAAGTGCATGGAATAGATAGTACAATTTATTCTCTTATTTTATAGGCCTTACACTTCTGATTTCTTGACTCATAAACACCTTGAAAATGGGACAATAATGACAAAATGAAATTCTTTGCTTTCCCAAATTTTGGAGCACACTATTAAAGAAATATGTCTGAATGATTTCTTAGGCACACAGCAACCTGCTTCCTCATGTGAGTTCTCTGAAAAGGAAAATGAATGTCACTACAGATGTATTTTATCAGTTTTAGTTATGAATCCTAGAAGATATTCTAAAAAGTAAGTGTTTGCAGTTCTCAATATCGTATCATGCAATATATACTTGTTACACTGAACTGCACTGAGTGGACAGTGATAAATGGAAAGAGCTGGGAAAAACAAGTTTTCAATGGAGCTGTCTAAATTTCTAGATTGATTTGTGGAGAATGCATAATTCTCTGGGACTTGTGAAAATTCTATTGCCATTTTATTGCATCATTAAGGGTTTTTGGAAATTCTCTAAATTGATTAATCAAAGTATTAACTTATTTGCTTATTTTAGTGTATATTAACATTCATTTTTGTAAGATTTTCACCCTACCATTGAAATATTAACCCTTCATAAGATAATTAGTAATATGATGTAAGTTATAAATTTCAATCATGTGACTCATATTTTATATTAGTCACAAAAAATGAAAAAAGAATCAGAACAAAATGGCAAAACCAAGAGAAAGAAAAAAGAAATTTTAAAAAAGTGAAAATAATATACTTTCATTTACATTCATATTCCATAATCTTTTCTCTGGATCTGTACAGCATTTTCCATCAGATAACTTTTAGAATAGTCTTTGATAACTATATTGTTGACAAGAACTAAGTCTATCTTTCTTATCACAAAATGTTGTATTTACGAACATCGTTCCCCTTGTTCAGTTCAGGCAGAATCAATAGATATTAGTATTGTCAGATTTTTCTGAAATCCACTGGATCATCATTTCTAATAGAATAATGGTAGTGCATTAGAATTTTATATCATAATTTGTTCATCCATACCCTGATTGATGGGCATACCCTCAGTTTTCAATTCTTACCTTCGCTTTATTAAATAATATGCACAGTTTTATAACCTATTGGGCATAATTCCAATCAGACATCTTTTGGTCATGTTATCCAATCAGATAGTTGTGAGGTGGCCCTCAGAGGTTTTTTTTTGTTTTTAATTTTCATTTCTCTAATTAATAGTGATTTAGAGCATTTTTAATGATGATAACTTTAATTTATTTGTCTGAAAACTGTTCATATCATTTGACCATTTGTCAATTAGGGAAACATTTTTTTAAAGTTTCTTTGTTAAGTAATTTATTTTCCCAGGATATCATAAAATATTTTAACATTTATATTTAAATCATTGAGTTGCAGATTTTCTGACTTCCTTGTCATACTCTCATGCCTCACTGAAAAGGTACAGAATTCTACATAACCTATACATATCCAATCATGCAAAATATTTTCCTATCAGTACATTGGTGAATGAAAATGTAGACCTTTTTAATCACTCCAGAGAAAAATAAAGTAAAAAAAAAAGTAAGTCATAAATTAGTTCTTTTTCAAGAGGACAGCATTTTCTTTTTCTTTTCTCTTTCATGCCCTTTTTTCCCATAAACATGTAAAGGTACTTTTCAAGATTCATTTTAAAAGACTTTGAGTTAAACATTATTCTCCCTCCCTTCTTATATCCTTTCTAAGAAAACAATCTGATATAGCTTAAACATGGATAATGCCATTAATGTTCCATATTAGTCAAGGCATAAAACATGAATCAAAACAAAAGAGAAAAACAAAACATAAAAAAGAATAAAAACACTTAAAACAACTTTTAAAAACTGAAAACAGTCTGCTTTGGTTTGTATTCAGACCCAATAGTTCGATTTCTGGATTTAGTCAGTATTTTTTATCATAATTTTTTATATATTTTATTTATTTTCCAATTATATACAAAACTAGTTTATAACTATCATTTATTGGTATTTTGTTTATTTTTCAATTATATAAAATATTTTATTTATTTTCCAAATATATATATATATATATATATATATATTTGATATACAAACATAAATACTTAATTTATTTTCAATTATATACAATAGTAGTTTATACCTATCATTTATTGGTAAGGTTTTGAATTTGATACTTTCCCCCCTAACTTCTGGTCCCTTCCCCTTCTCCCCCAGAGAAGGCAATCTGATAATCTTCGCATTGTTTCCATGCTATGTATATCAGAGGTTTTGAGAGAAGAACATATATATATATATATATATATATATATATATATATATATATATATATACTTAAGCAAAAAATAAAGCATTAGAGATAGCAAATCTATGTAGTACATAAGACAGCCTTTGTAAAAAGAAATGAAGGTAATAGTCTTTGGTCTTTGTGTAAGCCTTAGAATGCTTTCTCTGGATATAAGTGATATTCTCCAAGGCAGATACCCTATAATTATCCCTGATTACTGTACTGATGGAATGAGCAAAGCTATTAAAATTGATCATACCCCCCATGTTGCTGATGGGGTGTAGAATGTTTTTTGGTTCTACTTATCTCACTCAGCATCAATTCATACAAGTCTTTTCAGGGTTCTCTGAAATCCCATCCCTCCTGGTTTCTAATAGAACAAGAGTACATCATAATCCACATATACTACACATATACCATCATAACCCAATTGCTGGACATGCCCTCAGTTTTTTGCCACTAATAAAAGAATTGCTATGAATATTTTGTATAAGTGATGTTTTTACCCATTTCCATGATCTCTTTAGATCCAGGAGTGTTATTGCTGGATCAAAGACTATGCACATTTTTATTTATCTTTAGGCATAATTCCAAACTTCTCTCCAGTAGGGCAGAATGAGTTCACAAGTCCTTCTATAATGTATTAGTATCTCAGATTTCCTGAATCCCTTCCACCATTGATCATTGTCCTTTCTGGTCATACTATCCAGTCTAAGAGGTGTGAGGGGATGATCCTAAAGATGATTTAATTTGAATTTCTCTCATAAGTAAAGATTTGGTGGAATTTTTCATATGACTATGGATTTCTTTGATTTTTTCAGGTTGAAAAAGGCTTTGCATATCATTTGACCCATTTGTCAATTGGGGAATTACTTGCTTTTTTATTTTTTATAAATTTGACTCAGATAGCTATATATTTTAGAAATGAGACTTTTCTCAGAAACACTAGTTATAAAATTGTTTCCCAATTTACTGTATTTCTTTTGACCTTGGTTACAGTGGCTTTGTTTTACAAAAGCTTTTTAATTGAGTAGAATCAAAGTGTATTTTTTTTGTTGTTCTCCTATCTTCCTTGGTCATAAACTGTTCCCATTTTCATAGATCTGACTGGTAAACTGTTCTTTGTTATTGTATTTTGCTTAAAATATTGTCTTTTATATCTAAGTCCTGCATATATTTTTAGAATGATTTTTTTTTGAGTTTTACAATTCTTCCCCCCATTCTTGCTTCCCTCACCCCACTCCTGCACAGAAGGCTTTATGTGATCATCATTCCCATGTTGCTGTTAGGGTATACAATGATTTTATGGTTCTACTCATCTCGCTCAGCATTAGTTCATGCAAATCCTTCCAGGCATCCCTAAATTCCCATTTATCCTGGTTTCTAATAGAACAATAGTGTTCCATGACTTACATATACCATAGTTTTTAAAGCCATTCTCCAACTGAAGGACATTCACTTAATTTTCAGGGTTTCTATGGATATTTTTTTCTGGGACAAGATTTTTTTTATTTTTTTTAATTTTTAAGATGATGTAAAATATTTATATATTCTATTTTTGTACAAATAATATTTTATACATTAATAAAATATTCTTGTTTAAGAGTAAACAGAATACCCCCTCCCCCCACAAAATATAGATTCACTTGAGTGATAAAGTAATGGGGAAAGAAAAAATTAAAATCAAAATATATAATACTAATAATTGTAGGTATGGCCAGGTGGCACAATGGACAGAGCCCCAGCCCTGGATCCAGGAACATCCAAGCCCATATCCAGCCCCATACACCCAACAATCACCCAGCCATGTGACATGCAAGCCACCCCAACCCCACTGCCCTGCAAAAACCAAAAAAAAGGAAAAAAATACCCAAAATAAAATAAAATAATAATAATATTAGGGGTGGCTGGGTGGTGGACAGAGCATTGGCCCTTGAGTCAGGAGCACCTGAGTCCAAATCCAGCCTCAGACACCCAATGCTCACCCTGCTATTCACTTCCAGGAAGGCCACCCAGCCCCATTTGCCCTGCACCCCCCCAAATAATAATAATAAAAAATGTGCTTCAGTCTTTCTTCCAACACCAACAACTCTGTCGCGGGTGGATCCCATTCTTTATGATAAGTCCATCGCAAAAGTTACTTCCATATTTTTCCACCATTGCCATTGCTGATTGCAACTGATATTTTTGAACAAGTGATATATTTATCCTTTTTCATAATCTCTTCAGCATAGAGACCCAGTAGTGGTATTGCTGGATCAAAGGGCATTCACATTTTTGTTGCCCTTTGAACATAGTTCCAAAACTCATCCAAAGTGTTGGATGAGTTCACAGCTCCACCAACAATGTATTAGTGTCCCACATTTCCCACATCACTTCCTACATTGACATGTTGCTTTCTGGTAATATTGACCATTCGGAGAGGTATGAGGTGTTATCTCAGAAATGCTTTAATTTGCATTTTTCTAATAAGTAATGATTTGGAGCAATTTTTCAGATGTCTATGGATTGCTTTGATTGTTCAGCTGTAAATTGCCTTTGCATATTTTGATCATTTTTCAATTAGGGAATGGCTTGTTTTTGTGAAAATTTCACTCAGTACTCTATATATTTTATAAATGAGTCTTTTGTCAGACATACTAGTTGTAAAAATTATTTCTCAAATTAGTATATTTCTTTAGATCTTAGTTACCATTGATTTGTCTGCACAAAAGCTTTTTAATTGAATGTAATCAGAATTATCTAGTTTGATTTAATGATGTTCTCCATCTCTTCCTTGGTAATAAACTGCTTCCCTTTCAATAGATCTGACAAGTAAACTACTCCTTGATCTTCTAGTCTGCTTATAATATTGCTTTTTATGTCTAAATCTTCTATCCATTTGGATCTTATCTTGGAATAGGGTGTGGGGTGTTGGTTTAATCTAACTGTCTTCCATGCTAACTTCCAATTTTCCCAACAGTTTTTATTGAAGAGAATTTTTATCCCAATAGCTTGACTCATTGGGTTTATCAAACAGCAGATTCCTATAATCATTTCTTGCTATTGCACTGAGTCTCTTCCCCTGATCCACCACTTTATTTCTTAGCCAAAACCAGACAGGTTTGATTACTGATGCTTTATAATATAGTTTTATATCTAGTAAGGCTAATCCACCTTCCTTTACCATTTTTTCATTGAATTCCTGGAAATTCGTGATGTTTTATTTCTCCATGTAAATTTACTTAAACGTTTCTTAACTCATTAAAGTATTTTTCTTTTTGGAATTTTGATTGGTGAGACACTAAACAAATAGGTTTAGTTTGGGTAGAATTTTCATTTTTATTATGTTAGCTTGACCTATCCATGGTCAGTTGATATTTACCAAGGTATTTTAATCTGATTTTATTTGTGTGAGAAGTGTTTTGTAATTTTTTCAAAAATTTTCGAGTCTGCCTTCACAGGTAGACTCCCAGGTATTTTTAAGTGTCTGAGGTTACTTGGAATGGGATTTCTCTTTCTAGCTCTTCTTGCTCTATCTTGCTAGTCATATATAGAAATGTTGAGGATTTATATGGGTTTTATTTTATATCCTGATACTTTTCAAATGTTGCTAATTATTTCTAGAAGTTCTTTTGATGATTTTTTTGGGATTGAATTCTCTAGGTATACCATCATGTCATTTGCAAAGAGTGAGAGTTTTGTTTCCACCTTCCCTATTCAAAATCCTTTAATTTCTTTTTCTTCTCTTATTGCTGAGGCTAACATTTATAATATGACATTGAGTAGTATTGGTGATAATGGGCATCCTTGTTTCACTCCTGCTCTTATTGGAAATGATTCAAGCCTATCCATGCTGCATATAATATTTCTTGATGGTTTCAGATAGGTACTGCTTATTATTCAAAGGAACAATCTATTTATTCCTACATTCTCTAGTGTTTTTATTAGGAATGGGTGCTGTATTGTGTCAAAAGATTTTTCTGCATCTATTGATATGATCATATTATTTCTGATAGGTTTGTTATTGTTATAATTAATTATGCTAACAGTTTTCCTAATATTGAACAAACCATGTATTCCTGGGAGTAATCCTACTTGATCATAATGTATTATCCTAGTGATAACTTGTAATAGTTTTGCTAACATTCTAGCAAAGATTTTCGCATCTATATTCATTGGGTAGATAGGTCTATAATTTTCTATCTCTCTTTTAACTCTTCCTGATTTAGGTATCAGCATCATATTGGTATCATGGGAAGAGTCAGGCAGAGTTCTGTCTTCACCTATTTTTGCAAAGTGTTTATGTAGAACTGGAACAAATTGTTCCTTAAATGTCTGATAGAAATTACTTGTGAATCCATCTGGTTCTGGAGATGTTTTTCTTAGAGAGTTCAATAATGGCTTGTTGAATTTTATTTTTCTGAAATAGGGACATTTTCTGTTTTAATATCCTCTTTGTGTAATCTGGGCCACTTATGGCTTGGTAAATATTCATACATTTCACTTGAATTGTCTATTTGTTGGCATATAATTGTGCAAAATATATCAGAATTATTACTTTAATTACCTCCTCATTTTTGGTGAGTTCACCTTTTTCATTTATGATAATAGCAATTTGGTTTTCTTGTTTCTTCTTTCTAATCAAATTTATCAGAGGTTTATTAACTTTTTTGTTTTTTTCATAAAACCAACCCATTGTTTATTTATAAGTTTTATAGTTTTCTTGCTTTTGATATTAATAGTTTCTCCTTTAATTTTTAGAATTTCTAATTTGGTTTTTAAATGGTGTTTTTAATGTGTTCTTTCTCCAATTTTTATTTGCATATTGAATTCATTGATTCCTTCTTTCTCTAATTTACTTATGTAAGTATTTAAAAGATATAATATATCCTCTGAGAGTTGCCTTGGGTGTATCCCAAAAGTTTTGGTATGTTGTTTCATTATTGTCATTATCTAGGATGAAATAATTAATTCTTTCTATGATTTGTGGCTTGATCCACTTATTCTTTAAAATGAGGTCATTTAGTTTCTAATTAGTTCTGGGTCTATATCTCCCTGACCCAGTATTGCATGTGATTTTTCTTTCAATATGATCTAAGAAAGATATATTCACTATTTCTCCCTTTCTGCAGTTGATCATTAGATTTTTATGTCCTAGTACATGGTCAGTTTTTGTGTATCATGTAATGCAGAGAAAAGGGTATATTCCTTTCTATCAACATTCAGTTTCCTCCATAGGTCTATCATATCTAGGTTTTCTACCAATCTATTTACTTTCTTAACTTCCTTCTTGTTTGTTCTATGACTTGTTCTATCTAAATTTGAGGGTGGGAGGTTGATGTTTCCCACTAGTGGAGTTTTGCTGTCTATATCTTCCTGTAAATCTTTCAACTTCTCTTCTAAGAATTTGCATGCTATACCACTGTGTACATACCTGTTTAGTATTGAAATTACTTTATTGTCTATGACACCTTTTAGGAGGATATAGTTTCCCTCCTTATCTCTTTTAAAGCTATATATTTTTACAGCTGCTTTGTCTGAGATAGGGATTGCTACCCCCTACTTTTTTTTTTCACTTCAGCTGAAGCAAAATGTATTTTGCTTCAACCTTTTACCTTTACTCTAAATGTATCTTTCTGCTTCAAATGCATTTGTTGAAAACAGCATATTGAGGGATTCTGGTTTTTAATCCACTCTGCTATCTGCTTATGTTTTAAGGAAGAGTTCATTCCATTCACATTCAAAGTTATAATTACTCTCTCTTAATTGCTCTCCCTGCTAACTTCCCTTTGTTTGTATTTTTCCTCATTTTTATTCTTATCCATATTCCTCAATATTTTGCTGCTGTATACTGTATATACATATCCTTCAGTGTTCTTTCCTCCTTATATCAACCCCCATCCCCTTTATTTCCCCTTTCTCTTTGCCCCTCCTTCCTCCCCTTCCTTGTATCTGTTCCTCTTTTCCTACCCCCTCCCCTTTCCCCCTCTTATGGTAAGATAAGTTTCTTAACTAAGTGGGTGTATTTTACTCCTTCTTTGAGTCCAATCTGATGGTATTAAGATTCAGGTGATTCTCACCTTATCCCTTCTTCCCTTCCTTCATGTAATATAATTTACCACATTCAATCTCCTCCATCTTCCAGTCTCTTTACTCCCCCCACCCTAAGGGCAAATTTTAGGTCATTCTATCACTTTCCTGGACAAGTCAAGAGTGTACATTATTTCTGGCTAACTATATTCTCTCTAATAGCATTACTATTCTCAAGAGTTTTGAGAATCTTTCTCAGAGGTGAGGATATTGTCAGCTTCAATATATTAGATGACAGCTTTTTTTCTTTTTCCTATTTTAAAGCTTCATTTATCTCTTGAGTCTCCTGTTTGAAGTACAAATTTTCTATTTAGCTCTGATTTTTTCAACAGAAAAAGTTGGGAGTCTCCTATTTGGTAAAATATCTATGTTTTCCCTTGGAAAAGAAGGCTCAGCTTTGTCAGATAATGAATTCTTGGCTTCATTTCAAGTTCCCTTGCTCTTCAGAATATCATATCCCAAACCCTTTGATACCTTAATGTTGATACATCCAGGTCCTCTGTAGTCATAGCTGCGGCTCCCTGGTAGCTAAATTCTTTTTTTTTATGGCTGCTTGCAGAAATTTCTCTTTCATCTGAAAGTTCTGAAATTTCACCACAATATTCCTTGGTGTTTTCATTTTGGGATCCCTTTCAGAAGGGGATCAATGTATTCTTTCAAAAACTATTTTGTTCTCTGGTTCCATGATATCAGGGCAAATCTCCTTCACTATATTCTGAAGTCAGTCCAGGTTTTTCTTATACTCAGTATTTTCAGGAAGCCCAATGATTCTTAAGTTTTCTCTATTGAACCTATTCCTTAGATAAGTTGTTTTGCTGATCAAATAAATTATATATGTTTTTAAATTTGGAGGGAATTTTTGATTTTGTTTAAAAGATTCTTGTCTCATGAAGTCATTAGCCTCCAAGGTTTACAATATATTTGTTTAGATTAGAATTTTTTCATTTACCTTTTTCAACTCATTTTGTAATTGATCAATTCTATTTTTGAAGAAATTTTCCATTTGCCCAATCATGGTTTTAAGAAAATTATTTTATTTTTGCACTTATACAATTTTATTTTTGTTCTCTTATTGCTATATGGAAATTCTTGCAAAGTGTCAGTTTTCTCTTGAATTTCTTTTCCCAGTTTTTCCAGCTCAATTTTAAGCTCCTTCCTGATTTTTTCTAAGAAGTCTTTCTGGGCTAGAGACCAATTCATACTCCCCTCAGCAGTTCTAGATCTCTCTGAGTTAGAGTCTTTGACTTCAATGTAGCTTGCACTGGATCTTCCTTTTCTACGGCTTTTCTTCAGTTTCCTAGGATTTGTGTTAGTGGAGAGGCTGGTTCACAAACCTTTGATGTTGAAATCCCTTGAGGCTTTGCTCACTAGCTTTATTAACTCCAAGTGCACTGGCCATTAAAGGATGCTAGTTACTTTCTCTGAAGTGTCTGTGACCGTGATTTGTGACCTACTCCCTAGGCTTGATTGGGTAGGGTCATAGTAGGATGCAGGTTATAATACCAACTATGTAGATTTGGCCTTTGGTCTATATAATTAACCTCCTTAATCCTTACTCAGCCTGAGGAAGATTTGCTGTCCACATCTAAGCCTGGGGAGAGGAGGGGTGGGGAGGGAGGGGCATAACTGTGTTTGTTCTTGGATGAAAGACTATCTCCCACAGGGATGGGGGGGAGGGGACTCAACTGGAAACATAGGGACACTACGGAAAACATGTAGGTTCATGGCCCTGGTGTTCTGGAGCAACTGAGCTGACTGGATCAATGTCTACCAGCACACTGGATCTCTCCAGCCTGTTGTGCTGGAACTCTCCCTCCAACCTTGCTTCTCACATAAACAAATCTTCTGTGGTTGTTCTTGGATTAGTTGCCAGGTCTCACTTACTGCTTTTTACTCTCTGCCCCCTATTCTCCCATGCTCCACTAAGACTGACCTTGTTGGTAGATGTTCTCTTGGGTTCTTTTCTGGATTTTGTGGATCCAAATTCTGTTAAGAGTCTTGATTCATGCTAGTTCTGAGGAAAAACCAAGGTGCTTAAGACAATGCCTGGCTTTTCTCTGCCATCTTGACTGGAAATCTTCTGAAATTGTCTTTGGTGGCTTTATCACAGAGAAGATCTAAATCTTTTGTGTGATCACCACACTATATTACTGTAAATAGGTATAATGTTCTAGGTCTGCTCACTTCATAAAACATCAGTTTGTGTAAATTGTTCCAGGTTTTTCTGAAATTTGCTTTATCATAACTACTTGTAGGAGAATAATATCACATCACATTCATATACGATAATTAGTTCAGACATTACTAAATTGATGGGCATCCCCTCAATTTCCAATTTTTGTTCAAAACACAAAAAAAATCATTTCTAAAATACTTTTCTGCATGTTTCCTTTTCCCTTTGTATGAACTCTGATAAAGACCTAGCAGTGTTATTGCTGGATCAAAAGAGAAAGCAAAGATTTACAGGTTCTGATGTTGAGCAAAGGGAATAGAACCAAGAGAATAATGTACACATTAACAGCAACATTGTGAGATGAACAACCTTGATGTTTGCAGCTCCCCTCCGCAGTTCAGAGAACTAGGAAAACTATATTGAACGAGCTAAGGAAAATGTTTTCCCCATCTAGAAGAAGAAAAAGCAAAACAAATCAGTGCACACACACTTACCCACACACCAAAAAAATGCAAAATAAAAACCCCAACCTTCCAGAATCTGATGAATCCTTTACAAAAATTGTTGCTTATGTATCTCTTTCACTTAATCCTAATTCCTCATACCCAAAATGACTAATCTGTTAACATTTTTTATCAAAAATATGTATGTACAGTACTAACCTGACTGTTCACACCTGAGGGAAGGGGGGTGGGAAGAGAGGATGGAAGGAAATTTTGTAATTTAAAGATATACATTGCATGTGGATGAAAAGAAATAAATAAAAAGAAAAAAAAAGCATGCTCAGGTTTCTATTTTAATTACAAGCCAACATCCACTATGGTTGTCATTCATAATTCATAATTCCATAATTCCAAACTACTTTCCAATATGCTTGAATCAATCCACATCTCCACCAACAATGCATTAGTGTCCTAGTTTTTCCACAACCACTCCTACATTTATAATTTTCTATTTATCTGAATTTAACCAATATTACAAGTTTCTGGTGGTAGGTATAACAGAGTTGTTTTAATTTTCATTTCTCTAATCAATACTCATTTAGGGAATTTTTTCCTAAGACTATCAATAACTTTAATTTCTTCATATGCCTAACAATATCATTTGAATATTCATGAATTGGAGAATGACATGCATTATTATAAACATGACTCATTTAATCTATATATTTTTAGAAATGTGGCCTTTAATAGAGTCACCAGATATCTAAATTGTTTTCCAAATTTCAGTTTTCCTTCTAATTTCTGTTGCATTGGTTTAGTTTGTGCAAAACTTTTTCAATTTGAAGCAATGA
Organism: Macrotis lagotis; assembly: GCF_037893015.1. Lineage (NCBI taxonomy): Eukaryota > Metazoa > Chordata > Mammalia > Peramelemorphia > Peramelidae > Macrotis > Macrotis lagotis. Next base: position 198,882,499 of record NC_133666.1, on the reverse strand, counting down.
ACATCCAATTTGCATTTTATAATTTTCTCTATCTCATGTTTTGTCATAAAATTTTCTCCTCTCCATAGATTTGCTAGATGAACAATTTCTTAATCTCATAATATGCATAAAATATCAACCTTTATGTCTAAATCATGTACACATTTCAAAGTTATTTTATTAAAGTGTATCAAATGATGCTCCATATTCATTTATATTATTATCTTTTCCAGTTTTTAAAAGTTTTTTTAAATAATTTATTATTCCAGAATTTTGAGTCTTGACATTTATCAAGCAAGAGATTACTATAGTCATTTCCTAGAGTTTCTTTTTTATCTAAATGATCCTGCTGATCCATCACTCTATTTCTTAGCTTTTACCAAATAGTTTCAATGACTTCAATTTATAATATAGTTTTAGATGCAGTATAGCTAGGTCATCTACTTTTGCATTTTTTCATTACATGAAACTTTTTTCTAGATAAAGTTACTACTTTTTTTAGTTCTATAAAATCATTTTTGTGCTTTGATTGTTATGGCATTAAATAAGTAGAAAACATAGAAAAAGGTATAATTTTTGTTATATTAGCTTAGCCTAACCATGAACAATGGGTTTTTTTTCCCAACTATTGAGATCTGACTTTATTTGTGTGAAAAGTATTTTGTAATTGTTTTCATATGGTTTCTATATTTACATTGGCTAGTAGACTTCAAATGTTTTATGTGCTTTACAGTGAGTTTATTGTAGGTTTATTTTATATTCTACAATTTTGTTAAACTTACTCATTGTTTCAAAAATATTTTAGTTGATGTTTTTGCATTCTCTAAATATATTATCATATCATCTATAAAAAGTAAGAGATTTGTTACCTCATTGCTTAGTCTAATGGAATTAATTTCTTTTTCTTCTCTTATTCCTAAATCTAATGTTTCTTGCACAGTATTGAATAATAATGGTGATGATGTACATTCTTGTTTTCTCTCTGATCTTACTGAGAGTGATTCTACTTTATTCTCATTACATATTATGCTTATTAATGATTTTATATAGAGACTGCATATCGTTTTATGGAATATCCATTTATTACTATGCTTTCTTGTGTATTTAATAGGAATGAGTGTTGCATTTTGTTAGAAACTTTTTAAGCATCTATTGATGTAATTATTTGATATCTAATGTTTTTTTTTCCTTGATATGCTCAACTATGGAAATTGTTTTGCAAATGCAACTCAGCATACATGGTATAAATCCTGATCAAATTATCCTTATCTTAATGATAACAATTTAATCTCTTTGTGAATTAAAAAAATTGCATCAAAACTCATGAGGGAAATAATTCTTTATTTTTTTCTGCTTTGACATTTTTGATATTTATCTTTACCACTTTGGTATAAAAAAAGGAATTTTGCAGGACTCCTTTTATGTCTATTTTAAAGTAGCACATAGAATTCTTCTTTTTTTTTTTTAGGTTTTTGCAAGGCAAACGGAGATATGTGGCTTGCCCAAGGCCACACAGCTAGGTAATTATTAAGTGCCTGAGACTGGATTTGAACCCAGGTACTCCTGACTCCAGGGCTGGTGCTTTACCCACTACACCACGTAGCCACCCCATAGAATTATTTTTAATTATTCTTTATGTAGTTGGCAGAATTAACATGTAAATCCATCTGACACTGAACATTTCTTCCTGCAAAAGTCCAGTGACGGATTCTTCAATTTATTTTTCTAAAAATGTATTTTATTTAAGTATAATATTTCTTCTTCTGCTAATTTGGGCAAGGTATTTCTTATAAATATTCATCCATCTCATTTAAATTGTGTGATTTATTGGAACTAGTTAGGCAAAATTGCTCAGAATTATTACTTTTATTTCCTTTTTCTTGGTGACAAATTTGCCCTCCTCATTTATAATACTGATTATTTGATTTTCTTCTTTCTTTTTATTTAATCAAAGGTGTGTTTACTTTAAACCACATAATTTTTATTTTTTAATAAAAACTATTAGTTTTTTAAAGAAATATTTTTCCTTTTAATTTTATTAATCTTTCCTTTTATTTTCAGAATTTCTAATTTGCTATTTAATTGGTTATTTTAAATTTAATTTACTTTTTTACTTTTTAAGTAGCAAATTTTATTAATCAATCTCATCTTTCACTATTCTTTCATGTAAGCATTTAAGAATTTAAATTTTCCCTTAAAAACTATTTTACTGTATCCAACATATTTTGGTATGTTGTCTCATTATTATCACATGAATGAAATTATTGATTATTTCTATGATTTGTATTTTATATGATTTGGTATGATATGTGTATGATTTGTATTCCTTAAAATTAAGTTGAGTTTACAACTTACTTTTACTTTATATTTCCATGCCATTTTGAGAAACAAAATGTTTATTGTATAATGATCTGAAAATGATGCATTGAATATTTCTGCCTTCATGCATTTGATTTTGATATTTTTATGTCCTAATACATAGTTCATTTTATGTAGATGGAATTTACTGCTAAGAAAAATCCAAAATTCCTTTATATTCTTATCTTTCCCACACACAATTTTCCCCTGAGGTTTATCATATCTGACTTTTAAAAATATTTTTATTCTCATAAACATTATAAAACATCAAATATTATAAAACAATATTATAAAAGATGAAATGAATAATTTTGATTATATTAAATTGAAAAATTCAGAACCCAAACCAATTTAACCAATATCAAAAGAAATGGAGGAAATTTGGAAATATTTTTTCAAGTAATGATTCTGAGAAAGGACTCAAAATATCAACGCCTGAGAAGAATTTTTTTTAAGAGTGCAAGTTATTCCCCAATTGATAAATGTTCAAAGGATATAGGGTGGAAATTCTTAAATGAAGAGATTAAAACTATCTATAGTTATATGTAAGATACTCTACATCTTTAATGATTGCAAAAATACAAATTAAAACTACTAAGGGATACTACCTCACATATCAGATTATCAGATTGGCCAATATGACTAAAAATGAAAATGGTCAATGTTTGACGGTATGTGGTAAGAACTGGGACACTAATGCATAATTCATGGAGTTGTGAACTGCTTCACACTTTCTGGAAAGCAATTTGAAATTATGCCCATATGACAAAAAAAAAAAAAAAAACTTATGTATACCATTTTATTCAGCATTAACATTACTAGGTCTGTACCCAAAAGAGATCATTAAAAAGAGTAAAAACACTACACATACAATTTATTCAAAGCACTTCTTTTTAAAGAGGCAAAAAAATTAGAAATTGAATGTATGCCCATCATTTGAGAAATGGTTGAACAAATATTGTGGTGCATTAATGTAATGGAACACTATTGTTCTGTAAGAAATCATAAGGGATGAGACTTCAGAATAGCCTGAAAAGATATGCATGAATTGTATGATAAGTGAAAGAAACAGAGTGTTAAACAAAGTGTTAAATACTGTGTATGGGGAGAGAAGGAGGTAAAGTGTAACAGAAAATTGGCCTGGGGGAGGGGCACAAATAGTTCAAGAAATGATATGGCTTTGGATGATACTTTGACTTGTGAGGAGGACTGTGTGAACTTGAAAGTTACTTGAAAAGGGGGTAAGGTAAAAATGAATATAATTATAATTTCATGCAAATTGAATCAATGCTACTTATCAAGCAACGAATTAAAAAATCTATGCTGATATCTTCATAACAATAGGAAGGGAAGAGGTCCAGACATTTAAAATTTTAGAGGGAAAGAGGTGAGAATGTGAATGCTAGGTAAACTCTATTCAATAGATTTAGCCCAGTGATGGAATAAGATCCATTTTCACTTGGGTTTAAAAATCTGACTTGAACAACAGGTAAGGGAGCCACTGGGAAAGGGAAAGATAAGGGAGGAAGGGAATGATAAAAGGAAAGGAAAGGTATGAAGGAAATAAAATGAAAGTTAAATTTTTAAAAGGAAAGTCAAAGGGGAAAAGTATTAAAATTTTTGTGAGGAGGAATAAGAATAAAAGAAAGAAATGAATATAAATGGAGAAAGACAGCATGGAGGGGCATACAGAATTAGTAATCTTAACTGTCAATGAAAGTGGAATGTGCTGTCCCATAAAACAGAAGTAGCTAGAATGGATCAAAAGGCAGAATCCAACAATATGTTGTTACAAGAAACACATTTGCAGCAGAGAGATACACACACATGGTGAAAGTAAAAGACTGGGTCACAATAAATTATGCCTTAGCAGAAGTAAAGAAATTGGGGTAGCAATCATAATCTCTGACAAAGTAAAAGCAAAAAATCAATCACATTAAAAGGGATAAGGAAGGAAACTACATCTTCTTAAAAGACGCCATTGAAAATGAAGCTATATCATTGCTAAACTTGTATGCACCTAGTGGTATAGCATCCAGATTCCTGGAAGAAAAGTTGAGTGAATTTTGAAGAGAAATGGACCACAAATCTTTAATAATGTGAGATGTCAATCTCACTCTCTCAGAACTAGATAAATCTAACAACAAAATAAACACATCAAAAGTTAATAAGGTGAATGAAATTTTAGAAAACTTAGGTATGATAGACTTCTGGAGAAAACTTAATGGAGATATATAAGAATATACCTTTTTCTCAGCAGGAAATGCACCGTTACCAAAATTGGCCATATATTTGGGCATAAAACCCTTAACATCAAATGCAGAAAGGCAAAAATAATAAATAAATAAATACTTCTCAGACCATGATGCAATAAAAATTACATGTAATAAAGGGAAAGGGAAAGATAAACCAAGAACTAACTGAAAATTAAATTACTTTATCTTAAATAATGCATGGATCAAGCAACAAGTAATAGAAATAATCAGTAATTATATCCAAGGAAATGATAAAAAAGATACATTATACCACAATTTATGGGATGCAACAAAGATGATTTTGAGGAGAGACTTCATACATATCCCTAAATTCATGTGAGTAAAATAGAGAAAAAGGAGATCAATGAATTGGGTATGCAACTAAAAAAAGCTGGAAAAAGAGCAAATTAAACTTCCACAATTAAATATCAAATTAGAAATTCTGAAAATGAAGGGAGAGGTTAATAAAATTGAAAGCAAGAAAACCATTAATCTCATAAATAAAACTAAAAGTGGTTTATGAAAAAACCAAAAAAATGGAAAAAACTCTTTTATTAATATGACTTAAAAAAGAAAGAGAAAAACCACATTACCAGTATCAAAAATGAAAAGTGTGAACTAACTACCAATGAGGACACTAAAGGCATAATTCACAGAGTACTTTGCCAAGATGTCTGCCAATAAATTGGATAACTTGAGTTAAATGGATGAATATTTACACAAATGCAAAATGCCAAGATAAACAGAAGAGGAAACAAATTACTTAACCTCATTTAAGAAAAAAATGAATAGACCATCAATAAATTCACTAAGAAAATGTCTTCAGGTCCAGATAGATTAACAAGTGAGTTCTCAAAAACATTTAAGGAACAATTGACTTCTATTCTACATGAAGTATTTAAAAAAAAATAGAAAATAATGTAATTCTGCCAAACTTCTTTTATGACACCAACATGGTGCTGATACCTAAATGAGGAAGTACCAAATCAGAAAGAGAAAATTATAAATATTGATGTAAAAATTCTAAATACAATTTTAGCAATGTGACTATAGCAAGTTATTACAAGAATCAGTTTGGAATTATACCAGGGAAGCAGAAATGGTTCAACAATAAGAAAATGCTCAACATATCAATAGCAAAATAAGCAGAAATTATTATCTCAACAGATGCAGAAAAACCTTTGCTAAAATACATCCATTTCTATTAAAAACACTAGAAAATTGAGAAATAAATGTAATTTTCCTTAAAATAATGAAAAGTATCTATCTTTAACTATCAATAAATATTATATTTAATGGGAATAGGGTCAGAGCATTTCCAGTAAATTTATGGGTGACTCAAGGATGCACATTATCATCATTACTACTTAACATAGTTTTAGAAATACTATCAGAATCAATAAGACAAGGAAAAAAGTAATTGAAGGAATGAAGAAGTAAATGAAGAAGTAAAACTCACTTTTCTTCAGATGATATAGTGGTATACCTACAGAAACCAAGAAAATCATCTAAAAATCTCCTTGAAACAATTAAAAAATTCAGCAAAGTAGCAGCATATGAAATAAGCCCACATAAATTATCAGCATTTCTATATTTGAACAATAAAGCCAAAGATTAAGAGATAGAAATTCCATTTAAAATAACTGTAGAAAATATTAAATAACTGGAAACCTACCTCCCATGATAAACTGTAAAATGTATGAATACAATTATATTCACTACATTCATCCAAATAAAGTCAGAGCTAAATAAATGGGAAGAATGTCAAATGCTCCTGGTTAGGTAGAGCCAATATAATGTAAATGACAATTCTATCCAAATTAAATTATTTATTCAGTAAAGGAATGTGGCCTAACTCTACCACATCTAAAACTAAACTATAAAGCAGCAGTCATCAAAACTGCCTAGTACTGGTTAAGAAATACTGTAAGGATCAGTGGATTAAGATAGGTTTAAAAGAAACTGAAGTAAATGACTACAGCAATCCACTATTTGACAAACCCAAAGACATCAACCTTGGTGATAAGAACTCATTATTTAATAAAAATTGGAAAACTGGAAAATAGCATAGCAAACCTCTGAGAAACAGCCCCCCCCAACACAAAATCCTAGAAATATGAAGAAAGGCCAGCAATAAGGGAGGCCCATGGAGAAATACTTAGAAGAGACAGATTCTAATCCAGAGAGATCTAGCACTTCTGAGAATATGAATTGGTCTCCAGCCCAGAAAGACTTCATTGAAGAAATCAGGAAGGAGTTTAAAAATCAATTGGAAAAATTGGGAAAATAAACTCAAGAGAAAATTAACACCTTGCAACAAGAAAACAAATACTTTAGGGGCGGCTAGGTGACATAGTGGATAAAGGAGCAGCCTTGGAGTCAGGAGTACCTAGGTTCAAATCTGATCTCAGACATTTAATAATTACCTAGCTGTGTGGCCTTGGGCAAACCAATTAACCCTATTTGCCTTGCAAAAATCCTAAACAACAACAACAACAACAAAACCCAAATACTTTGAAAATACAATTGGACAAATACAGAATGAGAAAAATTCTCTCAGCTCTTCAATTTGGCAAATGCAAGAAATAAAATAAATCACTCAAATCCTCAAGTGGGCAAATGCAAAAAGAAAATGATTTTCTCAAAATTACCTTTGGGCAAATGGAAAACTCCTTCAAAAATAGAATTGACCTCCTGGAAAAGGAGTTGCTAAAGGTAAATGAAGAAAATTCTTCTCTAAGAATAAGAATAGAATTGATGGAAACTAACGACTTCATGAGACAAAAAGAGTCTGTTAAAAAAAAAAACCTAACAGATTGAAAAAATAGAAGAAAATATAAAATACATCATCAGCAAATGCACTGACCTCAAGAACAAATCAAGAAGGGACAATCTGAAAATTATAGGCCTTCCTGAAAACATTGAAGAGAAAAAAGCCTAGAATTAATATTGCAAAATTTAGTGGTGGAAAATTGCCTGACATCATGAAACCAAAGGGCAAAATAGTTATTGAAAGAATACACCATTCTCCTCCAGAAAGATATCCTAAAATGAAAACACCAAATAATTCCATAAGTATGAGATAAAAGAGAAAATCCTACAAGTAACCAGAAAGAACCAATTTAAATACAAAGGAGCCACAATAAATATTACACAGGACCTGGTCACATCAAAATTAAAGTAGGATCAAAGGTCCTGGAATGCAATAATTGGGAGAGCAAGGGAGGTAACTTGGAATGAAGCCAAGAATCCACTACCCAGCAAAGCAGAGCCTTCTCTTCCAAGGGAAAAGATGAACATTTAATGAAATGGGAGGCTTTCAGTATTTCCTGATAAAAAGAACAGAGCTAAAAAGAAAATTTGGACATCAAATAAGAGGCTTAAAAACTAAAAAAAGGGTAAAGAAAAAAACTACTATCTAATAAGATGAAACAAGCTATATACCTACTTGGGAGAAAGAGTCTCATAACTCTTCAGAATTGTAACTCTATTAGAGCGAATATACTTATCCAGGAGTGATGGATACTCATAAATTCTCTGTGACCCAGATAAAATGATTTAAAAACAATACCGCCTTAAAAAGGGGGACAGTAAAGAGATGGAAGGATGCAGGAGCTTGAATGGGGTCAATCTCATAACATCTAGAGGTACAAAGGACCCATTTTAATAGAGAGGAAGAAAGGAGGAGGTTAGAACCACCTGAATCTTCATCTCATCAGCCTTGGCTTAATGTTAACTTAGACACACTCAATTAAGAAACTTATCTTAGATTTCAAGTATTAAAAGGGGAAAGGGGAGTGGGGGACAGGGAGGGGGAGAAAAAGGGAGCTAACAGAAGAAGGGGAAAAGGAAAAGAAATAATCTCCAGGGCCAGTTGGATTCTAAAGTGAATTCTATCAAACATTTAAGGAAAAATTGGTTCCAATTCTATATAAACTCTTTGGAAAGACAGGTGAAGAAGGAAATATTCCTCACTCTTTCAATGACACCAATATGGTGCTGATACCTAAAACAGGAAGAGTTAAAACAGAGCTTTGAATTTTTTTAATTCAATAGAAGCATAATTACTCTTTCCACCTCTTCCCTATATTCTTTGTGTATCTCTCTGCTTAAAATATGTTTCCTGCAAATGACATATGGATTCTGAATGTTAATCTCTTTTGCTTTTCATTTTTCTTTTATTGATAAATTCATTCATTTCACATTCAGTTATAATTACTAATTATGTTTTCCTTCATCCTATTTTGCCACTCATGTATATTTTTCTCTCTCCTTCCCGCCTGTCCCTTATCATCAGTGTTTTTTTTTTTGTCTGATCATCCTCTCCCTCAGTCTTTCCTTTATTCTTTCAACCTCCATCTCTTTTCTTTACTATTTTCCCCTCTTACTTCTACCATCCTTTCTACCCACTCTTCTATTGTTGCCTTCTGACCTTTTTTTCCCCCTTTCCCCTCCAGTAGGGTAGATAGATTTGAAAGTCCAAATGAGTGTATATGTTATTTGCTTTTAGAGCTAAATCTGATGAGGAAGAATCAAACAATTTTCACACCCTCCCCTGAAAAATGTCCATTGTGTCTCTTTGTGTGATTTTTTCCTCACATTTTTCTTTTATCCCAGTACATTTTTTTCTCATGCCTTTATTTTTTATATCATCACATTAAAAATAAACTTATGCCAACACCCTTTGTTCAAGTATACTCCTTATAATAGACATACAATTGTCATGAATTACAAGTATCATCTGTTCAAATAGAGATATAGAAAATTAAATCTTATTGAATAACATTTTCCCCCTTTCCTTTTTTTCCTTTTAATGGATATCTTTAGTTGTGCATTTGAAGATAGAAGTTTCTGTTCAACTCTGGTCTTTTAATGAGGAAAGTTTGTAGGTCCATATTTTATTGAGTGTCATTCTTTTCCCTGAAAAGAGTATGCTTCATTTTCTAGGGCAATTGATTCTTTCTTGTAAACCAAGCTCCTTTTCCTTGCAATGCTTTAATATTGAAATTGTTAAATCCTGTGTAATCCTTAATAAAGGTTCTGGTGATTTGAATTGCTTCTTTCTGGTTGCCTACAATATTTTCTCCTGGATCTGATAATTTTCTAATTTGTTGATGATTTATTTTTTGAGATTTAATTTTAGGATCCATTTCCGGAGGTGAATGTTGAATTTGTTCAATGATTATTTTATCTTCTGTTTCTAGGATATCAGAACAGTTTTCCTTGATTATTTCTTGCAAATGTTTTCCAGACTTTTTATGTTTTGCCAAGGATTTCAGGTATTTAATAATTTTTAAATTATCTTTCCTTGTTCCATATTAATTGCCAGGTGTTTTTTCTAGGGACATTTTATATTTTCTATTATTTTCATTTATTTTTATTTTTTTAAGTTTTTGCAAGGCAATGGGTTTAAGTGGCTTGCCCAAAGCCACACAGCGAGGTAATTATTAACTGTCTGAGGCCGGAATTGAACTCAGGTACTCCTGACTCCAGAGCTCCAGAGCTCTATTCATTGCACCACCTAGCCACCCTTATTTTTTTCATTTAAAGAGCTGTTTCACTGATTCTTGATTTCTCATAGTCGTGAGCTTCCATTTGTCAACTTCCAATTGTAGAACAATTATTTTCTTGTTAGTTTTTGTATCTCTTTTTCCATTTGACCAATTATACTTTAAAAGGTTTTGTTTCCTTTTTCCACATATATACAATTCTATTTTTAAGTAAATTTTTTCTTCAGTCAAGCTGTTGATCCATTTTTTTCATAATACTTCTTCATGTCACTCATTTATTTCTCAGTTTTTTTTCTAGTTATCTTACTTGATTTTTTAAAAATCTATTTTGAATTCTTTCAAGAGGATTTTTGGATTTCAGATCAATTCTTAATTCTTTTTGAGACATTACAAGTATGCATTTTATCACAACTCTTTTGAGTTGGTAATTTTAATTTTAATATAGCTAATTTATGATGAGAGTTTTTTTCCTATTTCTTTCACATTGTTATCTTAGTTTGTGTTTTTTAAACTTGAGCTCTGCTCCTAAGACAAAGGAGGCATTTTCCCCAAGCTTCTTGAGCTGGGAGACAAGGGCCTCCACTGATTTCCTGATCTGCTAGTGATTTGTTAGGTGTACTGGAGTTGTCCAGTCTAATTGTGTCTACTGTGTTGCTATTCCAGAGTTCAACATGTACCTTCTGTGCTGGTGGTGCTGGGGACTTCACTGCTGGTCTCATTTCTCATGGGCTTGCTAAGCCTTTGTTACTGATATGTGCTAAGAGGCTTCAACTGTCTTCCTTGCATGACACCTATGCTGGATTGTGCTAGTCTTTTATGCAAGTGAGACAGATATTTACTAAAGGCTTTCCAAGGTATCTTAAACTGTAAAATTCCTCCAATCATTAAATTTGTGGATTCTTTTCCTTCAGAAAATATTGTTTATTATATTTTAATTTAATATTTGTTTAATATATTTTCTAATGAAAGCTGAAAAAGAGCACAGGGAAGTTCCTCATCTCTCTCTGTCATCTTGGCTCCACATGAATTGATTATTGTTTTACTGAGAATAGTTAATCATTTGTAACTGATGATTTTAGAATAGTGATGTTACTGTGTAACCAATACATTTCTCTTTGCATCAGTTAATGGGAGTCTTCCCTGGTTTGTCTGAGAGCATCCTGATGATAATTTTGTATAGCAGGATTATATTTCACAATGTATTCATTCACACCTCAATTGATGAGCATTCCCTTAAATTCCAATTCATTTTCACCAAAAAAAAGAGTTTATGTATATATGTATATACATATACTTATACATATCCATATATATGTACATATATACCTATACATATATATCTATACATACATATACATATATATGAAATGTGCACCACATGCTCTGTAATATTAGTTATGAATATGAAGTAGTACTCTAGTATTTTAATTCAAATTTTTCCAATCAATAACGATTTAGAACTTTTTTATCTGAAAACTATTGATATGTTTTGATCATTTATCAATTTGACAGTTATTCTCTCTCTTTTTTTGTAAATGTGTCTCAATTTTTTCTATTTCTGAGAAACGGGGCATTTATCAAATAAATTTCCTTCAAATTTTTTCACAGCATTTTAAACTCTATTTCTCTTTGTGTATTTCTTTCTCTCCCTACCCCTCATTATTCTCTTCTCTCTCTTCCATAAGTTGTCTTTTATTCAACTTGGGCTTCTATTTTTCTGTAGGGTAGAATATATTTATAGACCCCATAGAGTTTGAATGCTTTCCCTTCTTTGAGTCAATGCTGATGAGAGTAATGTTCACTTATTTCCCCACACCTCCCTTTTCTTCCCTTCCAGATTAAAAGATTTTTCTTTCTTCTTTTATGTTAGATAACTCATCCCTGTCCAACTCTACCTTTCCTTTTTATCCAGTATATTCATCTCTCATCATTTAAATATATTTTATATACTGTCCCTTCATATGCAATTATTCAGTTCACTCCTGTGTTCTCTCTCAATCTCTCTCTCTCTCTCTCTCTCTCTCTCTCTCTCTCTCTCTCTCGCTATATATATATATATATATATATATATATATATATATATATATATATATATATATATTGCAATTGAGGCCTAGCCTTTGCTGGTGTGACCTGCATTGTACTCTGCTCCACACTCATTGAGTTTGAACTGATTTTTCTCACCAACCTTCTAATTTTTCTTTGAGTCTGTGGATTGACAGGAATGGAAATCAGTTGATACTCTTGTGTCCAGTGTTATATTATGTTCCTCCTTTGTCCTAGAACTATGGCTCTTGGCTGCAGAACTTCTAAGTTATCTTGAACTTTAAAATGGTTTCACTTTTTTATGAGTCCTTTTGTTAAATACTTTGTATAGAATCTTGGAGGGGCTTGGGGGAGAGTTATGACAAGTGCTGTCCTTTACTCTACCATTTGGATCCACATCCCAAAGTATTATTTTTTAAAATTTAAACAATATCAGAAAACAAATAAGAAATGAGATCGAGACATTTGTAGACCTTAGAGGATCCTGACAATATTTCTATGATTATTTTTCACTTTTATTTTCTCTAATTTTTCATGAAAATTTAAACAGAAAAATCTATGAACTCATGAATGAATAGATACTAAAATGTAGTGAATATTCTCTTTTTAGCTTAATTACCTACAAAACTTCCATTAGAGATTACATTCTTCTATATCTTCTATTAAGGCTTGTATGTATGCAGTAAATGAAGTAAGAAACTGCTGGAAGAAAAACTCATTCAACCAAAATAGGTTGTGATCATTTCTGCAAAATAAAGTTGCCTAAAGAAGTAAAGATATGTGATTTACTTAAGACTGATCACATATATGTAACTCTGGTCTCAATGCTTATTAGTATGGGGCTTTCTCTGCAATAGTTCAGATCAATGCCCTGAACTCCTGTGAGAGGTTGAATGGAGTTGGCAAAAGGTCAAGTGAAAAATGAGGTTTTCTGGAATATTTGAAATAGGTTTTGATTATTCTTTAAATCAATGAATCTCTTGTGACTTTAAGCACTTCTGGCTTTCAGCTTCAAAGAAGGAAAATGAAGGAGGACAATACCATTTCAGATAGATGAAGCAAACAACTCTGGGTTGAAATGAGAGAAACTGATAATCCTATTACAGGACTATCCCTAGATTGTGACATTAGAAACTTCAGAGAGTTCCCTTGAATGATATCTAAGGCTCTTCCTAGGTTTATATAAATCACCTTGCTCCCAGGGCATAAGTTCCTTCACGTTATAATGTCAAGAATATAATATCAGTCCAGATAGTGGCATGAGGGCAGGAATTCCCAGAAACTCATCCCTCCAAAATTCAAAAAGCTGTAAAATTATACTCCAACCAAAATTTAGAGGGGCATAAGCAACAGGAAGACTGAGGGGTGCATTTTCCCAGGTCAAAACAACTTATAAGATCTAGGGGATAAGTCTTTTTCAGTGGGACCAGGGTTAGATAGAGCCAAAGAGGAGGTAGACTGGAGAAAACCAGACCCAGCCTCCCAGGAAAAGTGTTTGGGGCACTTGGGAGTCTGGGGGTGCCTGGGATCAGGGAAGAGGTGGAGGTTTTTAGATTTCTCAGTCCAGGGTAAGGGATCATAAGAGAGCTCTGCTGCAAGGGAATCTGCAGAACCACCCAGCACTTCCAGACAGCTCAACCCCCTCACAGTAAGGGGGAGTGGAGAGACTGCAGAGGTGTCTCTGAAATCACTGGGACAGGACTCTACTGTTTGCCCACATTCAAATCCAGGTAGCAGTCTGGGGCTCCTACTACGACAGATGATCAAGGATCCTCCTCACAACTACAAGGGAGAGGGGAGGGATTGCAGTCATCTACAGACCACAGCACAGGCAAGAGAGCAGTCAGAGCCTCTCATAAAATCTTTGAGAAATAAGATCCCTCTGGGGTGTACCCAAAACACTCCAAAGCCTTGAAAGTGTGGGAAATCAGACATAATTTGAGAAAATGAGTAAACAGAAGAAGAAGAACTTGACCATAGAAAATTACAAATTACTCTTTACCCTTGGAGCATTAACATATATCAGAAGATGACAAGCTTCTGTATCCAATGGCTTCAAGAGAAATAGGAAATGAGCTCAAGTGATGGATGAGCCTAGAAAACAGTGAACCTAGAAAACAGACACAGAAGAGATAAATTAAAAATTATTGGGTCACCTGAAAATCATGAAAAATAAAAGACTTTGGGCAACTAGGTGGTGCAGTGGATAGAGCACCGGCCCTGGGGTCAGGAGTAACTGAGTTCAAATCCGACCTCAGACACTTAATAATTACCTAGCTGTGTGGCCCTGGGCAAGCCACTTAACCCCATTGCCTTGCAATATCCTAAAAAAAAAGAAAAAGAAAAGACCTTAGGCTTCATCTTTCAAGAAATAATACAGTAAAATTGCCCTGAGATACAAGAAGTAAAGGATAAAATAGATATTGAGGGAATCCACCAATCACTTCCTGAAAGAGATTCAAAAAGAAAAACTCTCAGGAATATTATAGCAAAATTCCAAAATTCCCAAGTCAAAGAGGAAATACTAAAAACTGCTGGAAAGAAACAATTCATCTACCATGGTGCTACATCCAGGATTACACAGAATCTATAGGCTCATACATTAAGGGCTCATAGTGCTTGGAAGATAATATTCCAGAAGTCAAAAAAAAAAGATGATTTACATCCAAAAACTGAATAACTTCTTTCAGGAGAAAAGATGGACTTTCAATGAAACTGGGTCTTTCAAACTTTCCTGTTGAAACAACCAGAGCTGAACAGAAAGTTTGATCTCCAAGCACAGGATTCAGGTGAAGCATAGAGAGGATGAACAAGGACTAATTATGAGGAACTTAATGATGCTGAACTGTGTGTATTCCTGCATGGAAGAAGATACTGTTAACTCATATGAACCTTCTCGTTTATAAGAACAGTTAGAAGGATCAAGGCACAGGAGAGATTTGAATATGATTGTATAATATAGTATTAAAATAGAGTCAACAAGTGAGAAAGGAAAAGTACTGGGAGGAAGGAAAAGGACAGGTAGAATGGGCTAAGATATTTCACTTAAAAGAGTCAAGAAAAAAAAAGGTTTGCAGTGGAGTGGAAGTCAGAAGGTGAGGAGGGAAATGAATGAGCCTTCATACTCATCAGAAATGGCTCAGTGAATAAATCACATACACACTCAATAGGGTACAGAAATCTATCTTACCCTAGCACAAAATAGAGGGAAAGAGATAGTATAAGAGGGAAAGTAAGGAAGTGATAGTAGGTGATGGAAGAGAGGGAAGATTGTGGGAGAAAAGAGACAGATAAAACACACAGAGTGAGAGAGAGAATAGAATAAATGGGAGAGGGGAGGAAAAAACTGAGGGAAAACCAGTGGTAGCAACTGTGGGAAATGATACTAAAGCATCTTCTCTGATGGACTTATGGTAAAGAAGGCAACTCATCCTAGAGACAGAGCTGATGTAATCTAAACAGAGACTGAAGTATACTATTTTTTATCACATCATTTCTACTGAGGTTTCTCTAACTTTTTGGGGGAGAAGGGGGTTTGATTCCTTTCACAACAAAACTATTGAACTAATATGAACACCAAAGAATGCCAAAAATAGTATCCTATCTATCTTTTACTCTGAGTTCTGTTTGGTTACTGATTTGGGTGAATAGGTTTACTTTATTTTATTTTATTTATTTAATAATTTATTTTCCCCAAAGTAATGGCAAAAACAGTTTTTAACATTTTTTTTAAATGTATTTCCAAATTCTCTCTGTTCCCTCTCCTTTCACTGAGAAGGCAAAAAAGTTTATATAGGTTATGCATGTGTAGACCTGAAAAACATAATTCCATATTAGTCATTTGTCAAAAATAAGAAAAATAAAGTTTAAAAATATATGCTTGATATTTATTTGTACTCCATCAGTAACTTCTCTTGGTATAGAGAGCAAGGTTCGTCATAAGTTCTTCAAAATTGTATTGAATCATTACATTACCAAAAATGGCTGTCACTCATAATGTTTTACCTGATGCAATTGCTATTTCTGTGTATAATGTTCTGCTGTTTATGCTCATTAAAATTTGACATAGTTCTTGTAAGAATTTCCAGGTTTTACTGAGAGGACTCTGCTCATTAATACTTACTGTACACTAGTATTCCATTGAAATCATAAACAACATCTTGTTCAACCATTCTGCAATTGATGGACATCATCTCACATTCTAATTCCTTGCCACTATAAAAGAGCTGTTTAAAGTAATTTTTAGGGCTTCCAGGACAGAGCCCAGATGGTAGAGTGAAGCTAATGTGCTCCCAGGGCTTTTCCCTACCAAAGATAAATGAAGCCTCTAATCTGACTTTCATACTACAAATCCCACCAAGAAAAAGAGAAGATTCAAAGAACTTGTCAACTGTAGACATCATGATGGATTTTCAGAGGACGTCTATCTCTTTGGAGTGAAAGGTGAAGTAAAGTCCAGGAAGTGGGAGAATTGGGAAAGCAAGAAAGAGGCTGATAGAGACAGTGCAATACAGGTCCCAACAGTATAATAATAAAAGAGGTTCCATCAGCTAGATAGCAAGTCATCAGGGAGGATCCCAGCCCTAAACAAAGTCTGAATCCTGAAAACAGCAGGATAAAGACAAGACTGGAAAGGTAACTAGCCTCTGTTAAATCAGAACCTGGATATAAAAAAGAAAAAAAAAACAAATCTCTGCAAAGGAAAAATCTAAACTGTATAGATAATATCTTGGCCAACAATGAGCCAGGGATCAAACCCCAGCCACAGGAAAAATAAAGCTTGGGGCTATACTCTACAAACCCCATGCAAAAAACTAAAACAGCAAAGATGATCAAAAAGGCTAAAAGAGCACTCACTATAGAAAACTACTTCACAGATAAAGAGGACAGCAGTGCCATGTCTGAAGAAGAAAACAGTGAAAAAACCCCTCACAGGGGAAATATCTAAACAATCTATAAACTGGACTCAAAAACACAATCTCGTTGATTAGTTTAAAAAATGAATTTAAAAAAACAAAGAAGAGGACAGAGTCAAGATGACAGCATGAAGGCAGCATTTCCCAGAAACTCTTTCCATCCAAAAGTCTAAAAAGCCAATAAGGTATAACTCAAGCCAAAATTTATAGGGGCAGAACCCACAGAAAGACGGAGTGATACATTTTCCCACTCCAAGATAACTAAGAAGTTCTGTGGGAAAGGTGTGTTAGACAAGGACTGGGGGGTTGGAAAAAACCCATGGATGAAGCTCAGCACAGCCCAGTCCAGCCCAGTCCAGCGATCACAGGGATCAGCTTGAAGGGGTGGTGAGAGAACTCTGCTGCACCAGAATGAGTGTGGAGTGAGGAGCACCAGCCTCAGAGCAGCCCTGTGATGAGAACCTGCAGCAGGAATCAGGGAAACTGGCCTGTCCCTCTAGTGCACAGCCCACAGATGGTAAGGGGGTCAGGGGAGACTGCAGAAGTCTCTGGGCTTTCCATGGGGCAGGACTCTGTTCTCCACCCACACTCAGTTTCAGGTTGTAGTTTGGCCTTCCATACTAAGATAGAAGGACTCCTCCTCACAGCTCCAGAGCAGAGGAAATTGCCTGTATTCAAATACATATCAAAACCCAGGCAAGAGAACATAAGACCTTGGAACAATAAAGGTCCCAATCACATGCCCCCCACCCCAAATAACCCCCAAAGCAGGTTTCCCAATAATAATGAAAAGCTCAGGAAGCAAGCCAAAACCAGGCATAGGCTGGAGAAATGAGTAAACAGAGAAAAAAGAGGAACACCATTGAGAAATTCTTTGTCTATGATCCCAAGAAGGATCAAAATACTTAATCTGAAGATGAGTAATTACAAGCTCTGGAATCTAAAGGCTCTAGGAATAACAAAAGTTGGACTCAGGCTATGATAGAGCTCAAAAAAAGATTTTGAAAATCAGGTAAGGGAGATAGAAGAAAAATTGGGAAAATAAATGAGAGAGATGCAGAAAAAACCATGAAAAAGAAGTCAGTAGCTTAGTCAAGGGGATCCAAAAGAATGCTGAAGAAAAAGTATGTTAAAAACCATCTTCGATCAAATGGATAAAGCAGTTCAAAAGGTATTGAGGAAAAGAATGCTTTAAAAAGCAGAATGACTTCACAAGAAGTCAAGACACAATACTTCTACACTAAAAGAATAAAAAATTAGAAAAATATGTGAAACATCTCATTGGAAAATCACCTGATCTAGGAGTGGCTAGATGGCATAGTGGATAGATCATGGACCCTGCATTCAGGACTACCTGAGTTCAAATACAGCCTCAGACACTTAACAATTACCTAGCTGTGTGGCCTTGGGCAAGCCACTTAACCGCATTTGTCTTGCAAAAACCTTAAAAAAAAGAATAGCATGAGAAAAATCACCTAATCTAGAAAGTAGATTCAGGAAAGATAATTTAAAAATTATTAGGATGCCTGAAAGTCATTATCAGGAAAAGAGCCTTGACCTCATTTTTAAAGAAATCCTATAGGAAAATTGTCCTGATATCCTAGAAGCAGAGAGCAAAATAGAACATGAGAGAATCAACTAATGTCCCCTGGTAAGAGATCCAAAATAAGAACCAATTCCCAGGAATATTTAGCCAAGCTCCAGAACTCCCAAGTCAAAGAGAATATATTACAAGCAGCCAGAAGGACACAATTCAAATATCTTGGAACTTCAGTCAGGATCACTCAGGACGTAGCAACAACCACATCAAGGGCTCCTGTGACTTGGAATATAATATTGCAGAAGGCAAAAGAACTTGGAATGCAACCAAGAATCAACTGCCCAGAAAAACTGAACATCTTCCAGGGGAAAAGATGAACATTAAATGAACCAGGAGAATTTCAAATGTTCCTGTTGAAATGACCAGGGCTGAATAGAAAGTTTGACCTTCAAATACAGGACTCAGATGAAGAATGGAGACTGGAGGAGAAGGGTAAAATGTGAAGGACTTAATGATGATGAACTGCCTGTATTCCTGCATAAAAAAATGATACTGATAATACACATGTGACATTTCTCATTTAATAGAGCCAGTGTAAGAAGCTTTTATAGAAGAAGCACAGGAGAGAGCTGAATTTGAAGGTATAATATGTTGTAAAAATGGAGACAATTGGAAATGTGCTGGGAGTAAGAGAAAGCAGAGGTGGAATAGGCTAAGATATTTCATATAAAAGTGTTTTTTTTTTACAATGAGCTTTTGTAATGATATGGAAAAGTGGAAGGTGAAGCAGAATGAGGAAACTTTCACTCTCATCAGAAATGGCTCAGAGAGGAAACAGAATATACACTCAATGGTGTATAGACATCTAGAGTAAAATGGAGAGAAGGGGGAATGGAGTAAAGCGAGGATGTGGGTGATAGAGGAGAGGGTGGATCATAGGACACAATAGTCAGAAACACATTTTCTTTACTACTTTTCTTTATTACTTCTTGTAAGGGGCTGGGATTGGGTGGCCTATCTGGGGCCACAGGGCTAGGTGATTGCTGAGTATCAGGTGTACTATGTGATTGGTGGACCTCTTGGCAGGGCTGGTGATTAGTCCACTGCAACTCTACAGCACATTTTAGAAGAGGGACAGAATGAAAGGATAGAGAAAATATAATATATTGTAGTAGGGAAGAATGGATGGAGGGAATTACAATTAGCAACGGCAACAGTGAAAAATATGTAAGTAAATTTTGTGATGGACTATGATGAAGGAGGTGATTCACTTGAAACAGAGCAGTTGGTATCAGAACACAGACTGAAACACATTTTTTTTCTATTTCATTTACTTTATTTCTCATAGGAGTCTATATTTCCTGAGGGTAGGGGATATTATGTTTACTGCTAAACAAGAATATTTTAGTAATATATGAAAAAATTACCTGTACAAAAATAATCACACCAGTTCTGTTCATGGTGGCAAAGAAATGAAAATTAAGTACATGTCCTTCAACTTGGGAATAGTTTAACAAAATGTTGTATATGTATGTGATAGAACACTATTGTGCTATTAGAAGCCAGAAACGATGGCATTTCAGGGAAGTCTGGAAGGATTTACATGAAGTGATGCTAAGGGAGATTAGCAGAACCAGATGAACATTGTGCACCCTAGCAGAAACATGGGGATGATGACCAACCTTGATGGACTTGCTCATTCTATTAATGCGACAATCAGGCACAATGCTTTATATTTCTTCCTTAGGGATATGATTTCTCTCTCATCATATTCAACTTAGATCAATGTATACCATGGAAACAATGTAAATACTAACAGATTGATTTTTGTAGGGGGTGGGGAGAGTTCAACAAGATTAAGGGAAAAATTTTAAATAATTCAAAATGAAATAAAAAATAAACCATAAAAATACTTAAGAAAATATTTAAAAAAAAAACAAGGAAGAGAGGAAAATGAAAAATGGAAAAAAAGAAATGAAAATCATGGAGGAAATTTGTGAAAAGTTGACCAAAGTAATCAACTCCATTAAAAGTAAAAATAACTAACTGGAAATGGAAACACAGAAGATAATTGATGAAAATAAAATCCTAAAAATTAGAATTGAACTATTAGAAACAAATGAATCTGCAGCATTATAAGACTCTATCAAATGAAATAAAAGTCTGAAAAAAATGAAGAAAATTAAAGTACATTTAAGTGTAAATGAATGAGCCAGAAAATAGATCCAGGAGAGAAAATCTATAAATCATTGGAATACTAGAATTCCTGGACCAACAAATGAATCTGGAAAAAAATGTGTGCAGCAAATTATAAGGGAAGACTACTCAAATCTACTGGAACAAGATAACAATGTAATATTGAAAGAATCCACAGAACCCCTACAGAAAGGGTCTCTAGGATAACAACTACAAGGATTGTAATAGCAATACTAGAACCCTCAAATAAAAGAGAGAATATTGCAAGCAGCAGAAAGAAAACAAGTCAAATATAAAGGAAGCAAAATAAGACTAACCCTGAACCTATCAGCCTCAACATTGAAGGATTGGGAGACCTCGAATAACATAGTTTGGAGAGCTAAGGACCTGGGATTACAACCCACAATGTACTTTCCTGCAAAATTCCACATATACTGTCAAGGGAAAAGATGGACTTCCAGAATTTCCTGACACAAATACTGGAATTGAACAGAGAATTCAAGCACCAAATACATGACTGAAGATTTGCATGAAAAAAGGTAAATGAATAAGGGAATGAAAAAAAACCAAAACTTTAGTAAACAAATTATGGCCCACAAATTATCTGTATACAAACCTAAAAAAGGAAGATCTAACACTTCTAAATGTTTAGAATTTTACTTCTCTAATGATAATAAGAAGGCAAAACATAATTGAAGAAAATAATAATAAAGGATATGGGTATAATTGGGTCTTGTCTCTTAATTGAAGAAGTCCAAGATGACATTTACCATTTTTGAAACAAAAAGCCCTGAAAAAGAAGCAGGGGGTGTTACCTTTAATTTAAGTGTCTAATTTTATTTTGACTACCTTTAATCACAAGGTACTAAAGACATTTTGTATAATGAGGGCATCATCAAAAGTGAGGACCCAGGACATTGTCACTGTTACTTGCAAACATTTGTAGCATATTGTAGGGGAACCTCTAGAGACTACCAGTTGTTAGAGATCCTCAATTTATTTCAGTTAATTAGATCAGGATTTCAATTAACCTGTCCTACACTTAACAAAGGATTAAGTATCCTAGGGGGGTGTTAAAGTGAGAAAGGCAATAGTCCTGGATGGAGAGGTACAAATAGTTCAATAAACGAAATAGCATTGGATGACTCTTTGGTTTCTGAGGAGGATGGTGTGCACTTGAAAGATACTTGAGAAAGAGCTAAGGTAAAATGGTTATAATGATAATTTGATGCAACTTGAATCAGTGCTGCTAATCAAGCTATCAAATAATCAAACTGTGATTGATGATAACTGATTAATGATATTAGAGCAATAAATAGCACCAAGGGAAGAGGCACAAAGATTTATGATTTTAGAGGGAAATAAGGGAGAATATGAATGCTGGGTAAATTCTATTCAGTGTATTTCTCCCAGGGAAGGAATGAGATACATTATGATTTGGATTAAAAAAATCTAATTTAATCTAAGAAGGAGGGAATGGGAAAGGGAAAGATAAGTGGAAAAGGAACTGATAAAAAGGAAGGGAAGGTAAAAGTGAAAAGAAACTGGAAGTTAGATTATTTTTGAAAGATTTTATTTATTTTGAGTTTTACAATTTTCCCCCATTCTTGCTTCCCTCACCCCACCCCCCACAGAATGTATTCTATTAGTGTTTACACTATTTCCATGGTATACATTGATATCTGTTGAATGTGATGAGAGAGAAATCATATCCTTAAGAAAGAAAATAAAGTATAAAAGACAGCAAAACTATATAGTAAGATAATGTTTTTTTTTTTCTAAATTGCAGGTAATAGTCTTTGGTCTTTGTTCAAACTCCACAATTCTGTCTCTGTATACAGATGGTAGTCTCTATTGCAGATAGCTCAAAATTACCCTGATTGTCGCACTGAAGGAATGAGCAAGTCTGTCAAGTTTGATCATCATCCCCATGTTGCTGTAAGGGTGCAATGTTTTTCTGGTTCTATTCATCTTTATCAGTATCAATTCAAGCAAATCCTTCCAGGATTCCCTCAATTCCCATCCCTCTTGATTTCTAATAGAACAATTGTATTCCATGACATACATATACCACAGTTTGTTAAGCCATTTCCCAAATGAAGGACATTCACTTAATTTCCAATTCTTTGCCACCACAATCAGGGCTGCTATGAATATATTTGTACAAGTGATGTTTTTACCCTTTTTCATCATCTCTTCACTAGTGAAATCGCTGGATCAAAGGGTATACATATTTTTATTACCCTTTGGGCATAATTCCAAATTGCTCTCCAGAAATGATGTATTAGCTCACAGCTCCAACAACAATGAACTAGTGTCCCAGATTTCCCACATCTCTTCCAACATTGGTCATCATTCTTTCTGGTCATTTTGGCCAGTCTGAGAGGTCTGAGATGGTACCTCAGAGATGCTTTAACTTGCCTTTCTCTAATAAGTAGTGATTTTGAGCAATTTTTCATATGACCATGGATAGCTTTGACTTCCTCATCTGTAAATTGTAACTGCATATACTTTGACCATTTGTCAATTGGGAATGGCTGTTTTTTTTATAAATTTGATTCGGTTCTCTATATATTTTTGAAATGAGTCAATTTGTCAGAAATCATAGTTGAAAAATTGTTTCCCAATTTACTACATTTATTTTGATCCTGGTTACAGTGGTTTTGTCTGTGCAAAATGTTTTTAATTTACAGTAATCAAAACTATCTTATTTGGTTTTCATGATGCTCTTCATCTCTTGGTCATAAACTGCTTCCATTTTCATAGATCTGATGGGTAAACTATTCCTTGATCTCTTCTTTTTCTTATAATAGTGTCTTTTATGTCTTAATTTTGCATTCATTTTGAACTTATCATGGTTTAGGGTTTGATGTGCTGGTCTAATACTAATTTCCACCATATTAATTTCCTATTTTCCCAACAGTTTTTATTGAAGAGAGACTTTGTATCCCCAAAGCTGGACTCTCTGGGTTTATCAAACCGCAGGTTTCTATAATTATTTCATGATCTTGCAGCTAATCTTATCCACTGATCCATCACTCTATTTCTTAGCCAATACCAGAAAGTTTTGATGATTGATGCTTTAGAATATAATTTTAGATCTGGCAGGACTAGGCCACCTTCTTTTTTATTTTTTTCAAGAAATTCCTGGTTCTTGAATTTTTATTTCTCAATATGATTTTACGTACTATTTTTTTAACCCATTAAAGTAGTTTCGGGGAATTTTGATCAGTACAGCATGAAATAAGTAGTTTAATTTAGGTAGAATTACCATTTTTATTATATTAGCTTTGTCTATCCATGAACAGTTGATATTTGCCTAGTTTCCTAAATCTTATTTTATTTGTGAGAGAAATATTTTGTAGTTGGTTTCATAGAGTTTCTGAGTATGCCTTGGGAGGTAAACTCCCAAGTAGTTTTTATTGTCTGAAATTATTTTTGAATGGGATTTCTCTTTTAAGTTCATGCTACTGTATCTTGCTATTCATATATATATAGAAATGTTGAGGATTTATGAGGGTTTATTTTATATCCTGTGACTTTGCTAAAGTTACTAATTGTTTCTAGTAGTTCTTAGATGATTTTTTAGGATTCTCTAGGTATATCCTCAGGTCATCTACAAAGAGTAGGAATTTTGTTTCTTTCTTCCAAATTCTAATTCCTTCAATTTCTTTCTCTTCTCTTATTGCTGAAGCTAACATTTCTAACACAATATTGTATAGTAGTGGTGATAACGGAGATCCTTGTTTCACCCCTGATCTTATTGGGAATGCCTCTAGAGTATCCCCCTTGCATATAATGCTTGTTCATGGTTTCAGAAAGATATTGTTTATCATGCTAAGAGTAATTCCATTTAGAATAGCTTTAGACAGCATTAAAATCTTGGGAATCTACTTTCCACGATCAACTTAGAGCATGTATGAACATAATTATAAAGTTCTCCTCATCCAAATAAATTTAGATTTAGATAATTGTAAAAATGGCAAATGCTTGTGGGTAGGATGAGCTAATATGACAATTCTACCCAAATTAAATTATTGATTCAGTGCCATACCAAACCACCAAGTAATTATTTTACCAATACGGAAAAAAATAGCAACAAAAATCATTGCAGCAACACAAGGTCATGAAATAGCAAGGCTACTGATGAAAAAAATGTAAAGGAGAGTAGATCTAAATCTAAACTTAGAACTATCAGATGTAAAACTATACCATAAAACAGCAGACATCAAAACTGCTTGGTACTGTTTAAGAAATAGTGTAATGGATCTGTAGATCAGGATAGGTTCAAAAGAAACTGTAGCAAATGACTTCAGCCATCTACTATTTGAGATACCCAAAGACATCAACCTTTGCGAAAAATAGAAAGCAGTATGACAAAACTAGAAAAAAATAGATCCTCATCTCACACTCTATACCAACATAAGGTCAAAAATGGGCACAGGTTTTAGACACAAAGAATGATATCATAGATACATTAATAAACCAAAAAAAAAATTCTACTTGATTTATAGAAAACGGATTAAATTTATGGCCAAATAAATACTAGAGCATATTATAAACTGCCAAATGAATGAATTTCCCTATAATAAATGAAAAAGTTTTGCACTAATAAAATCAATCCTGCCAAAATTAATAGAAAAGAAGAAAAGCTGAAAAACGATCTTCACAACCATGAGTTCTGATAATGGCCTCATTTCTAAAATAGATAAAGAATTGCATCAAATTTTTAAGATCCCAAGTCATTCCCCAATTGATAAATGGTCAGATCCTTTTCCTTTTTAAAAAGAACAAGTTGGGATGCATACCCAATATTTTGTATTGCTAGGACAAAGAGTATTCATTGTCTTTTACCCATTTATGCATAATTGCGAATTATACTACAGAATGATTGAATCAGTTCAGAACTCCATCAACAGTGTATTTTTCTTTAATTTTTCCCACTTTCCCTGCAACATTTTTCATTTTATTT
This sequence comes from Macrotis lagotis, assembly GCF_037893015.1. Taxonomy (NCBI): domain Eukaryota; kingdom Metazoa; phylum Chordata; class Mammalia; order Peramelemorphia; family Peramelidae; genus Macrotis; species Macrotis lagotis. The sequence goes on along the minus strand of NC_133666.1, from coordinate 198,856,727 downwards.
TGTTTTGTAATTTTGACCAATCTGATAGGTCTGAAGTAGTAAATATGTATCTTTAATTTACATTTTTCTTCCCACCTCTCTTCCCCCTTCGCATGGCAGCAAGCAATCTGAGAGATATCGGACACATACAGCTTTATTTAGTGTATTTCCTAATTTGTCAATCTTTGAAAGAAGACTTTGAACTAATGGAGGAAAACAATGAAAATGAAAGAAAAAAAGCAAAAAAAAAAAAGATTTAAAAAGTAAGCATAGTATTCAAACCCCATAGTTTTTTTCTTGTCTGTTTCTTTTTTTCCTTTTAGTTGAGGATGCATTTTCCTTAACGGGTATTTCAGGATTGTCCTGGACCATCATGGTTGATGTTTTTTCCACAATGTGGCTTTAAAATGTACACAATTCTCCAGTTTCTACTGAATCATCAGTTGATGTTAGCCTCTCCAAGTGTTTCTGAAGTCTTCTTGCTCATGTTTTATTTTTTACTCATTTTTTGAGTCTTGCATTTGGAGATAGAATTTTCTGTCTTGTTCTGTTCTTTTTAACAGGTATTAATGTTTTCTATTCCCTATTCTGTTGAAAATCCATTTTCCCCTCAAAGTAAATACTGAATTTTGCAGGGTACTTGATTCTTGGTTGGATTCCAAGCTGCTTTGCCCTCCAGAATATCATATTTCAGGATATCTGACCCTTTTTCTGGGATCTCTTTCTGGTTTGGATTAATGGATTCTTTCAAGCATTATTTTATTTTCTTGTTCTATGATATTAACACAATTTTCCATCATTATTTCTTGCATGTTATTGTCTGGATGCTTTTACTTATTGTGATTTTCACATCAACCAATAATTCATAAATTAAGCATATTAATCACTTTTCCAAGTTGGTCATTTTCCCTAAAAGGTACTTTATATTTTCTTGAATATTTTCAACCCTTTGGTTTTCTTTGATGGAATCTTGGTGTCATATAGAGTCACTACTTTCCATATGTCTGATTCTAATTTTTAGGAGTTTATTTTCTTTAATAAGAATTTTTGTTGTCATTTCCAGTTAATTAATTTTGCTTTTTAAAAGGGTACCTTGAAAAAAATATTTCAGGCAGTCAGAGGGACACAATTCAAATATTGTGGAGCTGCAGTTAGGATAAAAAGAACTTAGCAGCAACTACATTAAGACTCATAGGCTTAGAATACAATATTATGGCAGGCAAAAGAGCTGGGAATGAAATCATGAATCAACTACCTAGCAAAACTGAGCATCCTCTTCTAGGGGAAAAGATGGACTTTCAATGAAACAGGGAAATTTCAAATGTTCCTGTTGAAACCACCAGAGCTGAAGAGAAAGTTTGACCGTCAAGTACAGGACTCAGGGGAGGCATAGAGAATGGAGAAGGAGGGCAATTTATGAGGGACTTAATGAATATCAACTGTGTGTATTTATGCATGGAAAAATTATACTGATAATACTTATATGAACTATCTCATTTAATAGAGCAGGTAGAAGAAGCTTTTATAGATGAAGCACAGGAGAGAGCTGAATTTGAAGATATATTGTAAAAAATGGAGTCAATGGCTAAAAGGGAAATTTACTGGGAGTAAGAGAAATAAGAGGTGGAATAGGTTAGGCATTTTCATATAAAAGATATTCTTTTTGCAATAATATGGAAGGGGGAAGGGGGAAGGCTAGGGTGAAGGAGTGCACCTTTGCTCTCATCAGATATGGCTCAGAGAAGAAACAGCATACACACTCAATCGGTTTTAGACATCTAGAGAAAAAAAGGAGAGAAAGAGAACAGGGGGAAGGGGAGAATGAGAGTGATAGAGGAGATGATAGATTTTAAGAGAAAATAGTCAGATATAACTTATTTTTTTTAATATTTTTTTTGCAACATGCTGGGATTGGGTGACCTGTCCAGGACCATGGGGTTGGGTGGGTGCTAGGTCTCTGGGGTGGTATGTGGGCTTGGGGTCTCTTACCTCCAGGGCTGGTGCTCTGTCCCCTGAACCACTCAGCTACTCTACAGCACATTTTAGAAGAGGGATAGAGTGAAAGGAGAGAGAAAATATAATAGATGGTAGTGGGGAGGAATGAATGAAGGGAATTACCATAAGCAACAGCAACTGTGGAAATACATGGAAGTAACTTCTGTGACAGACTTATGATAAAGAATGTGATCCATGTGAGACAGAGCTGATGGCATGAGAACACAGATTGAAATATATTTTTTCTCTTTTTTTTAAAATTTATTTCTAATGAGATTTTATATTTTTGTGGGGAGGGGGTATTATGTTTACTGTTAAACAAGAATATTTTAGCAAAGTGTAAATAAAAAAAGAAGAAAATAATTTAAAAAATAAAAAGTTCCTTTTCTTTTTCAGTTCGTCAATTTTTCTTTATTTCTATTCTATTTTATTTTTCCAATTACATGTTATGAATTTTTTTCGATATTCATTCACTTACATATATATGTTATAGATGTTTCTACCACCCTCCCTTCCTATCCCACTCCCATCAATGGCAATCTGTTGAATGGCAAAAGTTGAATATGTATCTTTGTGTTTAACATGTTTATATACTAGTCATTTGTATATAAAAAATAAGGACTAAGGGACAAGAAAGAGAACCATTGAATGCAAAGGAAAAATATAAGAGAAATTCTTAAAAACTGAACATTACATCCATTCAGATTGAATGTGGTTTTTTTTGCTTTTATTTCCTCTGGAGATGGATGAAATTGTCTCCAATAGATCTCTCAGGGTTGTTCTAGATCTCTGAATTGCTGAAAGAAATTCCAATCATTATAGTTGATGAAATCATAATTGTGTTAATGTAAATAATGTTCTCTTGGTTCACTCTCTCCATCCAGCATCAATTCATGAAATTCTTTCCATGCTTCTATAAAATCTGACCATTAATAACTTCTTATAGAAAAATTGTACTCCATAACATTCAAATACCAAAGTTTCTTCACTCTGGCCAGTTTTAATTTTAAAGCAATTGCTTTCCTTTTCCAGTTGGCAAAAATATTGTTGTTGTCATTTAATTTTTTATATTTCTTCATCACTCTTATTTTTTTTTCTTTTTTTTCTTTTTCCTCTATGCTTTTCAATATCTTTTGTGAGTTCTTACACGAGACTGATTTTGATTTTGAGACCAATTCCTAAATCCACTTGAAGCATTTTATCATTGTTTTCTCTTTTACTATTGAATTTTTATCTCCCCTATTAGAACAGTAGCTTCCTATTTTTACTGTTTTTTTTAAATTGTGTTTGGTTTCTTTTTTAGATAATTTTGAAAGTTGACTCATACTGGGGCACAGGGGTACACTTCCGAGGTTTTTGTGTTGAGGTATTGAGGGTTTGCCCCTGGTTTTCTTCTCAGGCATTTCACATGTTAGTGGTTTGTTCCTTGTGTTAGGATAACCCAAGTATGTTTTGTCTGTTGAACCAGTGTGCCTAGACAAGAATTTAGTCTTTCAAGCTGAGCCCGGGACCTTCATTTCCAGCCTACTGTAATGCTTGCCTATTGACTTTGGATTTGAGCTGCGCTAAGAGCATCCTGCTGATATGATTTGATAGGTCACCTACCTACATTGGACTACACTCCTCTTTCATTTAGATGAAACAGACCTTTCCAGCACTTCCCCCGTGATATTTTGAGCTGAAAATTTGTTTAACTCTTTTTTTATGTGTGTGTGGTTTCTGACAGTTTAGAGTATTTTAGAGGCCTCATTTTAAGCTGTTTTGGGTTAATCCAATAATCTTAAAATTATATCTCCTGTATCATTTTTCAGGACAGTTTTTTAAATAAAATATTTACCAGTGTCTTCTTTTTCTTTTAATTTTATTTTATTGTATATTGATTTCCCATTAAAAATTGGCTCCCCTTCATCAAATCTAATTTTAAGGAATTATTTTCATCAATATTCATAACTCCTTTACCATTTGAATAATTCTATATTTTAAGGAGCCTCCCCCCCATCTAGTGATTTTTTTTTGCCTCTTTTTTGGGCATTCTCTTCCTCTTTGACTTTTTGTATCTCTTTACCATTTGATTAAATCTGTATTTTTTTAGTGATCTATTGTCTGCAGTGTTTTGTATATGTGTGTGTGTGTGTGTATGCATGTATTCCTTACTGATTCATTTTTCATGATTTTCTTGAGTCATTACTCTTTCCAATTTTCTCTACCTCCTTAAATTTATTTCCAAAGGTTTATTGAGACTTTCTATGACCTGAGGTCAATTTTTTCTTGTAAACTTTGAATATAAGAACTTTAACTTTTTTTTTTATCTTGTTCTGAGTGTATATTTTGATTTCCCTTTTCACTATAGTAACTGCTTATGGTCAGATATATTTTTCCTTTAATTTGATCATTTTTCTAGACTAATTTTTAACTTTTAACTCTTTTTTTTTAAATGTGACATTGTCTCCAGGGTGTATATTATATTGTTTCAAACTTTACAGGATTTTAGCTTCTGTTTCAAAGATACTTCTAGGACCTGTATGTTTTCAATTTTTTCCAAGATATTATGATATAAGGAAAGATATATACTAATTTTATCATCTGTACTGTGGTCTGTTAATAAGCACAAGGTCTCTTTTTCACTCTGTTACTTTATTGAGTGCCCCCTGCTGCATTATGGCTCGATATGCTCTGTTAACTCTTCTCTGCATTTGGACTGTCACAGGACTGAGACCCAGATCTGAATATGTTCAAAATAACAGTCCTGCCACCCAAGTGAGTAAAGAAACCACTGTAATCTCTTTCAGATTAATTATTTGACACTATTATTTTCTGTACACTGAGAACTCTGGATGAATGCTAATTCAGATTCAATAACTTCAAAGCCTGCTCCTGGTTTGTTAAAACTGACACTGCAGTGAACTGAGTGTTACATTTATCCCCAGTGAAACAGATTTTTCTTACTGAATTTTTAAGTTGTCTTTGGCTACAAAATTTTTTTGCCCTTACTTTTTATTTTTATGGAATTTTTTTAATGGTGTCCAAAGGGATTTTGGACAGAAGCTAAGAATCTCTGCTTTCTCTCTTCCATCTCGGTTTTACTTCCCTATTCTAATAATTTTCGTGTCACAAAATAAGACTATCATGTGACTCATGGAGGATGACTCCTATAATATATGAACCATGCTGCATATGGAAGACAAAGAACTTTAATATTGTCTTTCTTGTTTTGAGTTCAGTTCTTCATATAAAGACTATATCAACTGTCTTAGCTGTTCTCACTTGTAAAACAGCATACAGAACTTAAGTAAACTCAAAAGCAGGTCAAAATTTCAAATAAGAGTCAACTGATTGAGAGAAATACAACGTTCCACTCCTTTCCTTCCTTCTTCAAGTGTTCTCAGTTTAAATTTATACCATTAGAGTCACTACTTTGGAAGAGAGTACTAAGAGTTGATCTTGTTTTTAGGCAAGTCTGGGTTCAAATTTTATTTCTCACACTAATTATATGCTTCTGTGTAAGTTACTTTCTCTCTTGATGTTCTAGGCATCCTCTATGACTATAGTTTTTGAGGGGTTTACATCTTTTGGCTAGGGAAGAATGTTCAAATGTCTGGAAGTTTCCTGAACAGATTATATTGCAGATTCTCAAAAACAAACAAGAATATACAAAAAAATACAGTAACTGTTTCAATGAACACAAAATAATATACTAATTTATCAAATCATTGAGTTGCCTACAGTAAGGAACCCCAAATCCTGTCAGATAGTAGTAAAAAGAAGTGTCAAACATGAGTGGAAGGATAATATTTAAACACATATTTTGTAGTATTCTCCCAGGTCAGTATTCTCTTCATTAATCATAGGAATGATATTTCACTCACTTGAAATTAATACCACTAATCATAGGAAGGGTTCTTGTTGTTTTTTAATGCCATACCTCTCTTTGTTTGATAAAACCTATGTATACCTTTTGAGATTTTTTAAAATTAGTAATATAAAATATATATGATCAATAATACTTTAATACAAGTTATTAATATATATGTGGAGTTTCTTTAAGCAAAATATTCTATAATTCTATACATATGTTTCCATCCATGCTATATTTTTTACTTATCTATCTATCCAAGTTCATAAATCCTTATCATTTTTCTGACGAATAAATTGAGATCCAAAGAGATTATTATATACCTTACTCGAGCACTCAAAAACCAGGTTCTCTGATTCCTTATCCAGTATTCCTTCTAACACATCATATTTTTTCATATATTATATAATATACATACTTATTTAAAGTTTTTTTTTAGAATTACATCTTTATTAAGACAGGTTTGAACTATTCAAATCTTAGAGGGAAAAACATCTAGGCAATCCATAACAGATTTGGAGGAATGCCATAGTTCAACAACTCATCAAATGAACACAATACAAAATAAAGCACAAATGTTTACCTTTCCCTGTTGCCCATGTCATTATTGGACTTGGTGCAGGCTTTACCTACTTCTTATCCCCATCTATCACAGTTCTAAGTTGAAGTGAATATTAGGACTTGAAAGGAAAGGATGTTTCTAGTCAACAGTCTGAGAAGAGAGAGAGGCAGAGGATAAACATATATAGAGAGACTACAATGTACTAGGCATTATGCTAATAAGTGCTTCAGACATGTAAAGGTAGTGGAGCAAAACCAAGTACTTCCTTAAGTTCTTCTAAGAGTCCTTCAGAAACATCATTAAGCTAGCCTCTAAATGGATTCTGAAGCAACAAAACCTACCAAAAAATCAGATTAGAATATTTTCCAGGTTGAAGTACCTTGGAGGAATATCAGGAAGTGTCTAGCTCATTCAGGAAGAGTCTATCACATGCAGGTGGAGGGGGAGCTTGGCCTAGCTGAGTGAACAGAAGCAGTCCAGGGAGCAGAGACCAACTCAGGCAGGGTGTGAAAAAAGATAGTTGGAGTCTCTAGGCTACAACTGGTATCAGCAACTGAGCCCCTTCACAATCACCCCCCTACCATGGGTGTCCTGGACTGGAAGGTCAGTGGTGAGTGCTCCAACATTGGGAACTATGACAAATTTTTGTTTTATTTAAATATTTCATTTATTTATTTCTTCAATAGATAGTATTGGTAGTTTTCAAAACCTGTTTTTTGCAAGGTTTTGAGTTTTATATATTTCCCTCCCTCCCTCTTCTCTCCCTCTATCAGAAAGCAATGAAGTATAGGTTATACATATACAACAATGCTTACCATAGATCTGTATTAATCATGTTGTGAAAAAAGAATCAAATCCTAATGGAAGAAAAAAATTATAGAGGAAAAAAGACATAATATTTAAGGAATCTTTTAAAAATTTAAGATAGCAAGCTTTGGTCTGCATTTAAACTCCACAATTCTTTCTTTGGGAATAGATCATATTTTCCATCTTTTAGATTCTTTTAGAATTTTCTTTGATTACTCTACATCTAAAATAAAGACATCTGCCATAATTGATCATCACTCAATGTTACTCTTATTGTGTATGATGTTCTTCTTGTTCTACTTGCTTCACTCAGCATCAGTTCATAAAAGCCTTCCCAGGCTATTTTGAAGTCTCATTCCTCCTGATGTCCTATAGCATAGAATTATTCTATCACATTTATATATCTCAATTTGTTCAGTCATTTTGAAGTTGATGGATATCCCCTAAATTTCCAGTTCTTTGCCTCTAAAAAGTAACTACTGAAAATATTGTTGTACATGTGTAACACTTATACTTTTTCTTGTTATATATTTGGGATACAGACCTTGTAGTGGTAGAGTTGGACCAAAGCATATGCATGGTTTTGCTGCTCTTTAAGAATAATTGCAAATTGCTCTCCAGAAAGATTGAATCAATTCACAACTCCACCAACAATGCATTAGTGTGCAAGTTTTTCCACATTGATGATTTTCCTTTTTAGTTATACTGACCTGTCTAATAGGTCTAAGGTAGTACTTCAGAGTTGTTTAATTTGCGTTTCTCTAATCAACAATGATTTAGAGAATTTTTTTCTTATGACTATGGATAGATTTAATTTCTTCATCTGAGAATCGTCTGTTTATATTCTTTGACCATTTAACAATTGGGAAATTAATTGCTTTCTTATAAACTTGATTCCTTGTCTATAAATTTTAGAAAGGAGCCCTTTGTCGGAAATGTAATTTGTGAAAACTATTTCCCAACTTTGGTTTTATTTGTGCAATATCATTTCAATTAGTAGTAATAAAAATTATTTCATTTTTATCTTATCATGTTCTCTATCTTTCCTTAGGACATAAATTGCTCTCCTTTCCATAGAACTGACAGGTAAATCATTTTGTATTCTCCAAAATGACTTACTTATTACCTTTAATTTCTAAATCCTGATATATATATAAATATATATATATATATCTATATCTATATATATATATATATATATATATATATATATATATATATATATATATATATATGTTGAGGCCTTGATCTATGCCTATTTTATGATCTGTGCCCAACAGTCTTCATCAAAGAGTGAATTCTTATTCCTGAAGGCTGAAATCATTGGGATTTTCAAACAGATTACTATAGTTATCTACTACTGTTTATTTTGGATTTAATCTATTCCACTGACTCACCATTCTATTTCTTAACCAATATCACACAGTTTTGATCACTGATGTTTTATAATATAATTTTAGATCTGGCATGGCTAGGCTGCCTTCATTTACACTTTCCCCCATTAATTCCTTTGATATTCTAGACTTCTTCCTCCATATGAATTTAGTTACTCTTTTTTTCTAGCTCAAAAAAACATTATTTTGGAAGTTTCATTGGTATGGCACAATAGGTAATACGATTTACATAGAATTGTCTGTTTTTTTTTAATTTTGGCATGACCTATTCATGAGAAGTTGACATCTGTTTAGTGAAGTGATTTGGATCTGATTTCACTTATGTGATTTTTTTTTAGGTTTTTGCAAGGCAAATGGGGTTAAGTGACTTGCCCAAGGCCACACAGCTAGGTAATTATTAAGTGTCTGAGACCAGATTTGAACCCAGGTACTCCTGACTCCAAGGCCGGTGCTTTATCCACTATGCCACCTAGCCAGCCCTTATGTGATTTTTTATATTTATTTTCATATAATTTCTGAGCTTGTAATGACAGGAAGATTGGTAAGAATTTTATGTTTTCTACCGTTATTTTAAATGGAATTTCTTACCTCTAACTGCTATGTCTTGTTAGAAATATACAGAAATGTTGATGATTCATGTGAGTTATTTTTATTATCTGCAACTTTGCTTAAGTTGTTAATCATTTCAAGTAGTTTTTAAATTAATTTTCTAGGGCAGCTAGGTAGCACAGTGGATAGAGCACTGGCCTTAGAGTCTGGAGTACCTGGGTTCAAATCTGGCCTCAGACATTTAATAATTACCTAGATGAGTGGCCTTGGGCAAGCCATTTAACCCCATTTGCCTTGCAAATACCCTCAAAAATGGTTTTTTAAGGTTCTCTAAGTATATCATTATATCATGTGCAAAAAAACCTCGTTCCTTCAATTCTCTTTATTCTGTTATTGTTAGGGCTACCAGTTCTAATACAATAGTGAATAATGGTGATACTTGACGTCCTTGTTTCACCTCTAATCTTATTGGGAATGCTTCTAGTTACTCTCCATTACATATAATGCTTGTTAATAGTCTTCGATAGTTGCTTATGAAACACTCCATTTAATTCTATGCTCCTACATGTTTTAATAGTCACATATGGTGTATTTTGTCAAAAACTTTTTCAACATCTATTAAGAAATTCATGTGATTTATTAGGTTTGTTTTTGATATGGTCATTAATGCTGATAGTTTTCCTAATATTGAAGCAACCCTGTATCCCTTCTTGATCATAGTGTATTTTCCTATTGATAACTTGCTAGTGAATAGGAGTTGGGTCAAAAGAGAGAGAAAGTACAATTGGAGGGAATATAGAATTAAGGGTAATACAGAGTTAGTAAACACAACTGTTTAGGTGAATGGGATAAACCTTCCCATAAAATGGAATCAGCAGCAGAATGAATGAAAAACTAGAATCCTACAATATGTTATTTACATGGAACACAACATAAGTAGAAAAATATACCAGAGTAAAGCTAAAGGTTGAAGAAAATATATTTTGCTTTTACTGTACCTAAAAAAACAAGGAAAAAAAATTCACACAGGGGTAGCAATCCTGATATCAGACAAATCAAAAGCAAAAAAATAGATCTCATTAAAAGATATAAGGAAACAATACTATTTTATTTTAAAAGATTCCATAGACAGTGAAATAATATCAATACTAAACATTTATTAACCAACTGGTAAAGCATCCAGATACATAAAGGAGAAGCTAACTACATTACGTAGATTGCAAAACTATACAAACGGGGGTATCAACCACCCTCTCTCAGAGTTAAATAAATCTAACCACAAAATGTACAAGATGGAATTTAAAAAGGTGATGAGAATTTAAAAAAAAAAAACTTGGAGATGATAGATTTATGGAGAAAACTAAATGGAAAGAGATAGAATTATGCATTCTTCTCTTTGATTCATATATCATATACAAAACTGACTATATATTAGGACATAAAACCAAACTTAAAATCCTCACCAAATACTAAATTAGAAATTCTGAAAATCAAAGAAGAGATTAATACTATTGAATGCATGAAAATACTGAACTTATAAATAATTCTAATTATTGTTTTCATGAGAAAAGTTAATAATATTGACAAAATATTTGCTAATTTGATTTAAAAAAGAAGGAAAACCAAATCACAAATAACAGAAAGTTTAAATTCTCCAGGAATGAGCAGAAAATTAAAATAGTTTTTCAAATTTTGTCCAGCTGTATGCCTATAAATATTACAATATAAATTAAATAGATGAACATTTACAGAAATATAAGTTGGCCAGCTTAACAGGAGGAAATAAAATAATTAAAAACTGTGTTTCAGAAATAGAAATTGAACAAGTCATCAAAGAACTACCGAAGAAAAATCCATGGCTAGATCAAAAAAAATTACAAATGAATTCTACCATACATTTAAAGACCAACTAATTCCAATTCTAAAAAAAAAAAAACTATTTGGAAAAATAATTGAAGAAGGAGTTCTACCTAATTCTTTTTACGAAACCAATATAAAGTATATACCTAAATGAGGAAGAAGAAAAATAGAGAAAGAAAATTATAGATAAATTTTTCCGATGAATATTGATGCAAAAATTTTAAATGAATTATTAGCAAAGAGATTATAACAAATTATCCTTGGAATAAGCAATATGATCAGGTAGGATTTATTGTAGAAAGGAATGATTCAATATTGGGGAAATAATTAGTATTATTGACCATATCAATAACAAAACTTACAGAAATGATGCTTAACTTAATAGATGCTGAGAAAACTTTTTTTCCCAAAAAGAGCAACCATTACTATAAAAAAAACAGAGAAACCATGGGAATAATTGGAGTTTTCCTCAAAACGATGAGCAGTATATATCCCAAACCATCAGCAAATATTATAAATATTGAGGATAAGCTAGAAGAATTTTCATTATGATGAGTGTAAAAAGTTTTCATTACTATTATTCAATATATTATAAATGCTAATTATGACAATATGAGAAGACAGAAATTAAAGAACTTAGAAAAGACAATGAGGAAACAAAGCTCACTCTTTGCAGATGATATGATTGTTTACTGAAAATATCATAGAACAGTGTGACATAATTAACAATTTTAGCAAAGTTGCAAAAAATATAAAATAAACCTCACATAAATCACCAGTATTGCTAGATATTAGCAACAAAACCAAGCAACAAGTGATCAAAAGAGAAATTCAGTTTAAAAAATAGTAAAATACTTGAAAATCAACCTGCTAGACAAATAAAGGTTTATTTGAACACTATTGCAAAATATTGTTCAAATTAGGCATTTTTTCAAATTAGGTTAAATGACTTCCCCAAGGTCACACAGCTGGGCAATTATTAAGTATCTGAAGTCACATTGGAGCTCAGGTAACTCTTGACCCCAGGGTTAGTGCTCAATACTGCTCAAATTAAAAAGTTAAATCAGAATAATTGAAAAAGCAATTGAACAAAAGATGCCAATTGTGAAAGGTAAGGCTGATTTAATAGAATAAAAATGAGAATCCTACATAAATCAAATTACTTAGTCAGTGCCATATCAATCAAACTATCAAAAAAAATTTATAAAAAGTAGAAACAATAGGACTTCTGGCCAAGATGGCGAAGAGGTGACAAGCACAGTTCTAAAGTCTCCTGATCTTTCCCCATCTATCATATGAAACAGACCTCTTAAAAGAAATCTGACCCACAAAATGAAGAAAGAAAACCCAGGAGAAAGAACATCTACCTCAGGATTTGTCCCCCTCAGCAGGACTGGATGAATTTGGGCAGGTGAGTCTGGGCGCAGAGGGCGGATCAACCCCAGATCAGCCAGATTAGCAGCTGGATCAGAAGTGGGGCTAGACAGCAAGGGCTTGAGTCAACTAGGGAGCAGGGGCGCACTGACCCTCCGGAGCTTGCCAACAGGGCTGGGGAGAGAGTTCCGGTGCAGCATAGCTGTGGATAGACGCACTGTCCCTGGGATCCTCTGGTCTGAGTAACTCTGAGTCCATGCCTCTATTGCAGCTAAGGACTCTTCTCAGAACAAACAATTGCAGACTACTTCTGCCTCAGGCACAGGTGTGTGAGCAAAAGAACCAGCCCTAACTCAGAAAGACCTAGAACCTCTGAGGAGAATATGTCTTGGTCTTCAACACAGAAAGACTTTCTTGAAGAAATAAGGAAGGAGTTAAAAAATCAACTGAAACATTTGGGAGAGGCAATTAATAACTTGCAACAAGAAAACAAATCCATAAAAAATAAAATTAGATAAATACAAAATGAGAATAAATCTGTCAGACCATCCATTGGACAAACACAAAATGAGAATAATTCTCTCAGATCCTCAATAGAGCAAATGCAAACAGAAAATAATTATTTCAATACCTCAATTAGTCAAACAGAAAGCTCTTTCAAAAGTAGAATGGACAAATTGGAAAAGGAGTTACAAAGGGTTAATGAAGAAAATTCCTCTCTAAAAAAAGAATGGAGTCTGCAGAAACTAATGACTCCATGAGACAGCAAGAGCCAAATAAACAAAACTAAAAAATAGAAGAAAATGTAAAATACCTCATCAGCAAAACCATTGACCTTGAGAATGGGTTGAGGAGGTACAACCTGAAAATTATTGGACTTCCTGAAAACATTAAAGAGAAAAAAAAAAGCCTGGACTTAATATTACAGGATCTAGTGATGGAAAACTGCCCTGATATCATGGAACCAGAGGGCAAAATAGTTATTGAAAGAATACATCGATCCCCTCCAGAAAAAGATCCTAAAATGAAAACACCAAGGAACGTTGTGGCCAAATTCAAGAACTATCAGATAAAAGAGAAAATCCTGCAAGCAGCCAGAAAGAAACAATTTAAATATCAAGGAGCCACAGTAAGGATTCAGCAGGACCTGGAAGCATCAACATTAATGGATCAAAGTGCCTAGAACGAGATATTTTGAAAATCAAGGGAGCTTGAAATGAGCCAAGAATCGACTATCTGGCAAAGCTGAGCCTTTTTTCCCAGGGAAAAAGATGGACATTTAATGAAATGGAAGAATTCAAAAAATTCCTGATGAAAAGACCTGAGCTAAATAGAAAATCTGTACATCAAATAGGAGGTTCAAGAGACACATGAAAAGGGAAAATAAAAAGAGGGCAGTAAAAACAAATGCTATCCAATAAGTTGAAACTGGCTGCATTCCAGCATGGGGAAAAAGATTCTCATAAATCTTGAGAATTGTAACTCTAACAGAGAGAATATACCTCGCCGTAAATGAGGGACTTTCATGATCTATCCATGAGACTGCTATCCAATGGGATGTAACCGACTTTAACCCCACTTGGGAGAAAGACTAATAACTCTCAAGAATTTTAACTCTATTAGACAGAATGTACTTAGCTAGAAGTGACAGATACTCAGAATTAGCCATGACTCAGATAGAATGATCTAAAAAACACTACCTCCTTAAAAAGGAGGACAGGAAGGAGACAGGAGGAGAGAGGGGTTTGAATGGGGTAAATCTCATCACAATAATAGGTCCAAAATACCTATGGTAATAGGAGGAAGAAGGGAGGAGAAGATAAACACCTGAATCTTCTCATCAGACTTGCTTAAAGGCAACTTACACATACTTAGTTAATGTAAAAAACATCTAACCTTTCAAGGATTAAAAGGGGGAAAGGGGAGGGAGGCTGGAGTAAGGGAAGGGGAATGGGGGGAAAGGGGGAACTAATAACAGGAAGGGAAGGGAAAAGGGAAAAAGAGAAAGGGGAAAGAAAAGGGAGGGGGTGATATGGGAGGGCAAACACACTGAAGGGGATGGTATTCAGAAACAAAATACTGGGGAATACGGATAAAGGTGGGCAAGGAGGGAATACAAACAGATGGAAGAAAGTATGGAGAGCAATAAAGAAATAGTAATCATGACCTTGAGTATGAATGGGATGAACTCTCCCTTAAAACTTAAGAGAATAGCAGAGTAGATTGGAAACCAGAATCTCACAGTAGGCTGCTTACAAGAAACTAATTTGAAGCAGAGAGATACATATACAGTAAAGGTAAAATGTTGGAGCATTCAGCTGAAGTACAAAGAGCCGGGGTAGCAATCCTTTTCTCAGAAGAAGAAGCAGCAAAAAGAGATAGCATTAAAAGAGATAAAGAAGGTAACTTTAGCCTCCTAAAAGGTACCATAAACAATAAAGCTATTTCAGTACTGAATATATGGGACAGAATCAAAATTCTTAGAGGAGAAGACATAGACAGCAAAACTCTACTAGTGGGAGACCTCAGCCTCCTGCTCTCAGATCTAGAAAAATTGAATCATAAAATAAATAAGAAAAAAGTTAAGGAGGTAAATAGATTACAAGAAAAATTAGATATGGTAGACATATGGAAGAATCTTATGGAAATTGATATGGACTTATGGAAAAAATTGAATGGGGATAGAAAGGAATATACCTTTTTCTCTGCAGTACATAGGAATTATAAAAAATTGACCATGTACTAGGACATAAAAACATAATGATTAACTGCAGAAAGGAAGAAAGAGTGAATACATCTTTCTCAGATCACAGTGTAATAAAAGTCATATGCAATATTTGGCCAAGGAGATATAGACCCAGAAACTATTGGAAACTGAATAACGTCATTTTAAAGAATGAGTGGACCGAAAAGCAAATTATAGAAAAAAATTAACCATTTTTTGTCCTAGATAATGATAATAATGAAATAACATACCAAAACCTATGGGATTCACTCAAAGCAGCTTTCAGGGGATATATTATAGCTTTAAAATGCTTACATGAATAAATTGGAGAAAGAGGAAATCAATGAACTAAATATAGAACTAAAAAAATAAAGAAAGAACAAATTAAAAATCCCCAATTAAATACCAAATTAGAAATTTGAAAAACTAAAGGAGAAATTAATAAAATTGAAAGCAAAAAACTATTAAATTAATAAATAAAGCCAAAAGTTGGTATCATGAAAAATCCAATAAAATTGACAAACCCCTGGTCAATTTGATTTAAAAAAAGGAGAAAATCAAATTGCTAGTATCATAAATGAAAACGGTGAACTCACCACCAATGAGGAGGAAATTAAAGTAATAATCCGAAATTATTTTGCCCAAGTCTATGCCAATAAATTTGATAATCTAAGTGAAATGGATGAATATTTACATAAATATAAATTGCCCAGGTTAAATGAAGAGGAGATTACATACCTAAAGAACCTTATCTCAGAAAAAGAAATTCAATAAGCCATCATTGAACTCCCCAAGAACAAATCTCCAGGTCCTGATGGATTCACAAGTGAATTCTACAAAAATTTAAGGAAAAATTGGTTCCAATTCTATATAAACTCTTTGGAATAATAGGGAAAGATGGAACTCTGCCTAACTCTTTCGATGAAAACAATATGGTGCTGTTACCTAAACCGGGAAGAGTTAAAACAGAGAAAGAATATTATAGACCTATATCCCTTATGAATATAGATGCAAAATTCTTAAATAAAATCTTAGCAAAATGATTACAAGTTATCACTAGGATAATACATTATGCTCAAGTAGAATTCATCCCAGGAATGCAGGGTTGGTTCAATATTAGGAAAACAGTTAGTATACTCAATTATATCAACAACAAACCTATCAGAAATTTTATGATCATATCAATAGATGCTGAAAACCTTTTGACAAAATAAAGAATCCATTCCCAATAAAGACACTAGAGAGTATAGGAATAAATGGACTGTTCCTTAGAATAATTAGCAGTAACTATCTGAAACAGAGGCATTCCCAATAAGATCAGGGGTGAAACAAGTATGCCCATTATCACCACTACTATTTAATATTGTATTAGAAATGTTAGCTTCAGCAATTAGAGAAGAAAAATAAATTGAAGAAATTAGAAATGGGAAGGAAGAGACAAAACTCTCACTCTTTGCAGATGACATGATGGTCTACCTAGAGAATCCTAAGAAATCATCCAAAAACCTCCTGGAAACAATTAGCAATTTTAGCAAAGTTGCAGGTCATAAAATCAACCCTCATAAATCTTCAACTTCTCTATATATGTCTAGCAAAATATAGCAGGAAGAGCTAGAAAGTGTGATCTCATTCAAAGTAACTTCAGACAATATAAAATGCCTGGGAGTCTATTTGCCAAGACACACTCAGAAACTTTTTGAAAACAATTATAAAACACTTCTCACACAAATTAAATCAGATTTCAATAACTGGGCATATATCAACTGCTCATGGATAGGTAGAGCTAATATGATAAAAATGACATTTCTACCAAAACTAAATTACCTGTTTAGTGCCCTAACAATCAAAATTCCAAAAAATTACTTTAATGAGTTACAAAAAATTGGAAGTAAATTCATATGGGGAAATAAAAAGTCAAGAATTGCCAGGAGCTTAATGGAAAAAAGTACAAAAGAAGAAATAGAGTGGTGGACCAGTGGAATAGACCAGGTGCAAAAGCAGGAGATGATTATAGTAATCTGCAGTTTGATAAGCTCAAATAGTCCAGCCATTGGGATAAAATCTCCCTCTTTGATAATAACTGCTGGGATAATTGTAAGTTAGTATGGAAGAAACTTAGATTAGATCAACACCTAACACCCTTTACCAAGATAAGATCAAAATGGTTACAGGACTTAGACATAAAAAAAATAGTATAAGCAAACTTGAAGATCAAGGACTAGGTTTCCTGTCAGATTTATGGAAAGGGGAGCAATTTATGACTAAGGAAGATTTGGAGAACATCACCAAAAACCAACTCGATGATTTTGATTACATTAAATTAAAATGCTTTTGCACAGCTAAAACCACTGTAACCAAGATCAAAAGAAATGTAGTAAATTGGGAAACAATTTTTATGACTATTATTTCTGACAAAGGACTCATTTCTAAAATATACATAGAATTAAGTCATTTTTTTTGTTAAAGACAAGTCATTCCCCAATTGACAAATGGTCAAAGGATTTGCAAAAGCAATTTACAGATGACAAAATCAAAGCAATCCATAGTCATATGAAAACTTGCTCTAAATCATTACTTATTAGAGAAATGAAAATTAAAGCATCTATGAGGTACCACCTCACACCACTCAGACTGGCCAATATGAGCAAAAAGAACAATGATCAATGTCGCAAAGGGATGTGGGAAATCTGGCATAATAATACATTGTTAGTGCAGCTGTGAACCAACCCAGCCCTTCTGGTGAGCATTTTGGAAGTATGCCCAAAGGGCAACAAAATTTGCATACCCTTTGATCCAGTAATAGCTCCCCTGGGTCTATACCTTTAAGTGATTATGAAAAAAGGTAAAAACATCAATTGTACAAAAATTTTCATGTCAACTCTGTTTGTGGTGACAAAGAATTGGAAAATAAGTGAATGTCCTTCAATTGGGGAAACACTTAATAAACTGCAGTATATGTATGTCATGGAACACTGTTGTTCTATTAGAAACCAGGAGTGATAGGAATTCAGGGAAGCCTGAAATGATTTGCATGAACTGATGCTGAGCGAGATGAGCAGAATATATGAACATTGCAAACCCTAACCTTAGTGGACTTGCTCCTTCCATCAGTGCAACAATCAGGAACAATTTTGGGATATCTGTGATGGAGAATGCCATCTGTATCCAGAGAAAGAATTGTGGAGTTTGAACAAAGACCAAAGAATATTACCTTTAGTTTTAGAAAAATGTTATATTATTATATAATTTTGCTATTTCTTACACTTTATTTTTCTTCCTTAAGTACATGGTTATTCTCTTTTCACATTCCACTTAGAACAGTGTATACCATGTAAACAATGTAAAGTCTAACAGATTACCATCTGACAGGGATGGGGGTAGATAAATGTGTTTGGGGGGAAATTGTAAAATTCAAATATTACTAAATAACTAATGAGAAAAAATAAATTTGCAGGATAACAATGTCTTGAATCTGTAGAAAAAATAAAATGTTGTGCTGCTGGTGTGAAAAAAGACTATGATTTCACTTTCATCACATTTAACTTAGAACAATATATTACATAAAAAAAATTCAAACTAAAAAAAAGAATTTGAATGCAATACCACTTGGAGAATAGATATTTAGTATTGAAATTCCTTCATTGTCTATGGTACCTTTTGGGAGGATATAGTTTCCTTCCTTATCTCTTTTATTTAAATCTATTTTTGCATCTCCTTTATCCCAAATAAGAATTACTATCCCTACTTTTTTCACTTCAGCAGAAGCAAATTATATTTTGCTTCAAACTTTTACCTTTACTCTATATTTGTCACTCTGTTTCAAATGAGTTTCCTGTAAGCAGCATATTGTAGGTTCCTGATTTTTAATCTACACTACAATTCACTCATGTTTTAAGAAAGAGTTCAGTCCATTCAAAGTTATAATTACTAACACTATATTGCCCTCCATGCTACCTTCCCTCTGTTTGCATTTTTCCCTTTTTTTATTTTATCCATATTACCCAGCATTTTGTTTCTGAATACCACCACCTTCAGATTGCCCCCCTTATATCAACCCCAATCCCCATTCTTTCTGCTTTCACTTTGCCTCTTCTTCTTTCCCTTCCTTTATTCCTTTTTCCCTCCCCCTTTCCCCCTTTAATACTTGAAAGGTAGCATAAGTGTATGTGAATACAACAAATTTATTGAGAGTAAGATTCTGGCAGTTCTTACCTGCTCCCATCTTTCCCCTCTATTACAACAGGTCCTTTGTACCTCTTCATGTAATGTGATTTACCTCACTCAATTTCCTCCATCCTCCTGTCTGTTTGTTGTTCCTCCCTTTTTAGGAGGTAGTGTTTTTACATCATTCTATGAGAGTCAAGTATAAGTCAGGAATGGCTAAGTATATTCTCTCTAATAGAATTAAAATTTTTGAGAGTTATCAGAGTCTTTTCATCAGGTGGGTATATAGCCAGTTTTATCTTCTTGGATCGTAGTTTTTTTTTTCTTTACCTCGCCCCCATTTTTAACCTTTTTATGTGTCTCTTCAGTGTCCTGTTTGAAGTACAAATTTTCTATCTAGCTCTTGTCTTTTTCATCAGGAAATGTTCATCTATTTCCCTGGAATAGAAGGCTCAGGTTTGCCAGATAGTGAATTTTTGGCTGCATGCCAAGTTCCCTTGCTCGTCTGAATGTAGCATTCCAGGTCCTTTGATCCCTTAATGTTGATGTAGCCAGGTCCTATGTAATCTTTACTTTGGGTCCTTGGTATCTAAATTATTTCTTTCTGGATGCTAGCAGGATTTTCTCTTTTATCTGATAGTTCTGGAATTTGGTCAAATATTCCTTGATATTCATCATTTAGGGATCCCTTTCCAGAGGGGTTCGATGTATTCTTTCAATAACTATTTTGCCCTCAGGTTCCATGATGTCAGGGAAATTTTCCATTCATAAATTCTATAATATTAAGTCCATGTTTTTTTTTCTCTTTAATATTTTCAGGGAGCATGATGATTCTTAAGTTGTCTGTCCTAGATATTCTTGAGATCAGTGGTTTTTCCCATGAGGTATTTTACATTTTCTTCTATTTTTTTCAATTTTCTGGTTTTGTTTAATCGATTCTTGTCTCAAGACACCACTCTTTTTGTAGAGAAGAGTTTTCTTCATTTATTTTTACAACTCCTTTTCCAGTTGGTCAATTCTATTTTTGAAGGAGTTTTCCATGTGTCCAATTGAAGTTTTGAAATTCTTATTTTCTTTTTGCATTTGTCCAATTTTATTTTCCAAGGATTTATTTACTTGTTGCAATGTGTTAATCTTCTCTTGGATTTCTTTTCCCAAATTTTCCAATTAATTTTTAAACTCCTTCTTGATTTCTTCAAGGAATTCTTTCCTGGGCTGGAGCCCAAATTATATTCTCCTTAGAAGTCTTTACCTTCCGGGTAGTTTTTTATGGAACCCCCTTTCTGCTGAGCTTTCTTCATTTTCCTAAGATCATATGTTGGGGGAACAATTCAACAAGCCATTATTAAACTCACTAAGATGAAATCTTCAGAGCCAGATATATTCACAAGTGAATTCTATCAAATATTTAAGGAGCAATTGGTTCCAATTATATATAAACTATTTGGAAAAATAGGTGAACACAAAACTCTGCTTAACTGCCTCTATGATACCCATACAGTACTGATACCTTAACCAAGAAGAGTCAAAACATTCATTAAAAATGTCTTAGTTTGCTGTGTAATTACTCTCAAAAATGTTTTTCCAAAAATGTCAAAGGAATCAAATATATTTGTAGCTACTAATAAATTCTTTTTTTAGGTTTTTGCAAGGCAAATGGAGTTAAGTGGCTTGCCCAAGGCCACACAGCTATGTAACTATTGTCTGAGGCCTGATTTGAACTCAGATACTCTTGGCTCGAGGGCCAGTGCTTTATCCACCGCCCCACCTAGCTACCCCTACTAATAAATTCTTGATGGCCATTTTTATAGGTAATAATATCTGCTATTTTGGTAGCTCAAGTATTTGGTAGCTTCTTGTTGTTCAGATAGAAGAACTATTTCATTAAGTCTCTCAAAATATGTTGTCTCCTGGATGGAACTTCTCTCTCCATGTATAATTTATATAGTTCTTTTCTTGTCCACCATAAATTTCATATTATAGAGTTCATCTCTATTTATTTCCTTATTCACTTTTCATTTTTCTTTCTGATGTCAGACTAAAAGATCACCAATTCTTAATAAACTTGGCAAGAGACTTACTGAGATTTAGTTAGCAAAGAAACTTAGGACAGGCTTAGACCTGATATTAGATATTGTTGTTGACTCAAAAAGACGGGGGGGGGGGTTGTTTCCTCAGAGGACTGTTTGTTAGTTGAAGTATTTCTCCTTAAAACCTGCTAAATCTTTTAACAGGGGGAAGGACTTCTTTATCTATTTTACTACCCTTTTGTATGGTTGCTGCCAGTTAATATGTCAGGTTCAAGCTCTTTTATAGGTGGAAGTTGAACCACACCAGTCTTGTTAACTGAAGTGCTGGTTGATGTTGTTTGTAAGTTTAATCTCCTTGCCAGGCAAATTTCTCTTTGTTCCAAGGCGATGAGTATGAAAATTTGTAGTAACTATAGCTTCCTTCACAACAAGTATACTCTTCATACTAGGGCAAATAGTGTTAATAACATGAATGGCATTAGTATTAATAATTACACAATTCATGTAATATTCCTATATTGTTTGCAATAATTATACATTGTGATAATTTATTATAAAAATTATTTGTTACTAACAATATCATTAGCAATAATGTGACATGTGCAATTTAATTAACAAAAATTGTGCAATTAAACTATTTTTAATTTAATGATAAAAAATAAAAAATTACTAGAAACAATTAGCAACTTTAGCAAAGTTGCAGATATAAAATAAACTAACATATATCCTCAGTATTTCTATATGTCATGAATAAGATACAGCAGAAAGAGCTAGAAGGAGAAATCCCATTCAAAGTAACTTCAGACAATATAAAATACCTGGGATTCTACCTGCCAAGGCAGACTCAGAAACTTTAGGAAAAAAATTATAAAACAATTCTAACACAAATAAAATCAGATATAAATAACTTGGCTAATATCAACTGCTCATGTATAGGTAGAGGTAATATAATAAAAAGGTCAGCTCTAGCAAAACTAAACTACCTGTTTAGTGCCCTACCATCAAAATTCCAAAATATTACTTTAATGAGTTAGAAAAACTTGTGAGTAATATGGAGAAAAAAAAAGTCAAGAATTTCCAGGGATTTAATGAAAAAAAGTGTAAAGGAATCTGGCTTAGCCCTACCAGATCTAAAATTGTATTATAAAACATCAGTCATCAAAACTATCTGGAATTGACTAGGAGATAGAGTTGTGGATCAGTGGAATAGACTAGATGCACTAGCAGGAAATGATTACAGTAATCTGCTGTTTGATAAACTCAAAGAGTCAAGCTATTGGTATAAAAACTCTCTCTTCATTAAAACGTTTGGGAAAATTGGATGTTAATATGGGAGAAACTTGGATTAGACCAACACCTCACACCTATACCAAGATAAGATCAAAATGGATACAGGATTTAGAAATATTATAAGCAAATTAGAAGATCAGGGAAGAGTTTACCTGTCAGATTTGTGGAAAAGGAAGCAGGTTGTCACCAAGGACAGTTGGACAACATAATTAAAAACAAATTAGATGATTTTGATTACATTAAATTAAAAAGCTTTTGCACAGGAAAATTCACTTTAATCATGATCTAAAGAAATGTAGTAAAATGGGAAACAATTTTTACAACTAGTATTTCTGAAAAAGGATTCATTTCTAAAATATATAAAGAACTGAGTCAAATTTATCCCAACAAAAAGAAAGCTATTCCCTAATTGTAAAATGGTGAAAGGATATGCAGAGGCAATTTACAGATGAGGAAATCAAAGCAATCCATAGTCATATGAAAAATTGATCTAAATCATTATTTCTTAGAGAAATGAAAATTAAAGCATCTATGATTTATCACCTCACACCACTCAGACTGGCCAATATGACCAGTAGGACAATAATCAATGTTGCAAGTGGTGTGGGGAATCTGGGATAATAATAATAATACTATGTTTTTAGTGCAGCTGTGAACTAACCCACCATTTCTGCAGAGCAATTTGGAAGTATGCCCAAAGAGGTACAAAAATGCACACACCATTTGATCCAGCAATATCACCACTGGGTATATAGCCTGAAGAGATTATGAAAAAGGATAAAAACATCACTTGTATAATAATATTCAAGCAGCTCTGTTTTTGGTTACACAGAATTGGATATTGATTGTCCATCAATGGTTAAGGGTTGAACAAATTGTGGTACATGTACTTTATGAAGCATTATTGTTCTATTAGAAACAAGGAGGGATCAGAATTTAAAGAAACCTGGAGAGATTTATATGAACTGATGCTGAGCAAGATAAACAGAATAAGAATATTGTACCCCACTATAGCAACATGGGGTTGATGACCAATCTTAATGGATTTGCTCATTCCATCATTGCAACCATCAGGAATAATTTTGGGGTATCTGTAATGAAGAATACCATCTGCATGCAGAGAAAAAATTGTGAAATTTGAACAAAGACAGACTTCAACCTTTAATTTAAAAACAAAAAAATAATCTTATTTTATAATATTGCTATGTCTTTTATTTTATTTTAAGGATATGATTTCTCTCTCAACACATTCAAATTATATTAATGTATGACATGGAAACAATGGAAAGAATAACAGACTGCCTTCTTTGGGGTGTGGGGGGATGGAAGCAACATTAAGGGAAAAGTTGCAAAATTCAAAAGTAAAAAAAAAACAAATTCAAAATAAAAAAAGGAAAGTATCAGTAATGAGGAGGGGAAATAATGCTTCTTGTCATTTTAGGCCAAATATGGATAGATGAGAGAGAATTAGAGATGGGGAAGAGATAGAGAGAGACAGAGAGAGAGAGAGAGAGAGAGAGAGAGAGAGAGAGAGAGAGAGAGAGAGAGAAGCTATATATAGGCAAGACACTCAAAATCCGGCTCTGAGGCAATTGTGAGTGGGATTAGTATTGTCTATATATCACACTTCTTTAAGAAAATAATAGATATAATTTAATTTTTTTTGTTGAATTCCCAATGTGTATAATGCTCTTAACAAACTCAGACCAGGAATTAATCTATAACTCCTTCCAGAACTGACTTAAGCAAAAAGGCAGAAACACTAATAATAATTTCCTTTTCTGCTAAAATTATACAGAAAAAGCAAAATTTAGTAAAATAAAACTACACTTAATGATGTTACATTACTTAGTAAATTAAAACATTCAATAAGGAAAGACACAGAGTACTACAGTAATAGTTTCTAGCATTGTTCTGTATCTATACCAATTAGATTAATCAGAGAATACTTCTTTGAAATAAAAGAAAGATACTCGTCTCATAGTTCCTTCAGAAGCATAGAGAACAGAAGAGATAATGTCAATTACAATAAGAATTTAAAATAGAGCCAGTGCATCACAATTTTGTCAGACAATGGACCCACAGTGTGCTCCTTTCACCAACCTTAAAAAAAATTGCTGAAAATGATTAATCAAAACATTTCGAAGAGCTTAGTGCTCTGAGATAAGCACAGCTGCTAAACACTGCCTTTCAAATGATTTGTAAGGCATAAATTTATTTTTGGTATACCTGTCTCATAATATTATTACCTTTCAATATAAAGATTAGAAAAGTGTTAGCTAGTATGTTGGATTGAAAAAATGCTACTTTTCAAATTCAGAAAAACTCAGATAGTTTTGCAGATAAGATAATAATTTGTAAGGGCTCTTTGCTTTCCTCTTTCAAACTGCTGTATACTTTTTCAGAATATTTGTGCCTAAGCTAATGATAGAGACCAGGTTGTTAAAAATAAAAATTCAGAGGTTGTCATTTGCATAGCAGTCAATGGCAGCCTCTGATAGTAGAACTGCCTCTTTTTTCTTTTTTTAATGATACAAAAGTTTACACTTGTAGGAATATATAATTATATATATATATATACACATACATGTATATCAAGTTGAAAAATATTTTAACATCCTCATATAGTAGGGACAGGTAACAAATCTATGGTTCCATAGGATAGCCAGAGAAAATAGAAGAATGTACTTAAGATGTCTAATATATTTGAGGAAAATATAGTAATGGGAAGATGTTTTCATGTAACTGACTGAGAATAAGAGAAATAATAACCTTCGTGATAAAATTGCCAAGTTTTCTTCTGTGATTGAAGTGTTTTTTTAAGTGAGGAATTTATTTAAAATTTCACTTGTTTGATAATTTGGAATAGTTTAAACAGCAGAAGAATTTGCTTACTTGTAAATTAACATGGTTTGTAATTTTTTAAAACTCTGGTTTGAGATTATGTGTACTATTAAATGTTTGTTGTTCTGAATTGCCTAGACAGATGTCTTTATCTTGAAGATGATATAATAATGAACAATCAAAATTGTGCTTTCTAACAAAGTTTCAATCATAGCTAATTTTTGAGTTATATAAAAAGATTACATTTAAGGAACCCATGTTTAGATGATTTTGTGGAGGATGGGAAAATGCTATATTATAGAATGAAATAGCAAAATGTATTTAAAGGAAGATGTCAAATCATTAATAATTTTCTTTCAGTTTTGTTTTGAAGATGAAAGATTTTCTAAATGACTTATTTGAATGAAAGGAAGAGAATTGTATAGAAATTTACTGAAGTTGGAAGCTATTATGAGGTTCAAATTTCACTCATTTCTCTTCTTACTTTGGAATAAGAGTTCAAAACATAAGAGGGTCAAATTTTGAACTCAGTTATTAATAGGAAACCTCCTGGTCAGATTCTACCTTTAGAAGTTCATGAGCAGGTTTCATTGAAGTCATCATAAAAGTGGATGGGTGCTGTATTTCAGAATCTAAGGTCAGAATTTCATTTCAGAAATAACTACAGGAAGATTTTTCTTGTTCCCTGGAGAAACAAAAATAGAAAAAGTGTGAGAATCAAGACAAGATAAAGAAACTAAATCTATGTTAATGATAAATTGATGGTAAAAGAGACATAGAGGACCATTTAGTTTGGAGTGGTCCTTAAGATTCTCTAAATAAAAATCAGAAAGTCATATTACCTTGGAATTTTCTCAATGATTTTTCAAATAAAAAATATGACTACATAATTAACTGGCAACATTTCCAGGTAGTTTACCTTAAGCATCCAATTTTTAAATTTTTTTTATTTAACTTTTTATTTAATTTTTCCCTTTGGGAAATAAAAATTATATATCTTCATTATGTAATTCTATATAATTTTTATTTTTCTAATGCCCCTTCCAGTTCTATGAGTCTATGATTTTTTGACTGAACCAGTACAATTTTGTTGTTAGGATAGAGTCCCTCAAATCCATGCAGCTACTGAGTACAATTTTGGGATTTTTAAGGGTCAGACCCTTTCTCATTGTTTCTGATTTTTTGAACTTCCACCTCAAAACCCTAGGGAAAATCACTGAAATTTGGGTTTAAGTAAGATTTTGCTTTCTTTCTTTTGGGGTTAAGCAAGTTAAAAAGATGGAGGTTCAGATTTTCACATTTACTTTTAAATAGGTAACCTCCTAACCAGATTATTACTTTAGCATTCATGTGCAGGTTCCCCTGAAACAATTCTATAAATTATGAGATATCGTATTTGAGGATGTAAGGCAGCTTGTGCCATGGTGGATAGAATTCAAGATCTGGATTCTGGAAATGTGTTGTCATTTTTCAGTCATGTTTGTTTCTTTGTGACCTCATTCAGGATATTCTTGATAAAAATAATTGATTGGTTTGCCATTTTTTCTCCAGCTTAATTTATAGATGAGGAAACAGAGGGAAACTTATATGTGACTTCCCACTATCACATATCTAGTAAGTATCTGAGGTCAGATTTGAACTTAGGAAAATAAGTCTCCTTAATTCCTCACCAGGTAGGCACTCCATTCATTCTGCCACCCAGCTGCTTAGAGCGAGAAAGACACATTCAAATCCTCAATCACTTGCTAGCTTTGTGACCCTGGACAAATCACTTAAGCTCTATTTACCTTAATTTTCTCAACTATACATCAGTAAAAAAAAAGGTAGCCCAGGCTTATACATAATAGTTTCTTTATATATTCTTATTCCTTTCCCATAAGGAAATAGCCTAAGTGGTTTTTTTTCCTTCTAATGCCTCATCAAAAAAGAATCAGGCAGTTGTTCTAAACTGAAGATCAGGTTGGTCTAAAAAGGATACACCTTCGCTGCCATTTGCAAACATATTGTCAAAGGATACTCTATGCCCCATACATGCAGGACAGAATATATAATGGGAATTATTCCTTTTAAAGTCTGCAAATCAGTTGCTCTCTTTAGAAGAGTGATTGATTTTCTTTAATGCATCCATTTCTCCCCTGCTGCCAATCACTAAGATAAATTTCCGTGGCATCATTTGAAAACTAAAACAAGATCTACATTGAACATATGACCCAAGAAATGTCCAGGGAACCTCAATTCACTTTCTTGCCTCAAGGAGAGTATTTCTATCTATTAAATCTGAAAAACATTGAAGTGTTTAAATAAATTGAGATACATGACAGAAGATAGACTTTACTTATTTTCAAAAGCGTTAGGATATTATTAACATATTTTTTCAGAATTGAAGATAGGTATTAAAATAATATCCTTAGAAATAATAAGAATTTTTCTTATAATTGCTAAGATTTTTTAATAGTGCCTACTAGGTACCAGGCACTGTACATATACATTGAAATATACTATCTCATTTTTCCTTAGAACAACTCTACTTGATAAGTGATATTATTATCATCTCCATTTTATAAATAAGTTAAAGGGGGCACCTAAATTTAAAGTGACTTGCCCAGGATCTGACAGTGACTGAGGTTGTATTTCAACTCAACTTATTCTGACTTTAGGCACATTGTTTTACACCGACTCTGTTGCTTCAAAATAACATTGTACTTTCAATATTTATATGTATATTTACAGATATACAACAAACATACATATATGCAAATGTTTCTTATTTTTCTCTCTATCTTGGTGATTTCTAAATTCCAATTTCCACTATTTGGTAGAAATTCTACCTGGAATTTTTTTTTTTCAGCATGCTAAGCTGATACTTCAAAAGATCTAATGCTTAGTTATCCATATTAATTAGCTCCTTACCCCAAGACCTCACTCCTAACCTAGAGTAGTAAATTACAATTAACGTTGGAAAATGTTCCAAAGATAGGACAGTATAGCATGAGATTATTTATTGTAGGGATGAGAATACAATTGAGTTATTAATTAATGTACTGGAGAGTACAAGGCAAAATTGTAACTATAAAAATATTTAGCAACTGCAAAACTTTCACCTTTCTATCTCATTCCTGCACGATTTATCTCCTCTTCTATTTTATACATTTCTCAATTTTTCATAATACATCTTCTTTAAATAGTACAATGAAAAAAATCCTGACTTGGGAGTAAAAGAATATAGATCCAACGTGTATCCTGGATGTGTGGTATTTGTGCCACCTTTAGAAAATCATTTCATTGCCATGAAAGTGTTACTACATCTATAAAACCATGACATTGAAGTGGTAGTCTTCTAGATAAAAAGGGAATATAAGAGAATCAATTACTAAAATTGGAGTCCAAAATTTTAGGAGCCATCCTCCTTTCTCCCCCTTTACAATCCCTCTTTTTTTCCCCTTTGACTGAACAAGGCAATCAAACACAATGACTTAAAATTCCAGAAGTTGAATTAAACAAAAGATTTGTTCCTAAAATTTGTAGTTTTTCAAATATTTGAAAACTAAAGGGCAAATCTCTTGGTGGCAACTGTTTTCTACT
This sequence comes from Macrotis lagotis, assembly GCF_037893015.1. Classification (NCBI taxonomy): domain Eukaryota; kingdom Metazoa; phylum Chordata; class Mammalia; order Peramelemorphia; family Peramelidae; genus Macrotis; species Macrotis lagotis. Next base: position 198,827,719 of record NC_133666.1, on the reverse strand, counting down.
GTGTCTCAAAAGAGATAAAGTAATAACAAAATTTTTGAACTTTAAAGAAAAAAGATAATCTAGTTTAACACTCTCCTTTTATGAGTGAAAAAATGATGCCCAATAAAGCAGATTAATTTTTGCAAGATCACAAAGTTGATGAAATTATACAATAAACTGTGACAACTTATACAGTCAAACGTGATTTGAAGTACAGATTTAAGGAAGAAATGTGTGATCATGAGAATTGCTATAGTATAATGGACAAGGATACTGATAAATCTATTGCTCTTCTGAAAGCAGAAGATTCTAGTTTCTATACACATGAAAAAGATGCAAATAGCTAGTTGCTTACAGAGGACAAAATAGTTGCAATGATTCTATTTCTTCCCAGACAACTCACTTCTACTACAACTTGCCATGATTTCACATTTTCTGTGTAACATTCTCCAGAACCCCCAATTTTCATAATTATAAAATAAGCAATCTAAAAATTCACACACTTGGCCATATATTTCTATTTCGATACAGTTTTCTTTAGATATAATTTCAAGTACTTTGAGAAAACATTTATATTTTGTGTAAATTATATCAAATAATATATACACACACACACACACACACACACACACACATATATATATATATATATATATATATATATATATATATATATAATTCCAATAGAAACTACAAGATCAACAAGATGGCAAAGTAGTTGTCTTTAGTAACGTCTGAGATGAGACCAATGAATCAAACATGTCATAATTAAAAGTTGCATCACTAAAAGGCAAAGATAAGGTAAAATACTTTTATTTAGCTTTTCAAATTTATCAAATGACAGTTGATATCAAAGGTTTCCAAAAAACTTTAACTCCTAGTTTTGTTTTGTCAATAAGAATTTATAAAATACATAAAGAATGGTGAAAATATTTTTTTCTCCTGTCCAGGAGCTACAAATAGCACATATAGGATATAAACTTAATTATCTTTTTAAGTACAGATATATAGCTAGAGATATATAAATATATGTTTTAAAGTGTACAATATCAGAAGAAAGACATATGAAGTGGTTCAAAGAATAAGAAGTGTTTCAAAAGAATATATGTAATGCATTGTTAATCACAAATGAAATACAATTATTTAATAAAATTAATATGCATTAAATATTATTAAGGAAAACAATATAAAAGAATATAGTAGTAAAATAAAGAAAATGTAATACAACCAGCAACATTTTGAATTTCACAGAAGAAATAAAAGTTTACACTTCCTTTCTTTTACTGAAGAGATGTGGGCCCCTAAAGAAGAGTGTTGTTTTATATAGTCTAAGTTGTACTCCTCCCACCACCCCACAACACACCCACTTCTACTATCCTATTTTGAAGACTTTATAAAGCTTACTTATATTGGGTAAAATTCAGGTATTTCTGGTGAAGAGATTTTCTTCATTATAGGTGATATATTATTAGTTGATTAGGTTTAACTGTTTGTTATTTGTTTTCCTTTGTTATGAGGAAAAGTTTTTTGGAATGAAGAAGGACAGTACACCTAGAACCACTGCTATATAAAAGACAAAGGTATAAATAAATTAATTTTAAAATTATAACATTCTGATAATTGACTGTTTTTTTTTGTTTTCCCTTTATATTTTATTTTATGGAAAGGAGGTGGCTGGATATAGAGAATATAGAACTATCTTTGAAGTCAGAAAAACTAAGGTTCAAGTTCCATCTCTGGAACAAATTGATTAAGTAATTTTAGGTAACCCGGTGTCTGAATCTAGACTATTCTATAATACTATAAAATGTGCAGTGGATGCTACTCTGAGTTCCAACAGGGATTTTTCTGATCAACAAAATCCTTTTAACAGTGAAATTACAGGTTCAGTCCCTATACTTATGTTGTACAAACCAAATAAATTATTTAGCTTCTATCCAATACTGAATAAAATTGAACCTGTATTAGTACTTTTTCTTTTATTTATAGCAAAAAAAATCCCCTGCATTTTAGCTCATTGCTTTGAACCTCTAGATTCTTTCCTATAGGGAGAGATATTATTGTTCTTCAATTCTGCTATTTTTTTTTCTGAAAATAAAAATAAAATAAATAATCAAGATATAAAAACACCAGAAATATAGACAAAAACCACTCAGGGAAGAAGCATTTCCATGAAGTAGTTTACACTAGTAAAATGAAAGACAAAATCTAACCTTCCAACTTACAGACTGAAAAAAGAAATAAAGGTCAGTGTATTTTTTTGAACTAATTTGACCTGCAAAAATTATCTGAAGAGAGAAGATCCAATGTGGCACTGCTCAGTACCTCTTGGGAATACCTTATCATTCAGGACTATGGAGAAAGGAAATTGAATGTTCATAAGAAGTAAGTTCTTCCTAATAATTTGAATGACCTGAACTTGACCTCAGACTATGATTAGTTTAACTTGTTTTATGCCCAGTAGTTCAACAATAGTGATTATTCTAACCACAGATCTCAATTGTGAAAAATAATGAGTATGATAAAAATGATGGATTAAAATATCCTATAGGTAAAATCCTATTAGAAGAAAGGTGTCACCCTTCTTTTTTCCCTACACTTTCCTTTTCTATATAAATGGATTTAGCAGAAACACAAATAATAGGGAATCAGCATGGTTTCATGCAAATTAAGAAATCTTATTTCTGCTTTTGATTTAGTTGATTACTTGAAAATAGTCACTTGAACAATATGTGCAATAAAGTATTTCCCCCCATTTTACTTATGTGACTAAAGTAGAGAAAGGCAGTGTGGGTAGATAATATATTTTTGTTCATATTTCACATGTTAATTCCAAGATTGTACCTCAACTCTGATTTAGAGAAACTTCTTTTAGATGATGAATTATTTATTTAAGCTGACAAATATATCTATTGCTTTTTAGAAGGACAGAAATTGACAATGTTGGACTCTAGATAGATTTAAAAATCTTTAGTGATTTGCTCACTTTCTTGCTGTAGAACAGACTGAAGGGTCTTTTTAATTAGCCCAACAAAGCACCATTGGGTAGAACAAAGTCAATTAATGTTGATTTGAGCAAGATTTCACATGACAATGTGAGTACACATCACAGTTAGAAAACCTGCATGTTCTTTGCCACAGAATGAGCCATAATTGCATGAAAACAAGAGTTTCTTTTTTTTCTTTCATAAAGGAATATTGACTTATTCTGTGGTTAACATTATATCATTGTAATATTCGACTGTTGGTTTAAATAAAATTAAATATTACATTGTTTGAAATCTCTCCTTTTAAAGCTACAATTCTTACTCTTCATATGAACCACGGAAAAATAGAACGTTTAGACTATGATTGCTTCCAGATTTCTGCCATGGGAAAATGAATAGGAGAGAAACATCTCTAGGTAATACAAAACAAATTTTAATTTGGTATTTATCCTTTTCTGATTTATGACAGATAATTTCAAAGAGGAAGCAGTGCTAAAAAATGAACCAAACCTCAAATTAATGACAAAATAAAAGATTTAAGCATAGAGATCAAAATAATAAAACCATGTCCCTCATTTTAGTTGACTTTCCTGAAATGCTGAAATAAATGTTTTGAAACATAAATGAAGTATTGAAATTTTTCCTGCCATTCCTTTTCTGCCTTCATGGTCTTAATGTTTTTAATGCAGAAGGTTCGAGGATCAGGAAGGATTCAGAATATGTTTTATTGGAAGAAAATCTGAAACCAAGCATCTTAATTGGAATCCATTCTTTTATTGAGTCCTTAAAAAACTCACTTTTACAATTTTAAGTTTAAGTTTTTCTGAAGCAAGGAAACTGACTCAAAGAAGAAATTATCATTAATAAATAAGCAAGGTAGAACACACACACAATACAACAAAAGTTTGTGAAAATTCTTATCTGCTTGTAGAGTTGCATGCATCCCAAAATATAATAAGTATGCTTACCAGAGTCTGGTTTCAATGACAGAAACCTAAAACCAGAAACAAATTTACCTTAGCTCTTGCATGAAGTGTGACACAGTTATTTTTCTTCTGAAATGTGACTCTAAAAAATCCAATACTTCTTGATAATTTGAGGTTTGTTAAAGTAATATTTCTGTAGTTGGTTTGTATCTTGACCTCTAGACATATATGAAGTCAGAAATAGAATTTGAAAATTTGGAATTTGGAAATTTGGAAATTACCAAATCCTTAGAATTACCATATCTTTTAAAAAAGGGTAAGCATCAATCTTTACTTTTATTAATGTATTGGAGGAACTGTACAATAAAGGAAGTCCTTGAACACAGAAATTTCCCCAGTCTGGTTCCAGTTCAACAAAGAAAGAGGAGAGAGAGAGAGAGAGAGAGAGAGAGAGAGAGAGAGAGAGAGAGAGAGAGACTGAGACTGCCATGTTTGGCTGAAATGTTAATATTCTATGATTTGTTGTAGAAAACAAAGCAATGACTCTGGAAGTGCTGAATCAAGACATGGTTTGCCTACAAATGATGTCCAAGGGTAAACTGTCCTCATTCCAGTCTGGCTACCATTTGTGGTTGAACATATTGAGCTTTTATTTTGTTTTGTTTTGCTTGTTTGTTTTTGGTATTTATCCTTTACTGATTTATGATAGATTATTTCAAACAGGAAGCAGTGCTAAAGTATGAGTTCCAATAATCCATCAGTAGTCTCATCAACAACCAGAATAAGCAACAGCTATATATGCAGCAGAGAAAATTTAGCAATGTTTTTACAATGATAAAAGGATCATTTGTGAACATATATGGAAATACCATCCCCAAGGGATAACAACTTAATGGAATGAAGCCTTTAAAAGAAAGAGGAGAGCTATGGACCCTAAAAAAGGGTTAATACTTAAGAATTAACTAAGACATTAATTAATGTCTAAAAGAAAGGAAAACCGAATCAAAACAAAACAAAACAAAACATTAATTCAATACCTTCTGTGGAACAGTCAATGTGTTGTATTTTCAAATATTATTCCATTTGATTCTCAAAGCACCTCTTGGTATCAGATGTTAATATTAAATTTTACAGTTGAAGAAAACTGAAAAAGTCAGAAGTTCACTCCAGGGTCTGAAAGCTAGTAATTGTCTAAGGCTGGATTTTAATTCCTGTCTTCTTGATTCTAAATGCTGTCCTTTATCCATTATATGACCATTATGTCTTGAGAAACTTGGAAGCAACCCACAAAAGGAAGAGAAATTCCAAGAATCAGTGGTCTGGAGACTATCAATCCCACATGCACAAAATGAGCCTGTTTCTGCACCATTGTATTTTAAATTTGCCTCCATTCCTCCCAGGTATTGCATGTGGGTAAGGGTTTAGTGTGGTCCTCATTTTGGAGGGAAATGTTTTTGTAACTACTGTTGATGCTATTATTTCTCTAAAAAGCTAATGGAGTTCAACAGATATGATTATACAGTAAGGAGTTCCCATGGAGTCTCTAGAGCTTTAGTCACAATCCCTAGTGTCCTTAGGGAAATAGCAATTCACATTCCTCCAAAAATTCAATCTTTCACTTTACAAGTAACAGTTGGGGAGTGAGCCCAGATAGGGTCTTCCATTAATAACAAAATCAAATCTTTAATTGAATTATTTAGCTAATTTCATGTAGTCCAAATTTTACTTTTTCTCCTCCCCAAAATAAAAATAGGCATTTTCCTCATGACCATTCTCTTAAAAAAACAATATATATATATATATATATATATATATATATATATGTATATATATATATGTATGTATGTATGTATGTATGTATGTATATATAAAATCAAATGAAAACTTATTAGTTCATCTTTCCATAATTGCAAGCTTATCTATCTAATTACATGCTATTTAGACTAATTGCAGATCTTGTACATTATCTGAAAATACTTTAATACAGAAGCATAACTTCTGGATATGATTTTTCTATAAGATATACAAGGCAAAAGTTAAAACTATCAATTTCTAAAAACTGAAGGCTATTTTGCAAATATTTTGCTCTTTAAAAGGAAAACAAATTCCAATCTCCACAAAATATCAATAGCAATAGCAAAAACAACAATAAGCAAAACTAAACCAAAGCGGATGAACTACTTCAGGCAGCTTGTGCCTTAATTTTCTCTGTCCTTTGCTAGACACTGGACACCCATCCCTGGTCATAGCAGCTGTATCTAGAAAGTAATTTTGGATTGAATTAGAGCTTTCTGAGACAGACAAAACATACTTTACTGTAGGCAAATTGAATTTTTCTGGTTCAGTGACTTGCTGTGGCACTGCTCCTCTCAAGAAGATTTTCACATTATTGAGAGTTGGTAGATTTCCTTGTAAAATAGTGGCAGGCAGCTCTTTCTGTCTCTGTTTCTATGTTTCTCTCTGTCTCTCTGTCTCTCTGTCTCTCTGTCTCTCTCTCTGAAAGACACACACACACACACACACACACACACATACACACACACACACAAAGACACCACATCCACACACAACTTTACAGGTTCTGCTTCTGCCAACTCTCAGAAATATTTGCCCCTTTTTCTCATGTACAATTATTTAAACAAAATGAAACAGCATAAATCAATGTCACCAATCATCAATAAGAGTATGTATCTTATGGCTTCTAATTTATAAGAAGGCATTACTGGAAAAATTTAATGTTAGTTTCTAGAGTTATAGGAATCAATGTGAAAAAGAATTCTTTCAATACAATACTTTCATTCAAATGAAAGAACTAATCCCAATTAACAACAAAAAAATCATTATTTATAGTAATATGATTGGAAATACTCCACACCAGCAATTAGAAGAGATATCTATTCTTTCATGACACTCAGTGCAGAATATAGACCTTTCCCCCCATAATTTCTTAGGTGTCTTTGATACTGTTGGTATATATCACTAATTTCAATTGAATGTAAGAGATATTTTCAAAATGCTATCCTGAGCCTATATGAGTAGTATCTTAGAAAGAATATTGCACTTGAATATGAGTGTTAAAATAAATGGAATTAATTAGATGAAATAATATTCCTCAAATATAGTTTACCCAAGAGTTTGAATATTTCCCCAAGTGAAAAAAACAAACATTTTTTTTGTTTTCTCAAAAGCAAAATAGGTTGCTAATCTTATTTCATTCCAATTTAGATAGATAGATAGACAGATAGATAGATAGATGATAGATAGGCAAGTATATAGATATAGACTTATTTTTTATAATATAGATCTCTATGGCTCAGTCTTTTAATAGCCTGCAAATTAGAGGTCATGTTTAGTTAAGAGAAGCCATGCCTGTTCTTTACATACAGATTTCTAGAGTAAAGCTGTCATCACTTGTCCCTTGAGTTAAACATCCTGGGAATCATTCTGATCCCAGGTCCTAACTAGAGGGAGCGCCTAATGCAAAATCCTATTTCCATCAGTGAGAGAATTTCTACCAGTAGCAGCTTTAGCACCATGTAGGCCATCCAATTTGAATGCCAGGATGTAGGTACCCAGATAGAACTCAGTGAACTGAAAACCTCCTGTGATTTGGTGCACACTTATTGATCATACCTCAATAGCATATGTATACCTTTCTTTAGTTAAACTGTCTGCAGCATACTCCAGTAACTGGATGAAATACTTGGATTTGCTATGATGTAGAAAAACCTCTGATTGAACAGGAAGTATCCAGGCTATAACAAGTGTACGCAGACAATATAGACACTTCTTTCAATTTCATTTTTCTCTATCTGATCATCTTTAAATCAGAATATTGGAAGATGGAAGTGACAGAATGAAAAAGAGATTAGAAAATCTAATGGATTTCCCCCTACCCACCTTTTAAAAGCTGAACAGAATGTTTGAATGAAATCAGGAGCCAGGCTGTAATCATGCTTTGCATGGCTAGTAAGTTTACGTGCTCTATAAATTGAATTAAAAAATAAAATAGTACTAGTGACAAGTATTTTACCCACACATAAAGATAGAAAAATTAAGATAATGAGAAGCTTGTACTAAATTCCTAAACAAGACTATATCTGGACTCAAATTGACTCCAGATAATTGAAAACATTATCAGTGATTATGCCTATGATTTATATAATCTACCTGGCCTGTTAAACTCAAAGATCCCTATGTTAGAGAAAAGATAAGTTAGAAAAAAGTATTTTTAAGCTCTATGGAGTCCAGAACACTATTTGAATTTACAGGAAAAGTTATGCCTTTACTGCTTTTCATATTAATCTGCTATTTAGACCTCCCCTGCTGGGGAATATCATCACAGCAGCAACCTCACTTCAATGAGGTAGTATAAGGGTACCCTGGAGAATCAATTACTATGGAGGTCAGGGAAAAGCTGCTGTATTTTTTCATTATTGTCAGGATAGTTTATGAGGTGGTAAGACCTAAACCATTTTCAATGCTCTTAAAAGAAATTAGGATAGACTATTGCTAAAATTAGACATAGTCAAAAGCCCCGAGTTGGAAATTTTGCCTTTAGAATCTCAAAAAACCAACTGAATTCTGTAGTTCAAAAACATCAGAAAATAATCATAGGCTTATAGTCTTAACGATTAAGGTAAAATTTCAATTAGTACAGAGACAAGCAGTCAATAAGTAATGATTTATAGTGAAAATAACTACTTAGGTTGTACACCAAAAGTGTTTTTGACATTGATATTAGTAGTAGCATAATGGAAACAAAAAAACAGGAATTTCTAGGTTTATCACCTCTGACTCATCTATTCAGAAATTTGTATTTTGTAGTTTGGAAGCTTGCTTTCCCATTCTTGACTATTCTTTGACTCATTCTCTTCTTTGGAAAATAAGGACATTTTAATCATCAAGAATGCCAATGACATTTTCCCTAGTTCTTAATTCATTTAAAGTAATAGGAGAAGAAAACCAACAAAGAAAAATATAGATGAACTGAAGAAATAAGGAATGAGTTGCAGAAGGTATGAATCTAAGAATTAGCAAAGAGATTATTTTTCCTATTAAATTTCAAATATTGAATACTATGACATACTAGAAAATTTCAAATTCAGATAACTCTAGCTCCTCATGCACTTGATTCTTTTAATTAGCATAACTTCCTAAAGTTATTTTTAAATTTTTTTCATAAGGACTTAGAGTTTAAATGTTGCAGTGGATAGAGACACTAGTCTCAGGATCAAGAAAACCTGTGTTCAAATGCAATTGGTAATAGTTGTTGATGGTGTGACCTTAAAAATATAAAAATTTCTCAGGGCTCTGGCATAAATCTTCATGAAGAGATCCCCAAGCAAATAAATATGAAATTCCAGGTCTGGAAAAAAAGGCAAAAATTTCAACAATAATACTTAAATCAATGTAATTTTTCACTGTGAGTATTAAAGAAACATTATTTTTGAATGTTATTATTAAACCTAATATTATACTTTTGACAGCTAAGTCCTATAGGAATACAAAATTTGGGGCTGAGAGCTCAGAGATCTTTTATTCCCATACCCATGCCTTCCTTTGAGGTACAACCTTCTTTTTTTCCTTTCTAAGAACTGATTTGCAAGTTGAATGGCACAAAGTAATTTATCCAGACCAAATAGAAAATCTAAAACCATTCACCCCAAGAACTGTAACATTAGTTCTTCAGGGGACTTAAGAGTAATTGCTATTATGTGAACTGAATCATTGATATTAAGATCCTTTTTACTTTACTTAGACTGAAATTAAGAAAGAAAGAAAACATAATGGTATGGATAGAAATGTGTAATAATTCGGGGGTCAATCAATGAAGCATTATGGCTATAGTAATTGATGTTTTAAGAAAATTTCCAGGAATGATTCTGAGGAAATTTACATCAATTTTCTTAAGTGAAAGGTATAACTAAGGAGCCAGATTTAAACAGATTAAATAAGTGGGGGAGAGGAAAAAAGAGGAAACAGGTCAAATGCCTTCAAATACTCTTAGTTGCCAAATTGCTGAAAGGAATTATTCTCACTGGATTGAAATGTTATTTGCCATTATAAGAGCTATCTACTCTTGAAATTGGAGTAAGAATGTGAAATGATGAGGGATTTCCAAATTTTGAGGATTCTATTTCTTCTCCTTCCACTCATTAAATCTTTAGAAGGCAATGCTCAAAAGAAATAATAACTGTATTTAGGCATCTTAATTAATGGATACATTTCTTTAATTATGTAGAATTCCTTAATAGACACACTAGTGTGTAGCTCTTTTCACTTAGAACACAGTGAGATTATACTGGTTTGAACTACTATAAGACACCATTGGAAATGAATAAATAATCTGATAAAAATGAAGGTTGAAATCAATACTTATTGCACACCAAGTTTTGTAATACAACACTATTTTCTGTTTTTAAAGTTTGACTTCAATCAGTTCCTGGTTTAGCCCAGTTAATTAGAAATATAATATTCTTTTTCTCAACTTCCAAAATGAATCAAATTCATGAAAATATTTTCATTGATGGGATATATTCCTATATAATAATTATTGTATACTTTAGGTAAATGCTTTGGTTATTCAATATTTCTTTAATTATTATTCCCCATAAACTTTTCATAAAAAGTTTTAAGAACCATTCCTGGAAATTGCCAGGTCAAATCTTTGATTATTCAGATAACATTTTTAATTTACTTCTGAATATAATCAGAATGATGTGAGTGATTCTAGCTATATATATATTCAGATACTCATGTAAATCATAGAGTATATCTTTTCTCTCTGCTTCTGTCACCTTAAAGAAGCATCCATCACTTTCATATCTTATCTGGTCCCTACACCCTTGGCTTGTAACTGGCAAAGACTCCATGTCTGATGTGCTAAGCCAATCATACTGTTCCTTCCTGTGCATAGCTCTTACATAGATTTAATCTCAAAAAAAGAAGGGGAAATAAAACTAGAATTGATAAGTACCCTAAGCTCAGATGCTTCTGAAATGATATTTATTAAACACCTACTATTTGCCAGGTATTTTACTAAACCCTTCATAAATATTAACTGAAATTTTAGTCTTTTGCATGGAGTCTATAAAAAGTTACATACCTCATCTCTATCTTGATCAGTATATGTCTGGAAATTTGCAGAAATGGCCTAGATGAATTGAAATTGAACTAAAATTTGAATAGGTAGAAGAATATTACACATATATCTATTACATCAGATGCTACTGAAAGGCATAAGTATAGTACTTAAAGGGAATACCAGGGGAGATGGAGCCAAGATGGAGGCATGAGAACAGACTTTCTCGGGAGCTCTCTACAAAATACCTCAAAAACCTTAAAATTACAACTCTAACTGTTTGAGACAGAACCCACAGAAAGATGCACTGAAGCAATTCTTCAGCACAAAGTAAATGGGAAGATTGTGGGAAAGTTCTGTTCCATAGTGTTGCGGGGAGGGCAGTGCAGACAGGATCACTGCACATGAGCAAAGGAGCTCCAACCTTTTGGGAGCAGCCCATGGGGTGCCTGGTTTCCTGGGAGCAATGGCTCCTGTCAGCAGAAGCAGTTTCCTGGCCTACCAAACAAGGAAACAGCAAATACAACTTGGAAGATCAGCTGAGAATCCTCTGCCAGAGTGAAGGGGAGCCAGCTTGGCCTCAAGGCAACTGTGGTCAACAGCACAGCCCAGATCTCAGGAAATGGAAGCAGGTCCATAGTGCTGCCCAGCAGAGAGCCACCTGGCAGCCGCTCCCAGAGAACTTAGGCCATAAAATGTGATTGGTTGGTGAGGGGGGGTGAAGAAGTCTCTCCTCTGTCCCTGGGACAGGACTCTAGTGCTTTGTCCATATTCAGACCCTGATCTCAGTCTGGGCCCCCATATAGACACAGTGGAGCAGGGAACCTCCCCACAACTCCAGGATAGAGGGGTGTGCTTGTGGACGCCCACAAACTGGAGAACAGCCCAGTAGAGCAATTAGAGCCTCTCATAATACTTTGAAGTAACTGAGATCTTTGCGGGGGTATCCCAATAATGCTCAAAAGCTTAGGAAGCATCTCAAAACCAGGGTACAGGTTGGGGAAATGAGTAAAGAGAAAAAAAAAGAACCTGATTATAGAAAATTACTTTGCTCCCATGGAAGATCAAAACACATACTCAGAAGATGAGAAAGTCCAAGTTTCTGTATCTAAAGTCTCCAAGAAAAATAGGAGTTGGGCTCAGGCTATGGCAGAACTACAAAAAGATTTTAACAATGAAATAAGAGAGTTTGAGGGAAAATTGGGAAGAGAAATGAGAGAAGCAAGAAAAACATGAAATTCAAGTCAGCAGCTTGTTCAAGGAAGATCCAAAAAATACTGAAGAAAACAACATACTAAAAACCAGTTTAGGTCAAATGGAAAAAAGCAGTCCAAGAAATTAATGAGATGAAGAATAACTTGAAAAGCAGAATTGGACAGATGGAAAAGGAGAAAAGAAAGCTCTCTGAAGAAAACAACACCTCAAATTTAGAATGGAGCTAAAAGAAGCTGATGACTTGGTGAGGAATCAAGAAACAATAAAACATTATCATTGGGCTATCTGAAAGTCACGATCAGGAAAAGATCCCTGACTTCATGTTTTAAGAATTTCTACAGGAAAATCACTCTGATGTCCTAAAAGCAGAGGAAAAGTTAGAAATTGAAAGAATCCACTAATGTCCTCCAGAAAAATATAAAAAAATAAACACCAGGAATATTAGAGTCAAATTCCAGGACTCCCAAGTCAAAGAAAAAGAAGTGAAATATCATGGACATGCAGTCAGGTTTACAAGGGACTTAGCAGCATCTGCATTAAGGGCTCATAGGACTTGGAATAAACTATTCCAGTGAAAAAAGAGCTTGGATTGAAACTGAGTATCAACTACCCAGCAAAAGTGAATATCATCTTCCAAGGTAAAAGATGGATATTCAATGAAATAAGGGAAGCCAATGTTCCTATTGAAATAGCCAGAACTTAATAGAAAGTTGATCTTCAAGTACAGGACTCAGTGGAAGCATAGAGAGACTGTAAAAGCAGGATAAATGATGAGGGATTTAATAATGATGAATTGCATATATTACTGCATAGGAAGATGATACTGATAACTCTTATGAACCTTCTCATTTATTAGAGCAGCTAGAGGGAGGACATATAGACAAGGCACAGGAGAGAGCTGAATCTGAAGGTTTAAAATATTAAAATATGGAATCAAGGGTGCAAAGTAAATATACTGGTAGAGAAAAAAAGGACAGGTAGAATTGGCTAAGATATTTCCTGTAAATGAGTCAAGAAAAAGCATTTGCATTGGTATGGAAGGGGGCAAGATGAGGGGGCATGAGGGAACCTTCATTCTCATCAGAAATGGCTCAGAGAGGAAACAACACACATATATAATAGGGTATAGAAATCTAGAGGAAAATGGAGAGAAAGGAGATGGGAGAAAGGGGACAGAGTGAGGAGGAGGGATGTAGGTGATAGAAGACAGAGTAGATTATGGAAAAGGATAGTGAGATATAACACATTTTCTTTTCTTTTACTGATCTCTTCAAGGTGGTGGGATTTGGTGGCCTGTCCATGACCATGGGGCTAATGGGGCTACTCAGCTACCCCAAAGTACACTTTTGAATAGGGACAAAGTAAAAAGAGAGAGAAAATATGTTAAATAGAATTGGGGAGAAATAGAGGGATTTACAATCACCAACAGCAACTGTGGAAAAATATTGAAGTAACTTTTCTGATGGACTTATGATAAAGAATGCAATTCACCCCCCCCCCCCCGCAAAAAAAAAAAAAAGGATTATCAGGGACAGAGTCAAAATGTTGGAGAAAATTCAGAAAATTCTCTGAGCTTTTATTAATTTTCCTCACTAACAGCATTAATCAAACTTCTGAACAGATTCTATAGTGACAGAACCCATAAAAAAAGACAGTGAAACAATTCTCTAGCTTAAGATATCTTGAGAGGACTTTAAGAAAAATCTATCCTACCAGAGGGGAGAGAGAGTATGACACAGTGTAGGTAGATGTGGGGAAAGTAGTAGTGGCCCTCAGTCACATTGCAGTAACTGCGGTCCCTGGGAATAGGCTTGGAAGATCAAGTTATGAAGCCTCCAACCCTAGGGCAGAAAGTAAATTCTGATTCCTAGAAACCATACATACCTGGGCTTACTTTACTGGACAGCCCTAGTGCAGAAGTGGAAGCTCTGTGATTAGGTCATAGCCCTCATTATAAGAAGCTTTGGAAAGTGCCCCCTTTTCCCTCAAGCAGATTGCAATTTTAAAATACCATGAACTAGGCTGAAAAATTAAGTAAAGAAAAACAATATAATTAAAAATCCCATTTCTAAAAAACTGCTATGGAGATAAGAAAGATCACAATGCCATCTCAGAATAGGACAGTGGAAAAAGATCAATATGTGAAGACCCAAAGGAAAAATAATTTTAACTTGATCTCAAGTCCAAAACATTCCCTTGTAAGGACTTAAAAAATCTTAAAATCCAAATAGAAAAAAATGGGAAAACAAGTGAGAAGTTTGCAAAAGAGAGTCAATAGCTTGGTGAAGGAAGCACAAAAAATTGAATGAAGAAAACAACTCTACTTACCTTAACCCAAGGTCTTCAGAAGTCTCTGGTTCCCCACCCGGGGTGGGGGAGGGGAGAACAAACCAGGCAGAGGACCCGAGGAGAGGTTCACTTCTTTATTGTTGTTACAAAGAATCCCCCAGAGCCCTTCTCTACTATCCCTTTTATCCCCAGACCTAACTCCTCCTAGTAGGTGGTCTTGCTCCTCCTGAGTTCCCCCCCGAGGGTGGAGCCAGCCCATACTGAGGCCATCCCAGTACCCGAAGGCAGGTTCTAACCTCTGGGCGTCTCACGGTCCTCTCAGGGGGCCCCAGTCCAGAGCTGCCCCTAATAACTCCCCGTTTTTGTTTAAACAGGGGTCTTTGCCGGCCAATGGTGAGGAGCCAAAAGGTCTGCCTTAACCGCCTCAAGGGATCGTAGGAGAATGTCTCGTAATAGTTTCAAAAGGCACGGAAGGAAAAGACACACTGCAATAAGAACTCCGACTGCAGGCATTAGGGAATACAACCATCTAAATTTAAGGGTACCTGCAAACCAATTTAAGAATGACTCTTCTCGGCCATCCCATTCATCCTTAAAATGAGAAGAGATGTTATTGATTTGAGCTATCAGCATATCCAGTTGGTGGATATCGCTGAAAGTATTATAAGCTAACATCGCCCCCTGTAACGCCTGTTTAACTCTTCCCCAATCATTAGGAAACTGTGACATATTTACAGGCAAATTAAGCACACAGAGAGGCTGATATTTGTAATGACACTGAAGCTTCATATATCCTGCCATAAGTGCTAGTCAATCCCCTAGCCATAGAACCGTAGTTTCTAACACCTCTAATTGCTTCTGAAGTAGAGAGTCAACATGCTGCTGGTAATGCCAGAGGGAGACTTGGTTGGTCATAAATGTCTGCACAGTAGAGGCTAACATAGTCACCTCGCTCTCTAATTCCTGGATCTGCCATTCCTCATACATTTCAACTGCCAAATTCACCAGGCCCAAAACATCCCCGATCCCATCCCTCCTGGGACGTAACAACTTTTCCCCAGACAATACATGATACGTTTTGTTCATCAGAGAATCAGCGGGGGACAATGCAAAGTCTTCTGCTTTGACAGATAGGCATTCCCTGTTCATCAGCAGCTCTCCGAGTGGGTGAAGTTAGATTGTACCATCTCCCGCCTTTGCCCCAGGGATGCGTAGCCAGTGTTAGTCCCGGAAGAAGCTTCAACATGAAGATGATCGCCAGGATGTCATGTCTCCTTTTGTTCCTCTGTGCCCGAGGGCGCTTCCAGCCTCGACATCCCCGCCGTCTCAATGACACTGGTCTCAGTAGAGACTTCTTGCACCCTCCGGATTGGCACCCAGATCTCCTCGTCTTCCCCATCTGGCAGTATGGAAAGAAATCCCTGACCTCTGCACTGTACTATTCCAGGCCCGCGCCACTCGCCTATTGGATCTCTCCAAAAGACTGTGGTTCCTGTTAAGCAGGTACGGGGAGCCTGGGGCAAGCTTGTCTTGCCTGGGCTCTGGGTGTTGACACAACGATCTAAACCTCCTAAATATCTCATAGCAGAATTTGTGCCATCATCACGGAAATGCAAAAAATTTATGGTATATAGAGCTAATGCTAATTCGCCTCTAGTTATCTTACACCTATCTCCCCCTTTTTGTTTAAGCAGAGTAGTCTTTAGTGTGACATTTGCTCGTTCCACTATAGCTTGGCCTGTAGGATTGTAAGGAAGGCCAGTGATATGATGTATGTTGAACTCTGCACAAAAGGTCCTAAATGAGGAGGAAGTATAGGCAGGACCATTGTCTGTCTTTAAGGCTCCAGGGACTCCAAAGACCAAAAATTTTGTATATAGATGGTCAATAGTGGCACGTGTGGTCTCCTTGGGTTGTATAGAGGTCATGATAAAATTAGAAAAAGTGTCAACAGACACATGAATTAGTATTGAGCCCATGTGTGTAATGTCCATCTGCCATAGTGCATTAGGGCGATCCCCACGGGGATTCACTGCTAATTCTTTGGGAGGTGGGCGAAAAGGGGCACAAGCGGAACACCACTTGACTATTTGTCGGGCCTGTTCTTTGGTGAGCCCATAAAGATTCCTTAACGATCGGGCAGAAAGATGGTATTTTTGGTGGGCTAGCTGAGCTGGTATAAAAAGTGAACCAATCAAGGCTTTATCAACAATTGAATTTCCATAATAGATTGGACCTGAGACTGATTGATGAGATCGTATATGCATAACATAAATGGGGTATGTGCGTTCCAATAACAACTGTTGGACCGCATAAAACAATGTAGCTATTGTTGATCTCCCTAGAATCATAGCTTCAGGCAATTTCATGAGAGCCTGTGCACAATATAAACTATCAGTTATTAAATTTATAGGCTCAGCAGGACATAATAAAAGAGCTTGATGAATAGCATAAAGTTCATTTTTCTGGGCTGAGGTATATGGAGTATTGAACACTTTTAATATTTTGTATCTAGGAATGTAAACCGAGGCCTTAGAATGCTTAGTGGCATCGGTAAAGACATTAGGTCCATTCACGGGTTGATGTGCAATGATAGGATCTGGCCTTTATAAGGGCAGAGGGAGGAAAACTCGAATCTCTGGGGGAAAAGTGACCCTTTTAAATTGGCAAGTGGTTATTATGACAGCCCAAGTGGGTGATGTTGAGGCTAATTGTTGCAAGGTCAACTCTGAATAAGGGTTAGTAATGATGGGATGTTTGCCAAACAGTTGCAAACAACGCCTCATAGCTGTAAGGTAGAACTGTCCATATTCTTCCCATTTATCAGGGAGTACTGCTTTAGTCTTTTTTGAATACAGCCATTCTAAAATTCCATGTACTTGGAAGAGGCATCCAAAAGGGTTAAAATCATTTAGGATGAGGAAATAAATTGGCTGTGATGTTTCCACCTGTACTATTTTGGCTTTGTATTTTTCCATAATTTGCTTTAAGGCACCTTTGGCTTTGGCTGTCCACCTTCTGGGGGACATCAGATTAGAGCTGCCTGGTAGAATGTTATACAATGGAGTGAGAAGGGAATCTGGTATAGGTACAACAGCACGAAGCCACTGAATTGATCCTATCAATTTCTGGAAATCATTTAAAGTTTTTACTTTGGACATGTCAATTTGGGGAGGGAAGCGGGATATCCTTCCTCCCTGCAGAGTGTGACCCAAATATGAAAAGGGTGGATTTTCTTGTACTTTTTCTGGAGCTACCAAAAGGCCATGGGAAGCTAGTACTTCAATTACTGCATATTGCAACCTTTTTAACTGTCCAGCATCCACATCGGCCAGGAGAATATCATCCATATAATGAATTATCATGCTACCTGAATACTGTTTCCTGATAGGGTGCAAAATACTTTGAATATACATTTGGCACAAAGTGGGACTATTGGCCATGCCTTGAGGGAGCACCCGAAACTGATATCTTTGGTATGGTTCCTGGAAATTTATAGATGGTACAGAGAAGGCGAACCTCTCTTTATCCTTTGGGTGGAGAGGAATGCTATAAAAGCAATATTTAATATCTATTATGCTTATTTGCCTACCTTGAGGTATTGCTGCTGGAGAGGGTAAGCCAGGTTGTAGAGTACCCATAGTAACCATACAAGCATTGACAGCCCATAGATCAATTAACATTCTCCATTTGCCGGATTTCTTCTTTATCACAAATACAGGAGAATTATAAGGGCTTGTAGTGGGCTCAATTTTATTAGTACTCTTTAATTCTTCCACTATTTGGTGTAAAGCAGTGAGCTTTTCAGAGGTAAGGGGCCACTGCTCTACCCAGACTGGTTTCTGTGTAGTCCAGGTAATAGGTGGGCTGCTCACCGATGTTATAGTGGCCCCCACTAATTTCCCTGAATATGTTCCGGGGTGACAAGAGACAAAGAAAGCTGTGAGAGAAGATCTCGGCCCCAGAGGGCATAAGGGAGACCTTGGATTTTTTAAGGGTCGGAAAAACCCTGTATCTTCTTCATACTCCCACTTAAGACGCCTAGCAGATTGAAGAGCTGATTGGTTTCCCCATACCCCCATCACTAGTTGGGTAGCTGCAACAGTGGGCCAGGAGCTATCCCACTGTCTGTCATTTATGACGGAGCAATCTGCTCCTGTATCCATCATTCCTTCAATTAAAATTCCCTCTACCCTGAGGGTTATCATAGGGCGAGCCCGCTGTATAGGCTGGACCCAGTTCACTTGCATCCTAGGCTGATCTAGCGGCTGAGCTGCCTGTAGCCATGGCAGCGGTATGGCTTTCCCTACACTGTCACCTGGATTTAAATATATCTCATAAGCACGAGGGTTGGTGACAGAAATGATGGATTCTCCTGGATCTAACAATTGAGAAGGCGTGATATGATCTGAATAACCCGATAATCCCACTACTAACCTGGGATGTGGCTTTGGCTCAACAGTAACTGCTAAGGTTTCCCAGGGGGCCATTTTAATCGGGTCGTTATTTTAAGCGGCCCATACAGTTACTTCTTGGTATATGGATTTTTCTGATTCTGTGCTGCTGCATATGTTCCTGGGGGGCCCCCTGCAGCTGGGAGCCCCCCGCCGTCCGTTTCCCTGTTTTTTCATCTGGGCATGACAATACTTGACAATATGACCTGTTTTCCCACACCCATAGCACTTTGGCTGCTGTACCTGATCTCCATGAATTTGGCACTGAGTCTTAAAATGTCCTGGTTTGCCACATTTAAAGCATTTCCCTGCTTTTCCAAACTGTTGCAGTGTCGTTATCAGTGCCTTGTTGGTATCTAAGATAGAGGCAGCCATCATCTGAGTAGGTTCTTGCACAGGAGTGTCTAAAAGTTTGTCAATCAGATCATACAGGCCAGCTGAGGAGGGAAGGGCTGCAATTATAGATCTATACTTGGGTCGAAGCCCTTCTTTCACAAGTTGATATGTAAGGACATCAGTGCCTGGCCCAGTGCCCATAACTCTCCTTACTGTTTCCTGTACTTCATTAATGAACTGTATAGGAGTTTGAGAGGCCCTTTGCTTCAGTCCCACTAATTTTGCAGTGCCTCGTCCACTCATAGCACCTAACTTATCTAAAGCTTCCTCATGGGAAGTAGCCACTGCCTGCAAGACCCCTCGATCATAGGTTATCTGGGCGTCCAAAGCTGCATAGGGCCTAGTTCCGGTGATCATATGCATAGCATCTTCTTCATTTGCAATGTCATGCTGTTTTATATATTGCAAAGCACCCCTCCTTACTGCAGCCTGAAATGCGAGATGCATAGATGGATCTGAAACCGCTCCCATCACCTCATTGTAATCAAATGGGGTCCACGGGAAGGCTGCTGAGGCATTTGTAATCAACTTTCTTGTATAAGGGGCTGAAGGGCCATATTTAGATACTGCCTCCTTTAGTTCTTTTATTAATTTGAAAGGCACCGGGCGATGATACCTCTTTTCATCATAACTTCCTGCATTTTCTATTAAAATCGGGTACAACCCCCAGTCCTCCCAATCTATGTCTTCCCCTTCAGCAGCTGCTTGTGCTATACTGGCAGCCAGAACTCCCTGTTTTCTCTGTTGCCCGTTTTTCCCGTAATGAAACGAGGATAAACCTCCTAGGGACAAGGAAGCTATTGCCATAGGAAGGACAGTGTTCTCCGGACCTTGAGATGAGGGAGAAAAATGCCCCGCCCTCAGTTCCTCTCCTTGAGATGAGGGAGAAAAATACCCCGCCCTCAGTTCCTCTTTAGAATTTTTACCGCGCCAGGTAGGCGGACCTTGAGATGAGGGAGAAAAATGCCCCGCCCTCAGTTCTTCTTTAGAATTTTTACCGCGCCACGTAGGCACGTCCACTTTTAATTTTTTACTGTGCCACGTAGGCACTTCCTCTTTTGATTTTTTACTGTGCCACGTAGGCACCTCCTCTTCTTCCGTTGTACGGCATTTCTGTACTTTCTTTATCCTTTCTGCTGTGTGTATCCCAGGCCCCTCTACTCCCTTAGCACTCTCCCTGGGGGACCCCTTAGCCATCCCATGGAGATCATCCCATGGGTACAACGGAGGAACTTCCCCTTCACCACTCTCATCATCGGAGGAGCCTAACAAAGAGGACCCCACCTGATTCTCACTGTCCCGTTGTAACGGAGGGGCTTGGTGTTGGGGACACAGGATCACTCCTACTGCTCCATAGATAGTAAAATCCTCAGGCGTTAAGACCCCGGGGCACGACTCCTGATAAGAAGCCATCTGTTGTCCTACTACCCTCCACCTTTCCGGGTCTATGCCTGAGTGTTGGAGCCATGGGCTAATGTCCCATATTTTATCTATAAAGTGCCTGCAGGTCTTAAGATGTATCTTTATCCCACTGCGCTTGCACAGCTTGTAAAGCTGGCAAGTTAAAACCCCTTTCTCCTTGGGCTCTATTAAGGGTAAGCTTCTACCCTGTCCCATCTTCCCAAGTACCCTAGTACCTGAGGCTGCCTGGCAGTCCCTCTTGAGCCTGCTCAAGGGGACAGGCGGTCAAATTTTAACAGCCCCACGTTGGGCGCCAACTGTTGCAGCAGGGGTCTGTCTGACCCTCCAGCCACCGCCCTCTACTTACCTTAGCAAGGTCTTCAGACGTCTCTGGCTCCCCACCCGGGGTGGGGGAGGGGAGAACAAACCAGGCAGAGCACCCAAGGAGAGGTTCACTTCTTTATTGTTGTTACAAAGAATACCCCCGAGCCCTTCTCTACTATCCCTTTTATCCCCAGACCTAACTCCTCCTAGTAGGTGGGCTTGCTCCTCCTGAGTTCCCCCCGAGGGTGGAGCCAGCCCATACGGAGGCCATCCCAGTACCCGAATGCAGGTTCTAACCTCTGGGCGTCTCACGGTCCTCTCAGGGGGCCCCAGTCCAGAGCCTCCCCTAATAGAAAACAGCTCTTTATAAATTGTGTTGGTCAAATGGAAAAATAAATTAACTTTTTTTTTGTAAATACAGTTGGTCAAATGGCAGTGGAGATGCAAAAGCTAACAGAAGAAAAATAACATCTTAAAAATTTGAATTGGGAAAGTGGAAGATAATGACTTTATGAGACATCAATGATCAGTCAAACAAAATAAAAAAATGAAAAAAAGACTAAAATGCAAAATACATCATTGGGGAAAAACTTGTCATGCAAAATAGATCCAGGAGAGGAAATTTAAGAATTATTAGACTATCTGAAAAACATGATCATTAAAATGAGCCTGGATAACATCACTTAAGAAAATATCAAGGAAACTTGCTCTGATATCAGAGAGCAAAATATTTACTGAAAGAATCTATCAATTACATTCAATATACATTCAGTATATTGAAGTCAAATTCCACATATATCAGGGAAAAATGCTATGAAACCAGAAAGAAATAATTCAAAAACCAAGGAGTCACTGTCAGGATTACAGGGGACTTGACAGTTTTAAATTTTTATTATAATAGTTCCTGACCTGGAATATGATATTCTGAAAAGTTTGGATTATAACCAAGAATGACTACCATGAAAAAGTGAGCATAGTCTTTTAGGGGAAAATTTTGCAAATTCATGAAATAGGGCACTTTCAAACTTTCCTGATGAATAAATCAGAGATCAAGAGAGAATTTGATCTTTAAATACAAGATTCAAGAAATGCACAAATAAGTAAATGGGAAAGAAAAAATTATGAAATAAAGTTAAGTTGTTTATATCACTACATGGAAGAAGATAATTATATCTCTTGGAAATAAGATATCTTTTGAAGGAGTACATTTAGAAGATATGGGCATAAGTTAATTTGATGCAATGATATTTAAAAAGTTAAGGCATAAAAAAGATTGAACTGAGAAAAGGAAAGGAAAGGCAGTATAGGATAAAGTATATCACACAAAGAAGCCCAAAGGACCTATTATAATAGAAGAAAGAGTGGGGGGGGTGAGACTTGACTGGATCTTACTCTCATCAGATTTAGTTTAAAGATGAAATAATATATACGTTCACTTGTATTTAGAAATATATCTTATGTTATAGTGAATTAGTAGAGGGAAATGGAAAGAAAACAAAGGGAGGAGTGATAGAAGGGAGGGCAAAGATAAGAGAAGCAATTTGTCAGTCTTTACATTGTTTCCATGTTGTCCATTAATCCAAACTGAGTGTGATGAGAGAGAAATCACATCTTTAACTAAAAAACATAAATATATGAGATAAGAAGATCAGACAATAAGGTAGCAGGTTTTTTCCCTAAATTAAAGGGAATAGTCTTTGAACTTTGTTCAAACTCCATGGTTCTTTATCTGGATACAGATGGTATTCTCCATTGCAGACAGCCCAAAATTGTCCTTGATTGTTGCACTGATGAAATGAGTGTGTCCATCAAGGTTATTCATCACCCCCATGTTGCTCTTAGAGTATACAGTGTTTTTCTATTTCTTCTCATCTCACTCAGCAACAGTTCATGTAAATCCTTCCATGCTTCCCTGAATTCCCATCCCTCCTGGTTTCTAATAGAACAATAGTGTTCCATGACATACATATACCACAGTTTGCTAAGCCATTCCCCAATTGAAGGACATTTACTTGATTTCCAATTCTTGGCCCCCACAACAGGGCTACTTTGAATATTTTTGTACAAGTGATGCTTTTTACCCTTTTTCATCATTTCTTCAGGGTATATAGACCCAGTAGTGGTATTGCTTGATCAAAGGGTGTGCACATTTTTGTTGCCCTTTGGGTGTATTTCCAAATTTAGAAGAAATCATTTTCAAAAATGGGAAAAGTAGTACATGTTCCAAAATATCCATAGCAGCTCTTTTTGCAGTGGCAAAGAATAGGAAATTGAGGGGATGCCCATCAATTGGGGAATGGGTAGACAAGTTATAGTTCATGAATACTGTGAAATATCATTTTTCTATAAGAAAACATAAAGGATCAGACTCTAGACAAGCATAGAATGATTTATAGGATGTGATGCTGAGTGAAGGGAGTAGAACCAAGAGAACAGTATACACACCAACAACTGCATTGTGAGATGAACAACCTTGATGGAAGCAGCTCCTTTCAGCAGTCCAGAGAGCTAGTTCAGGTCATGAGCTATTTAATAAAATTTTAAAACTTTCAAGTCCTCTGTATTTGATGGGTTATGGACTATATTATCCCAAATCAGAGGAAGAAAAACAAAGCAAAACAAAACAAAACAAAACAAAACATAACACAGAGAAAAAAACTCTTTTAAATCTGATGGACACTTTATAAAAATTATCTCTTATTTATTTCCTTCTATTGATCTTAATTCCTCATTCCAAAATTTATAAATTTGTACACATATTTAACAAAATATGCATATTAAATATTTATCTGATTGTTCCCTGATTAGCGGAGTGGGTGGAAAGGGAGGACAGATGGAAATTTTGTAACTTGAAAATATGCATGTACATATGGTGAAAATAAATAAATAAAATGTAAAAAACAGAAAAATATTGTCTAGGCTCTATTTTTGGTCATGACCTTCATATCTCCCCTGGATCTGTATTCCAGTTCAGTTATTTTTCAATAGACAATTCATTTTTTATTGTAAGACTCACTCATTATCTTTTACCTTCCACCTCTTCCACTTCACCATAAAAACTTTTTTGTCTCTTTTGTGTGAAACAATTTACCCCATTCTACCTCTCTTTTCTCTTTCTCCTATTATATTACTCTCCCATCCTTTAACTCCAAACTTTTAATATCATATCCCTTCAAATTCAAGTCCCATCTATGCTTTGTTAATATATGTCCTTCTAACTGGCCTATAGAAACAACCAGACCTAAACAGAAAGTTTGATTACTCCATGAAGCATGGAGAAGTTCAACAGGAATGGCAAATTATGAAGGATTTAGTGACTTTGAACTGCTGAGATTAGTGAAATGGGAAGATGATACTGATAACTCATATGACCTTTCTTATTTCTCTCATCAGAATTGAGGCAAAGAGGAAATAGCATACATACTAAATTAGGTATGGAAATCTATCTTACCCTAGAGGAAAAGAGGAGGGAAAAAAAGGGCAAGAGAGAGGATATGGGGGAGGGAGGACATAAGGGAAGCTCATAGGAAGGAGTAGTCTGATGCTATATACTTTTGAGGAGGGACGGGCTGAAAGAAATGAGAGAATAAATGAGGGTAGGAAGAACGGTATAGAAGGGAATACAGCTAGGAACTGTGGGGAAAATAAGGAAACACATATTTCTGAAAAAGACCTCATTTCTCAAGCATAGTGAACTGTCAAATTTGTTTTAAAAATTAGGAGTCATTCTACAGTTGAAATATGGTTGGGAAGAGTTCTCACATGGGTTATCAATGCAAACTGTTTAATTTTTATTTAGCTTTTTTTGCAAGGCAGATGGGGTTAAGTAGCTTGCCCAAGGCCACACAGCTAGGTAATTATTAAGTGTCTGAGACTGGATTTGAACCCAGGTACTCTTGATGCCAAGGCCAGTGCTTTATCCATTATCCCACCAAGCTACCCCTCTCCAACTGTTTATTCTTTTCCAAAAATGTCCTACTTCACTATTAATAGGGGAACAGTGGGTTGGAACAATTCTGAGGTATTACCTTATACATATCAGAATGGCTAATACGAAAGAAGGAGAAAATGTCAAATTTTGGAAGGGATAAAGGGAAAACGAAACAGTGATACACTAGAATGACAATAATGAGACAACATACTGAAACTTGTGGAAAGCCACTAAAACAGTTAACAGGATGACTTTTATATCTCTTAATATAGTAAAATAGAGAAAGAGGAGATCAGTGAACTGGGCATGCAATGAAAAAAGTTAGAAAAAGTAAAAATCACAACAAAAAAGCAAATGAACAGATCCAAATTAAATATCAAATAGAAATGCTGAAAAAAAAATGAGTTTAATAAAAATTAAAGCAAAAAAATATTGAATAACTGAAATGGTGTTGATTTAAAATTAAAATAGATAATCTATGATTATTTTGATTAAAAATTGAAAGAAAAGCAAATTAACAATATCAAAAATACAAAGTTCCCTGTTAAGTTAAGAGTAAAGTAACAATTCAGAGCTATTATGTCCAATCTCATTGTAATAAATTTGAAAATTGATTACTATTTACAACAACAAAAATGAATTACCCAGATTAAGACAAGAGGTATTGAAAGACTTAAATATATAGATTTCAGAAAATCTTAACAGAACAAGGTAGGAATTCATTGCCTTAAAATAATCTGCCAGGACAGACTGATATACAATTGAATTTTATCGAAAATTTAATTAATTCCAATTCTTTGGAAACTATTTCAAAAAATATTTGGAGTTGTTTTGTTAAATTTATTTATTTTCAGCCATACACACACGTATTTTTTTTGACCATTTATCAATTGGGAATAGGGTGAGCTCTGCCAAGTTCCTTTTATTCCATCATAATTGTGCTAATACCTAACTAAACCAGGAAATGTAAAAGAAAAAAGAAAATTATAATCCAATTTTTCAAATGAATATTGATACAAACATTTTAAATCAAATATTAGTAAAGAAATAAGACCAATTTCTCAATAGCATAATACATCATTTTGGGTAAGAGTTATAACAGGAATTCAGGATTGGTTCTGTATTAGTAAAAGTAAAAATTTAAATGATCATGTCAATAAGAAAATCAACAAAAATTATCTCAACAGATGCTGAAAAAAATTTGACAAAATACAGCAATGATTCCTCTTGAAAACCAATATAGAAGGGATATCTATGTAGTGCAGTGGATAGAGCACTGCCCTGGAGTCAGAAAGACATGAGTTCAAATCCAATATCAAACACTTAAAAATTGCCTAGCTGTGTGACCTTGGGCAAATCAGTTAACCCCACTGCCTTAAATAAATAACTAAAAAATTTAAAAATCAATAGAGAGTATAGGAAAAACTGCCTCTGTCTAACACTATCAGCAAGCATTATATGTAATGGAGATAAATTAGAGATATTCCCAGTATGATT
Organism: Macrotis lagotis; assembly: GCF_037893015.1. Taxonomy (NCBI): domain Eukaryota; kingdom Metazoa; phylum Chordata; class Mammalia; order Peramelemorphia; family Peramelidae; genus Macrotis; species Macrotis lagotis. The sequence continues at coordinate 198,801,236 of NC_133666.1, read as the reverse complement.
AGGGGTTAAACAAGGATATCTATTTTCACAATTATTATTCAACATTGATAAAGAAATGATATCTTTGGTATTGAGAAAGAAAAGCAATTAAAGGAATTAATAAAAGGAGTGAGGAAACTCTTAGTTATCATTCCATACTTATCAAATTGACTAAAATGAAGAAAAATGAAATGAGCACTGTTAGAGAGGATGGATAAAAAGTGGGACACTAATACATTGTTTATTGAGTTGTGAACTTAACCAACCATTCAGTAGGGCAATTGGGAGCTATGCTCAAGGGGCAATAAAATTGTGTATAACATTTGATGCTACAATATCTTTAGACTGTCTGTAATTCGAAGAGATTTTTAAAAAAAGAACAAAATACCACATATACAAAAATATTTCCAAAAATTAATATTAAAGCTATCTTTGCATTCAAAATAAAATGAAATTATAATTTAAAAAGAAAGAAAAATATGTTCATATTTAAATGATAATAAACAAGAAAAAGGATATATGGGATATATCTAGCAGCTCACAACAGATATTATTCAAATTTTGAAATTACATATTTAAATAAAAAATCCACTGAAAGTGGGCAACAAATTTAATATGCTTGACTTATATCATCAAAATTTGTTAAATGGTTCTCATAACTGGGACAGGGAAAGATTTTTCAAAATTATTTGATGTTATAGATAGAAAACTATAAATGAAATTAGTGAATGGAAGTTAGGATTTCTGTTCTATAATCACCTGTCTTTTGTGTTTCCTTCTCTGGAAAAATGAGATCAGTTCAGGTGATCCTCATAATATTTTACCCTTCTTACAGATATTACATAATAGGATATTTAAAATCAATGGATTTTATAAAAAGCAGATCTGGCACATAATTTTATATCAAGAAGTTATACTTCAGTGAATAAATCAAGAAACTACAAGATAGAAATATTTACATAAAACATTTGAATGTGCATCAATGTGGACAGAAATAGAAGGGATATTAGGGTGAGAATATCCTACAAATCCCCAGGCTAGAATGATGAAACTGAGTTGCAAAAGTAGCTCCCAAAGCTGACTTAAATACAAGACACTCTAATAACAAAGGGTTGTAGAAAACCAAGCATTCATTACTATTATCTTTCTGCTTTTCAGGACTTTGATGATCAATCTCTGATCCTTCAAAATATCACCCAAAGTTGACACTTAATAAACCAGTTCTACTACTGACAAGGAGGTCCCTGTAGTAGTAATAAGTAGTAATAAGCTATGGAGAAAACAAGTGAGTACCAGGCAGATTAGATTTAAGGGAAGTATTTTTTTAAGGTGTTTTTTTTTGCAAGGCAATGGTGACTTGTCCAGGGCCACACAACTAGGTGTCTGAGGTCAGATTTGAACTCAAGTACTCCTGACTCCAGGGCTGATGCTCTATTCACTGAACCACCTAGCCACCTCCATTGTGTTACCTAGCCACCCCCAAGGGAAGTATATTTCAATATTTAGATGAAGCAAAGACATGATAAAAAAAAAAACTATACAATGGATGATATCAAGATTGAAATATTAGCAAATGCATTATTTCAATGAAAAAATATAAAGAAAATTATTTAATGTGGCTTCATGGAAAATTCAACAAAATACTAAGATTTTTTGAAAGCTTAAAAATTGCAAACAATGAGAGGTGAATAAAAATAATTGAAAAAGCAGTGTCATGGAGATGACAAATTTTTAGAAATATATGAAAGTTTGGAAAAAGTTGAAGGACTTGAAAAATCCAAAGGATAGAAAGAAATGACTTCTTTTTGAAAGAATGTAATCATTAATTACTGTGTGATGTTCAGGGTTCTATACTCCTCACACTCTTCTCAATCACTCTTTCAATGAGTATTAAGTACTTTGTGAGTTCTAAACTCTGAATTTACAAAGACAAAACATAAGCCTCTGCTTCTAAGTAGATTATGGTCTCATGGGGAAGAGAAAAATCCGCACATATACATCATATTTGCCTGCTAGAGGTAACTTACATCTAGACTTTCTCTGACAGACTCTGCTTTTTCAGTCTGCCTTTCCTGCTCCTCTTTCTTGGTTAAGGGAATTCAACGTGCTTATCTTTAGATACATGTCCCCAACATAAGATTGCACATTGAAAACATGGATGCCACATAGAAAAGAAGTAAAACCTAGGGATCAACTTATTCTCTGACTTTTCTGAGATTGATTGGATTGTTAGTAAAATATGCCATCTAAAATACCAAACAAAAATGAGGTATCATCTCTCATCTATCCAATTGTCCATGACGAGAAAAAGGGAAAATGATCAATATTGGAGAGGTTGCTGGAGAATTGGGACATTGATGCCCTAATGTTGGATTTGTGAATGGATCCAACCTTTCTGGAGAGCAATATGGAACTATGCACAAAAAGCAATAAAACTGTTCATAACCTTTGACCCAGCAATTCCAATTCTAGGTCTATATCTAGAAGAAATTATAAAAAAAAAAAAAGGAAAATCTTACATGTTCCAAAATATTCATAGCAGTCTTTTTTGTAGTGGCAAAGAATTGTAAATTGAGGGGATGCCCATCAGTTGAGGAACAATTGATCAAGTTATGGTACGTGAATATTATGTTCTATTGTTCTCTAAGCAACCATAATTGGTCAAACCCTAGGGAAGCATGGAATGACTTATGGGATCTGATGTTGAGTGAAGGGAGTAGAACCAAAAGAACAATGTATAGATCAACAAAATGACTGCAAGATGAATATCTGTGAGGGAGGCAGCTCTTCTCAGCAGTTCCAAGAGGTAGGACAAATATCAGATGGGCTAAGGACTATGTTATCCCCATCTAGAGGAAAGCAAAACAAAACAAAACAATTAAAAAACCCAACCCTTTAGAATCTGATGAATATCTTATAAAATTTTTCTCTTATATATCTCTTTCCCTTAATTCTAAAGCTTCATACTGAAAACAACAATACAAATCTGTAAACATATTTATCAAAATTTATATGTACAATGCTAACCTGACTGTTTGCCAGTGAGGGGAGGGTATGGGAAAGGAAGTTGGAAGAAAATTTTGTACCTTGAAAATATACAGGTGCAAATGAATGAAAATGCATGAATGAATGAATAAATAAATAAATACATACATACATACATACATAAGTAGATGAATAGCTAAATAAATAAATAAATAATCTCTTTTGTATTTCCTTCCAGCAATTCTAAATCCTCATAACTAAAATGCCTCACATGTAAACATGCTTAATAAAAATGTGTAACTACAATATAAAACTGAATGTTTGTCACTGAGGGTTAGGGGTTAGAAGGGAGGGTGGAAGGAAATTTTCTACCTTAGAAAATTACATAAACTCGTGGAAAAATGTTTTAAAAAATCCTTTTATTGCATGTATTGGGAAAAGTAAAAAAGAAGGAGTGTAAGTTCACTCTTTTATAAAATATCCCCTTTTCTCCTTAAGGATGATACTTAGTTTGCTGGTAGGAGATTCTTCACTGTAATCCAAGTTAATTTGCCCTTTGGAATATTAACTTCCCAGCCTTCTGATTCTTTAAATGAAGAAGTTGCTAAATCTTCTATTGTCTTGACACAATCCATGATGATTGAATTGTTTTTTGCACACTACTTGCAAAATTTTTTCCTGACCTTAGGCTATAATATTCTGGAGGTTTTCATTTTGGAATCTCTTTTAGTTAGTAATTGATCTTTTCTTCAATTTTTATTTTACCCTCTACTTACAGATAATCATAGCAGTTTTCCTTGAAACTTTCTTTAAAGATGATGTCTAGGATCTTTTCTTGTTCATGGCTTTCAGGTAGTCTGGTATTTTTAAAATTATATCCTCTGAATCTATTTTACATGGCAGTTATTTTTCCAATGAGATACTAATCATTGTCTTCTTTTTATGGTATTTTTTTGTTATATTGATTCTTGTTTTCCCAAAAAGTCATCAGATCCCATTTGCTCAATTCTAATTTATAATGAATTATTTTCTTCATTGTGATTTTGCACCATTTTTTTCATTTCTATCATTATCCTTTTCTTATGCATTTTTGTCTTCATTGACTTTTTGTTCTCTTTTTTATAATTTTTCTAGTCTGGTTTTTAAGGAATTATTTCATTCTGTATTTTTAGTGTCTTCTTTAGCAAGTTATTGATTCATTTTTTAGGTTTTTATAAGGCAATGAGGGTTAAGTGGTCTTGCCCAAGGCCATACAGCTAGTTAATTATTAAGTGTCTGAGGCCGGATTTGAACTCAGGTACTCCTGACTCCAGGGCCCATGCTCTATCCACAGCAGCACCTTGTTGTCCCATATTAATTCATTTTACATGATTTTCATCCACCACTCTCATTTCTCTTCACAATTTTCTTCTATATCTTGTACTTGATTTTCAAAGTCCTTTTTGAGTTTATCTATGGTCTGATATCAACTTATACTTACAAGAAAAAAAGAGCATAGGCAGTTGGAAACTTCTGATAGCCTGGGGGCAATTAGATGTGGTAGAATCTACATCTAGTGTATAAGTCACCATGAGAAGATAAACAATGAGGAAAGGTATAGGAGCTTGAGAATTTACCTGTGGAATCCTGTCCCATAAGAGAGATCAAGCTTCAACAGAAGAGAAGCAACTCAATTGAGTAGAAGTTTAGTTTTTAAAGAGGATGGAGGAAGATGGAGGAGGAAATAGGTGGGAGGGCAGATAGCTCGGAGAGCATTAATGAGGTAGTGAGAACCCTATTAATGAGGGGCACTATATCAAAGAATTAATTTTTTCTGATTAAAGCACTGATCTATTGTTTTGCTGATAGACTTTAAGGGAGGGTCCAGGTACTTTAATAAAAATTCACTGATCTCATCTCAATAACTTGGATAATGGGTTGGGCAACAGGAAGATACATGGTCATTATAGAGGGAACAGATTAATTATAAGATGCATTTTTCTGTCCAAAATTTCTTCTTCTACAGTATGATATAAGAAGTGTTTTCCACTCTACTTTCCTGTGCTATGGTCCACAAGTGACCACAAGAACTCTTTTCTCTCCTGGAACTAGGAGGATGGTCGCCACTACTCTGAAGTTGCCATTTCAGGTGTGTTCATGCTCTTCCACACCCTGGGACTACCACCCAGGTCTATGCTCTATCTATGACTCAGATCTAGATCTGAGTATGGGCAAAGCGACAGTTTTAGTAATGAGACACCCAAAATATCTGTGGATTAGAAAGTTTCAGAAGCAACTTCTGCTGCTGTGGATTTAGTGACTGCCAAGAAGTTTTTTTGTTCTTGTTGCCTGACTCTGTATTAGATCACACAAACATACACACACAAAAACTATGTGATCATTTTTTTCTTTGATTATAATAAACATTGTCTTTATCCATAAATCTGATTTAAATTTCTTGATTGACAGAAATAGTTCTGTGTTTCTGGGTAGGATATTAAATACTTTCTCCTTTTTATGAGGCCCATAATTTTGTTTTCCAAGTTCTTAACAGAAAATATTTTTTATTTATCAAACCCTATTTGTGACTTTTTTAAGGAAACTGGCAATTGTTTGTGTTTGCAGGGAATTCTAAAAATATATTTCAGCTACATTATACTCTCTTATCAATATCTTCACCAGTGCTTTCCACTTTCCTCAGAGTCTAATGCAGTATGACAAGTCAAATCCATGATACCGTCATAGAATCCACAGAAAAACCTCCAAATCAGTAATCTTTTGAAAAGATGCACACCTGTCTTTGGGCACTAATTTTTTTATACCTTGTCAGTATTTGTAACTTTTTCATTTTCTATAAAATACAGCATTATCAAATGATATTTTGGTGTCCAGATTCATGGTGTTTGCAAAGGAGACATCTTAACACTGTCTCCCTTGTCCCTTTGTCTCTTAACTGCTAGTAAAAAAATCTTAAGCTCCTATACCTTCTATTCTCCTCAAACTTATCATGTACGGCAACTGAACTCTGTCTTCTGATACCACGCATCTGATCAAAATATTGGGAAAACCTCTCACCAGTATCCCTGACTTGTGCTTTCCTGCAGGGGAGCTAGGAACATCATTAACTTTGCTCTCTCATCCAAATACACAGAGATCTCTACATCATTACCTACAATATATTTGTACTTAATTAAATCCTTTAATATGGGGAAAACTCTAATCTTTCTGGAGTGCTTTTATTGACCATGGTGAACCCCATCATTATCCTTAATTCTTTTTTTTGTGTTTTTTTTTTGTTTTTTACTTTTTGGAAGGTAAATGGGGTTACGTGGCTTGCCCAAGGCCACATAGCTAGGTAATTATTAACTGTCTCAGGCCTGATTTGAACTCAGGTACTCCTGACTCCAAAGCAGTGCTCTATCCACTGAGCCACTTAGCTGCCCCTATTTTCCTTCATTCTTGAAGAAGACCTTGACATCAGGGAGTGATGCCATGACAAGTACCTGAATTGTATTTGAGTGAGGCTAGGCTGTGCTAAGTTACCAGCCGCACTTTCTCCTGAAGAATCATCTGAATCCAGTGAGTAGTTATGAATCAGAATGATTGGTAATTTCCCTGGATGTGAAGCAATCAGGATCAAGTGACTTGCCCAGAGTCACACAGTCAGTTAGTGTCAAATGTCTGAGGTTGGATTTGAACTCCTGATTTCCAAAACTAATGCTCTGTCGACCACAACACCTACCTGCAGCCATGAAGTTAGCATGTACAACCATAATTCACGCAAAGGGAAAATGCTTTTTGTTATATATGGCTCTCTGTTTTGCTGATTAGTCTGGCTCTACTAGCAAGGGCAAGGTCAACAGTTTTGCTCTGCTCCACAATGACTCAGCTACAACTTCAGCCTCTTTCTCTGATGTGGTCTCCATTGTGCATGATTTCTTACAGAGGCATAGGTTTCTCTCTATGCCTATGTAAAGCAAACCATCTTTCATTTCCTCTCATTGTCTATAGGTTTCCTTTAATATATCAAAGCAAGTGCCTTGGCAAGGAATCCCTTGAGAACTTGAGTCTTTTATATAAGTCCTTAAGTTAACTTTGTGTCTTCACCAACAGAATGCTCTGCATTTCCTATATTTACAACAAACATTTATATAAAGGAAAGAAATGAAGCAAATTTTGATATGTAGATAAATTAATTTGATTAGTGGACTATAAGAGTATATAGATTTTGGGGACCTGAAATTGTTTTTTCATTATAAATATGGAGGTGATTAAGACTGTACAAATTGATTTCCATGTTACTCTGTCAGTTAAGTTCAAATTAATATCCATACACTATTTTGCCATTTCATCACAATATTGACTAAATCTTTTTATAACACTTTGTCACATTGTATGAAGTGAATCAAATTAATTTTTTGTAATGGATATTAGTACGATTCATGGTATTATTATTTTTTGGTGCAATCATATTTTGGTATCGTAAAAGGACCTTGCAATTTGAAATCAGAACTTCTTAGTTGGAGTCCCAAATCAGCTTTGCATTAACTGAATGAATCTCAAAAGGAAATTTATTCCCTATAAGTTTCAATTTATTTTAATGAAAGATGGAAATTAGTTGCATTTCCATCTTATAGGGAGGGCTGTGGTAAAAAAAAAAAAAAAAAAAAAAAAAAAAAAGATCTTTGGTCACCTTAGAGCACAATGCCAAAGTCAGTTACAGTTTAGAATGTGTGTTTGCAAACTTTTTTTGTCTCAGACACTTCTTCATTTTAGCAAACATTCATTTCTCCTTCCATGCTACATTTACTCTATCTTTTCATTTGTTACCGTGTCATGGAGCTATGTGATAATTTTGGCCTACAAGCCCACTACACTAATTTCAGCCTATTTTGGCCAGCCAAATATATTGCATTCCTAGATAAACTCTTCGATAAATCATTATTAAAAATTAAGAATCTTCCTGATCCCTTAATTCCTCTGACTTTTGAATAAGAACCCATTCTTTTTTTCTCTTTTCTTTTTAGGTTTTTTCAAGGCAAGGGGGGTTAAGTGGCTTGCCCAAGGTCACACAGCTAGGTAATTATTAAGTGTCTGAGGCCAGATTAGAACTCATGTACTCCTGAACCCAGGGCCAGTGCTCTATCCACTGTGCCACCTAGGCACCCTGAACGCATTCTTAATGAACAAATGCAATGATAGAATTTGAGTTTTTAACACTATGTATAGCATTGCAATCTGGCAGACTGAATGAAAGATTATTAGCATCCCCATTTTTTTCTGTATGTCTGAATTATGGAGAATCCTCTTGGCTCAGAAATGAATTTATGACATAGTCTTATTTGAATTCTACTGTAATGGATTATGAGCTTCTGGATTCTGCAGCTTGTTTGATGCCACACTTGCTGTGGGTATAGATGCGTATACTGACAAAATCCCTAGAGTGATATGTATTCTGTTATGATAATGTAGACATTAGTCTTGATTGCTTTTGACTATAGTTTCTGGTTATAAAATTGCTAAAAGCAAAGAAATTTAGTTTTGTTTGCACTATTTTCTTAATTTGTGCTAGCATTTACTTCACTTTTATTTGAAATGATTTCCTGTTCTGTTATTATGGTTTTCTATATAACTTGTCATTGTAGTAATCACTTTTATATTTTTCTTAACACCAGTTCAGCATTAAGCTGTTGAGGAGCACTTTGTCATATTTACTAGGGCTCTTGTCATACATATGAAAACAATTTCTGCATTTGTCTCCTAAATTTTCTTTTTCCCTTGTTAGTGATTTTGCAATCTTTATATCAATGTTCTGACTGGTTGCAATCACATACTTTTCCATCTGAGAACTTAGAATATTTTCCTAGCCTTTACCAATATGTTCGTCTCTTCTAATATGAAGTTTCAATTGTTCTTCCTTCTTGTTTTACATTTTTCATTCTGTTTCTAAAGGAATTTCAGTTATCTTTTCCTGTCCTTTTCTTTAAAGATATGCTTGGTTAATTTAACAGAAAGGTGTTTCAGATAGATAGATGATAGAGATAGTTTGATATTCACTATTATATCTATATCTATATAAATACATACCTATATAGATAGATTTTTTTTTCCTTTAGAAAGAAATGCTTTACTCTTGCAATTGCACGATAAGAGCCAGTATCAGGTCTAATCCTCAAAAATATTAGAAAAAAAATTAAATTCAGTTCCTCAATGAGAAACTAATTGTTCATGTTGCTGTAAACTAGCAATAAAATATAACTTACACTTTTCATATTTGTATAGACCTGTATACTTTGTGCTATTAATTAAAATTGTGGTCTATATCTACTATTGTCAATTGCTATCTTAGGATTTTGCTTTTATGGAATTTTGATTTTTTTAGTATTAGAAGTAGGCTTATAAGTAGAATCACATTCATAATGCAAAACTAAATTTTCAAAAGCTCTTGTTTTAAAGTGATATTTATTGATAAACGTGCTCAAATCTTGTTAAACTCCATGAATAAATAAATTACGAAAAATAAAACTTTAACTGCCACATATGTCTCTAAGAATGTTTTATACTTATATCATTTTTGAATATTTTTTCAAGCCATATTTATAATTTAAGTTGATATAAGCATGTGAGGCAGTGGAAGGTGGAAGAATCTTTTCAGCAAAATTCTGAAAGCATAGTTCAAACAAAGCCAAAGAAACAAAATCTATCTAAAGTTGAAAATCAGAACATTAAGAAAAGCCAAGAAAATATTCATAATACTATTGTATCTCTTCAATACTTTATGTTCAAAGTTCTTTTCTTACAATATCACTATAAGATAATTATGAAAAGTACTAATTTCCCTATTGAAGAAGCTCAGCCCCTGAGAGGTTGAATTAGTAAGAGCATTAGGAAGGATTTAAAACCAGGCTTCCTGTCTTCAAATACAGTTCCTATGAACACAGCCTTTTTTTCTTGAATCACAAAACCATTAATTTTTAAGTCAATGCCTTTTTTATGAGCAGTGTTCTTTTTTAACCTTTCTGAAGTATTTGATATCCTCATAATTCTCTTGTCTAATATTCATTTTAAAAAGAATATTTAAAAATATTCAATGATTTGTTCATAGTGACACATTTGAAGTGGCTCAAAAGCATAGAGATCTTTCAAATGCTATAATAATAATAACAGTAAAAATAACAATAAATGTTTATTAGAATGCTTACAAAATACTTTCAGATATTATGTCATATTATAAATTAGGGATAATAACATTTAAATAGCATTGGCTAAATGTGTCTTTTAATTATCTCACCTACACCTTCCTCTTTTCTTTCTACATAGGATTTTACTTGGGAATTTCATCAACTGTCACAGATTTGATTATCATGGCTATATGGGTGATTATACAATCTACTTCTTGAAACTTACCCTCTCTGCTGACCTTTCCTCTTCAATTTTTTATTTGACATCGTCAAAATGATTTCCAATGGACATCTTAAACATAATATGTCCAAAGTGATATTAATCATCTTTTCCCCCAAATCCTCCTCTCTTCCAAATTTCCTATTATACTGTCATTGATAACAATATGCTCCCAGGTCTCTAGCTTGCAACTTAGGTGTCTTTCTCAACTTTTTAGTCTCCCTCATTTACAGTCCCAATATGTTTATGTTGATAAGTTCTGTAAGATTTTACCTTCATAATATCTCTTAAATAGTCCCCGTTTTTCTCTTATTACACTACAACTACTTAGTAAGATTCTTATGACCTCATTATTGGACTATTGTAATATTCAATGTCTCTACTACTTATACTCTCCAAAATCTTTGCAATAAAGTTTACTTTTCCTTCTCTGGTTTCCTGCATTATACCTTACCTTCTGACGTAGCCATACTTTCTGAGGTAGATTCTCAACATAACATTACAAATAAAGTATTCCTTTTCTCACTCAATTGATAACAGAGCTGAGACTTGCAATCAGCTTTTCTGATACCTAATCAAATGATCACTCAATTTTAGTTGTTTCTTTTTATGAATCTGAAATGTACAATCTTCTAAATATGTAGTCATGAAAACTCATAATGATCTTTAAAATACCATTTTAACTAGAAATTAGCATATTTTAATCTGACACAAATTTTTATTTTTTTTCTGACATACTCCATGCAATGCTGTAGCATAAAATCCTGTTTACATAGTTTTTAGTATTATACTGTCTTTTTCAATTTGTACACAAATCGTATAAGTGTGGTTGAAAGAAGACCTTTCTCTAGCTCTGAAAGACCAAATTCTGATGATTGGTATAGCCTATTCATATGTAAGGGAAAAACGAGTTCTTTATATAATGTTTAAACATTAATGCTCCATATTATAGCCTAAGTGTACAAACTGGAAATTATTTGAAATCCAAATGACCATTCATTCATTCCACTTATTCAAATTCAGAGCACATTTAGGTTCTAGAATTTTGAAAAGATAAACTCAAGTAGTTTCTGATATAGAACTGCTGTGTGAATATGAAAAGGTCATGTAATTCTCGGTTCCTTAGACAAGTTTTAAACCCACAAGTGACAGGTAAGTTACCAATCAAAAGGAGTTTTCTTCTTAAGTAAACCATTTTCCTATATTCTCCTATGGTCTTCTTTTTCAACATCATTCAACATCAACATTATCATTTTAATTCTATTTCAAATAAACTATAAAACAAAATTAATGCCCCTCATTGATAACTAGCTCTACTAGGGGTCTTTCGCTTTGCCTTTTTTGTAATTAAAGTGAAATGCTGAACAAAAAATTTTAATTAGTTCCATTGTTTTAGCTGTTTCTGCCTAATAATAGAACTCTTTTGAAGGAGAGCTCCCATTTCAGTTAATTTTGAATGAGACCTAATCATTTATACATTTGTGTAAAACTAATCAATTTTTTTCACTTAGTATGTAAACAGTGTTCCATATTTTGCATCTATTTTTTGCTTTCAAATTTTATTTCAATGGTACTGAATTCTTCTTATATGAAGATGTGACTATAAAAATTATTTTGTCACCTAAGAATGTCACCTACATGACATGCTACAGCCTTCCATATATTTCTTTTCTTGTTGAACTAAATTTAGCATAGTTTATAGTAAATTTGTCCATATGAAAATAATCGTTTCTTTTTCCTCTTGAAAAGTTGTAATATTGGCAAAAAACCCTCTGAAACTATTGAGCATATTCAAAATCTAAAAAATATTGCAATTTGCTTCTGCAAATGTCGTAATAAATGATCAATGAGAAGATGATCATATGGAAATTAAATTATTTTGAGATATGTATCTAGCAAGGGGAAGAGAATCAAGATTAGAACTCAAAACCTTGAGGTTTCAATTCAGTGAGTCAGTAGGTATTTTCCAGACACTTAGCTATTAATCATTTACTCTAATAAGGAAGAAAAGTTAAATTAGAATTTTTCACAGAATCATGAGTTAGAATTGTGCAACATCCTACTTAAACATATCTTTAAATGGAAATCCTGATCACAACATAGAAAAACAAAGGCATATCCAAGCTTCCTCTGCAAGATTTCCTGCTTACTTCCAATTTCTATGAACTTATTTAGTTTTTCTCATATTGCAACAAAATGTGTTATTCTGTAATTTCTTCTAGGTCTATCCCCAGTTAGAAAAAAAAGGACAAATCTTAACTCTCTTCTAAATACGTATCCTTTAGCATAGTTATCATGTCTCCTTTTCCCCCCATTTGGTCTTCTTCAAGTTAAGCACCTCTAGTTATTCTAGAAAATCTTTCTAACTCCTGGCTCCAATAATTTTAATTATCATTACAAATATTTCAAAAAAGAAAAATGAAGAGGAAATAAGATAATTTAGAAATATGCAGAAATGGAGGGGAAGTGGGTAGTGATAGCTATGAGGGTAAAACAACAAAACATGCAAAATATTCAGAAAAAAATAAAATATGCACATACAAAACTAAGCATTTTGTTACTTTATTCACTTACACAGCTACATCCAATAACTGTTTTTTGACAAATTAATTCTAAACAAAATTCATTGTCTTATGTAATCCTCTTTTCCCTTCCTCTTTCCATTTTTAAATGCTTGCTTATTCATGATTGTTAATTTTTTAATTTGAAATATTAAAAAAGCACAAAATATAAAGAAGTGTTTATAGAAGCAATATAATTGGAGTTGACCATTCAAGACCATTTGAGAAGTTAACATGTGAAGGCAGTAGAAGACAATTTTAAGTCCAGAAAAATTGGAAGCAAGGTGGGAAATCAGAGAGTTTATGCTTAGGAGATACAGTTTGACTAGAAATTATTGTGAATAAAGTGGAATGATGTGGTATGGTATCAGACTCTGGCTGATGATGAATGTGACAGAAATGACTAGGAAAATCTTCAATAAAAACAGAATAAAAGCAATGTTCTGTGAAAACATTATATTCATGGATTGTTTAAAAAATGGTATCAAAATTTTATACTGCATCAGAAGAAATATAATATATGGAATTTCCATAATGCATAATACTTTAAAAAATCTTTTAACAGCTGATCAAAGAATGTAAAATTTCTGTATGAAGAGTACATAATTAAAGAAATCACATTATATTTACTTCCTTCAAAGACTCTCTACAGCAAATATAGCACAGGTCTCAATTTAAATTAAAATTGATTACAAGCACAGTGATTCTTTAAGGATGTGTGTCTGTAAAATTAAAAGTTCAGAGATAGTTATTCTGATTTGCTTCTGAGACCAGGTTCTTGATTTAGGCATCCAGAAAGTTATCACAAAGTAAAAATGTTAGCATAAATAAAACTATTATATTTGGGACACTTTCATAATGAAAAGGATAAATGCTAAGGAAAACCTTGATTTTTAAAACAATTAGACAGTTGTCTGCTCAATATTTTGCTGCACTCATAATAAGGAAATATTCCCAGTTGGTCAATAACAAGACTACTGAGTTCGGTCAATGTTATTAATACTATCTTAATTGATATGTTTTCACCTATGATGGAGATTAGGAAGTGATATCAAAAAATTATTACACTTCTTGTTTAGGTTACAGTGAAAATTCTTTAACCAGTTTTTGGCTTTTTATGACTTAATTTTGAGCATCAAGTTTTCTCAATGTGCTTCATTGCAATAGAAGTCCTGGGTTCAAGTTTAATCTGATAGCTATTTGTTATATGATATTGGACAAATTTCTTATCAACTTTGAATTCGATCTCCAAATAAGTAAAAGGTATTTATTTGATTTTTTTAACAATTGTTATATGCTTTTTTATATCAAAATATATGAATATGTACAGCAAAATGTTCAATTATCTTATTAGCTCATTAATCTCATATCATGATTACAGATTTTTAGGTCTTGATGTTTACTGAAGCTCAGATCTAAACTTCTGCCTTCTCCATCCTATGGAGATATATCACTTGAACTTCCTCATAGTTGTTAACACTTATTTATTCTAGAAAATATATTTACTTATTATGGCTGTTGACTTTTCTTATTATCACCCTGCTCTCCTTCCATTGCTTTCAAGATCAGACTCTCCAGGACTTGTTAGGTGTAAAACTATAATTGCATTGTATCAATAGAAGAGGATTTGCAACTTCTGAGTCATATATATATATATATAAATATATATATATATATATATATATATACATATATATATATATACATATATATGTGTATCTGTGTGTGTACATATGTATACATTTATATGTCTTATAATGCATTGTGGAGATTAAAAATAATGTCCATCTGATCTTTGATTTCTCATATATTTTATTACTTTAAAGAGTGTAGTGAAAGTAAAATCTTTTCTTAGAAAGATTTTATTATTTTGAGTTTTATGATTTTTAACTCATTCTTGCTTCCCTCCCCCCTACCATGACAAAAGGCATTCTGTTAGTTGTTACACATTGCTTCCATGGTATATATTGATCTCAGTTGAATGTAATTAGAGAGAAATCATAATCTTAAGGAAGAAAAATAAAGTATAAAAGATATCAAAATTACATAATCAGATAACAGTTTTTTTCCCCCTAAATTGAAGGAAGTAGTCTTTGGTCTTTGTTCAAACACCACAATTATTTCTCGTGATACAGATGGTATTCTCTATTGCAGATACTCCAAAACTGTCCCTGGTTGTTACACTCATGGAATGAGTAAGTCCATCAAGGTTGATCATGACACCCATGTTACTGTTAGGGTGTACAAAGTTTTTCTGGTTGTGTTCATCTTGCTAAGCAGCAGTTCATGCAAATACTTCCAAGCTTTCCTGAATTCCCATCACCCTTGGTTTCTAATAGAACAACAGTGTTCCATGACATGTGTATATACTGTACCACAAGTTGTTAAGCCATTCCCCAATTGAAGGACATTCACTTAATTTCCAATTCTTTGCCATAAAAAGGGCTTCTATGGATATATTTGTACAAGTGATGCTTTTACCCTTTTTCATAATCTTTTCAGGCTATGGAGCCAGTAGTGGTATTGCTGGATGAAAGGGCATTCCCACTTTTATTGCCTTTTGGGCATAATTCCAAATTGCTCTTCAGCAAGGTTGGATGAGTTCACAGTTCCACTAACAATGTATTAGGGTCCCAGAATTCTCATATCCCTTCCAACATTGAACATTGTCCTTTCTGGTCATATTGGCCAGTCTTAGAGGTGTGAGGTGGTATCTCATAAAGGCTTTAATTTGCATTTTTCTAATAAGTGATGATTTAGAGCAATTTTTTAAATGACTATAGATCACTTTGATTTCCTCAGCTGTAAATTTCCTTTGCATTACCTTTCACCATATGTCAATTGGGGAATGACTTGCTTTGATTTTTTTTTTGTAAATTTGACTCAGTTCTTTGTATATTTTACAAATTAGTGCTTTGTCAGAAATACTAGTTGTAAAATTTTTTCACCAATTTTCCACATTTCTTTTGATCTTGGTTACTTGGTAACTCTGGGTGAAAGCTTTTTAATTTAATGTAATCAAAACTGTCTAGTTTGTTTTTTGTTTTAGATTTTTCGAGGCAATGGGGTTAAGCGGCTTGCCCAAGGCCACAGGGCTAGGCAATTATTAAGTGTCTGAGACCGGATTTGAACCCAGGTACTCCTGACTCCAAGGCCGGTGCTCTATTCACTATGCCACCTAGCCACCCCTAGTTTGTTTTTAATGATGTTCTCCATCTCTTCCTTGGTCATAAACTGCTTTCCTTTCCATAGATCTGACAGGTAAACTACCCCTTTATTTTCTACTTTGCTTATAATATTGTTTTTTTATATCTAAATCCTGTATCCATTTTGGTCTTTGTTGGTATAGGGTGTGAGGTTTTGGTCTAATCTAAGTTTAATCCATATTATATTACAATTTTCTGAATAGTTTTTATTGAAGAGAGTTTTGATCCCAATAGCTGGGCTCTTTGAGTTTATCAAACAGCAGTTTACTGTAATCAATTCATGCTATTGCACCTCATTTATTCCACCGGTCCACCACTCTATTTCTTAGCGAAACCAGAGTTATTGATGACTGATACTTTATAATAAAATTTTAGGTATAATAAGGATAAGCCTCCTTCTTTTGTATTTTTTTTCATTGAATCCATGGAAATTCTTGACTTTTTCTTTATCCAAATAGTTTACTTAGTACTTTTTCTAACTCATTAAAGTAATTATTTTTGGAATTTTGAATGGTAGGGCACTAAACAAGAACTTAGTTTTGGTAGAATTGTCATTATAATTTTATTAGCTCAAATTATCCATGAACAGTTGATGTTTGCCCAGTTATTTAAATCTGATTTTATTAGTATGAGAAGTGTTTTGTAATTGTTTTCAAAATGTCTTTGAGTCTGCCTTGGCAGGTAGACTCCTAGTTATTGTATATAGTCTGAGATCACTTTGAATGGGACTTCGTCTTCTAGCTCTATCTGCTGTATCTTGCTAATCATATATAGATATGTTGAGAATTTATGAGGGTTTATTTTATATGCTTCTACTTTGCTTAAGTTTCTAATTATTTCTAGTAGTTTTTTAGAAGACTTTTTAGGATTCTCTAGTTTTATACCATCATGTCATCTGCAAGAGTGAGAGTTTTATCAACTCCTTCCCTATTGTAAACCCTTCAGTTTCTTTTTCTTCTCTTATTGCTGAGGCTAACATTTATAATATGATATTGAATAGTAGTGGTGATAATGGGAATCATTTTTTCACCTGTGTTCTTAGTGAGAATATTTTAATTTATTATTATTCTAAGGAACAAACCATATATTCCTACAATCTCTAGTTTTTTTAATTAGGAATGGGTGCTGTATTTTGTTAAAAGGTTTTTCATTATCTATTTATATGATCATAGGATTTGTAATAGGTATGCTATTGATATAATTAATTATGGTAACAGTTTTCCTACTATTGAACCATCCCTGCATTCCTGGAATAAATCCTATGTGATCATAATATATCATCCTAGTGATAACTTGTGGTAATCATTTTGCTAAGATTTTATTTAAGATTTTTGCTTCTATATTCATCAGGGAGATAGTTCTATAATTTTCTTTCTCTGTTTTAACTCTTCCTGGTTTGGGTATCAGCACCATACTGGTGTCATAGAAAGAGTTAGTCAGAGTTCCATCTTCATAGATTTTTCCAAAGTGTTTATATAGAATTGGAACCAATTGTTCCTTAAATGTTTGATAGAATTCACTTGTGAATCCATCTGGCCCAGTAGATTTTTTCTTTGGAAGCTTAATAATGGTTTGTTGAATTTCTTTTTCTGAGATAGTGTTCTTTAGGTTTTTTTTTCCTCTTCATTTAATCTGGCCATCTTATATTTTTGTAAATATTCATAAATTTCACTTAGATTGTAAAATTTATTGGCATAGAGCTGGACAAAATAATTCCAAATTATTGCTTTTATTTCTTCCTCATTAGTGGAGAATTTACCTTTTTACTTTGTGATACTAACGATTTGATTTTCTGCTTTCTTTTTTTAATCAAATAGACCAGAGTTTTACCAATTTTATTTTTTTTGTAAAACCAGTTCTTGGTTTCATTTATCAGTTCAATAGTTTTCTTGTTTTTGATTTTTTTTTGATATTTTAAAAATTTTTTTCCTTTAATTTTTAGAATTTTTGATTTGGTACTTAATTGTGGTGTTCTAATTTGTTCTTTCTCTACTTCTTTTAGTTGTATAGTTCATTGATTTCTTCTTTCTCTTCTTTCTCTAATTTATTGATGTAAGCATTTAAAGATATTCCATGACAGCCACCTTGAGTGTATCCCAAAATTTTGGTATGTTGTATCATTATTGCCATTATCTAAAATGAAAAAATTAATTCTTTCTATAATTTGTTGCTTGCTCTACTCATTCTTTAAAATGAGGTTATTTAGTTTTCAGTTAGTTCTAAGTCTATATCTCCCTGGCCCAGTATTGCATATGATTTTTAGTGTATTATGATCTGAGAAATATGTATTCACTATTTCTGCCCTTCTGCAATTGATCTTAGGTTTTGATGTCCTACATGGCCAATTTTTGTGTGAGTGCCATGTACTGCATAAAAAAGTATATTCATTTCTATCCACCATTAAATTTCCCCTATAGATCTTTCATATCTAGGCATTCTAACTATCTATTTTCCTCCTTAACTTCCTTCTTTTTATTTTATGATTCAATTTATCTAAATTTGAGATCAAGAGGTTGAAATCTCCCACTAGTAGAGTTTTACTGTCTATGTCTTTCTGTAGCTCTTTCAGCTTCTCCCCTAAGAATGTGAATGCTGTCCCATTGTGGACATACATATTTATTAATGAAAATACTTTATTGTGTATAGCACCATTTAAGAAGATATACTTTCCTTCCTTATCTATTTTAGTGCTATTTTTGCAGCTGCTTTGTCTGATATAAGGATTGCTACACCAGCTTTTTTTCACTTCTGCTAAAGTAAAATATATTTTGCTCCAATCTTTTACCTTTACCCTATGTATATCTCGTGCTTCAAATGAGTTTCTTGTAAGATAGCATATTGCAGGATTTTGTTTTTTATCCCAGTCTGCTTTGGGCATATGTTTTAAGGGAGAGTTCATCCCATTCACATTCAAGGTTATAATTACTAACTCTTTATTGCCCTCCATGCTATCTTCCTTCTGTTTGTATTTTACCCTTCCCCCCCATCCATATTCCCCATTGTTTTATTTCTGAATACTGCCACCTACAGTGTGTTTGCCCTCTTATATCAACTCCTCCCCCTTTTTCCCATTTCCCTTTACCCCTCCTTCCCTTTCCTTCTATTATTTTCTCTTGTTCTCCCCCTCCAATTCCTCCCTCCACTTTCCCCCTTTTAATATTTTCAAGGTAAGATAAGTTTCTTAACTTAATTTAGTGTGTCTCAGTTAACTTTAAGTCAAATCTGATGTGATGAAGATTCAAGTGGTTCTGACCTCCTCCCTATCTTCCCTTCTATCTTTACCTCAATTGCAATAGGACTTTTGTACCTATGGATGTAATGAGATTTAGCCCATTCAGTTTAACTCCAAGCTCCTTTCTCCTTTCTTCCCCCCCTTTTAAGGTCACATTGTTTTTAAACCTTCTGAGTCACAGAAAAGTTATGAGTTTCCATCACTTCTGGCTATGCATAGTCTCTCTAATAGGGTTTCAATTCTCAAGAGATATGAGAATTTTTTTCCTAAATGGTTATATAGACAGTTTCATCTTATTGGATAGCATTTTTTCACATTTCATGTTGGCTGCATTCCAAGCTCTCCTTCTCTTCAGAATATTCCATTCCAGCCCTTTGATCCCTTAAAGTTGCTGCAGCCAGGTCCTGAGAAGTCCTTTCTGTGGCTCCTTGGTATTTAAATGTTTTCTTTCTGACTGATTGTAGAAATTTTTTCTTTTATCTGGTAGTCCTGGGGTTTGACCACAACATTCCTTGGTGTATTCGTTTTAGGATTTCTTTCTAAAGGGTCTCGATGTATTCTTTCAATAACTATTTTTCCCTCTGGTTCCATAATATCAGGTGAATTTTACATTATTAAATCCTGTAATATTAAGTCCAAGCTTTTTTTTTTCCTCTTCAATGTTTTCAGGAAGGTCAATAATTCTCTGATTCTCCCTTCTTGATCTGTTCTCAAGGTCAGTGGTTTTGCTGATGAGGTATTTTACATTTTTTCCTATTTTTTCGATCTTTTGGTTTTGTTTAACACAGTCTTGTCTCATGAAGTCATTAGTTTCTGCCAATTCAATTCTTTTTTTTTTGGTTTGTTTTTTAGGGTTTTTGCAAGTCAAATGGGGTTAAGTTGGTTGCCCAAGGCCACACAGCTAGGTAATTATTAAGTGTCTGAGACCAGATTTGAACCCAGGTACTCCTGACACCAAGGCCAGTGCTTTATTCACTATGCCACCTACCCACCCCTCAGTTCTTTTTTAGAGAAGATTTTTCTTCATTTATCTTTTACAGCTCCTTTCCAGTTGGTCCATTCTATTTTTGAAGGACATTTCTATTTGCCCAAATATAGTTTTGAGAGAAATGTTTTCTTTTTGCATTTGCCCAAATGAAGATCTGAGAGAGTTTTTCTCATTTTGTATTTGTCCAGTTGTATTTTCAAGGATTTATTTTCTTGTTGCATGATGTTAATTTTATCTTGTTAACTTTGTCTTGAGTTTCTTTTCCCAATTTTTCCAGTTGATTTTTAAACTCCTTCCTGGTTTCTTAAAGGAAGTCTTTCTGCTCTGGACACCAATTCATATCCTCCTCAGCATTGCTAGATCTCTCTGGGTTGAATTTGATCCTTCTAAGTATGTCTCCATAGGCCCCTCTTTTCTCTGGGCTTTTTATATCTTGTGTTGAGGGGGGAACTGGCTTTCAGAGGTTTGCTTTTGAGGATCTTAGAGGCTTTGTTCACTTGGCTGAGTAATTCATAGGGCCAGTCAGTGGGGGGGGTGCTGGTTGCTTTCTCTGAAGTGAGGTCCTCAGCAGCCGGGTCTGAGTTGACTTTGAACATAGGACTGGACCCTGATCTCTTTCCCTTGGGTGAACTCTGTTGCCCTGAGGCGGTGTTTATTGTTTGTTCTGGGCAAAGGACTCTGAAGAAAGTATGGAGCCCAGGTCCTCAGCAAAGTTGGTTGTTCTGCAGGTATGCACTGATACTCTGTGCTGGAACTTACCCTCCTATACTCCTCTACTCCTGGGTCAGAGACTCCACAGCTAAATTTGTATTTTGCACCCACCACTCACTGGAGTCTTTATGATTAAGACTGGCCCTCTTTCTTCCCCCAGCTGCTGTCCCCATGCTGATCCTCTGCTCTTGTCTCCCAGTTCACCCACTGTCCCCTGAGACAGACCTTCTTCTTAGATGTTCTTCTCCTAGCTTCTCTTTCTTGGTTTTGTCTTTTGAATTTCTGTTAAGAGGTTACTCTTACATTATTTCTGAGAGGAAAGATATAGAACCTATCATATTGCCTGTCTTCTCTCCATCATCTTGGATGGCTCTTATAATGGTTTTTACCACTTATATCACGTCTACAAAAATATTCTTAGCAGCCCTGTTTTTGGTGGCAAAGAATTAGAAATTAAGTGAATGTCCTTCAATTGGGAAATGACTTAATAAACTGTGGTGTAGGTATGTCATGGAACATTATTGTTCTATTAGAAACCAGGAGGGATGGGAATTCAGAGAAGCCTGGAAGGATTTGCATGCACTGATGCTGACCGAGATGAGAAGAGCCAGAATAATATTGTATATACCCTAACAGCAACATGAGGCAGTTGATCAACCTTGATGGCCTTACTCATTCCATCAGTGCAACAACCAGGGACATTTTGGGGCTATCTGCAATGGAGCATACCATCTGTAATCAGAGAAAGCATTGTGAAGTTTGAGCAAAGACTAAAGACCTTTAATTTTAAAAAAAGTGTCATCTTATTATGTAATTTTGCTATCTCTTATACTTTACATTTCTTCCATAAGTATATGATTATTCTCTCATCATACAAATCCTTCCAGGCTGCCCTGAATTCCCATCCCTCCTGGTTTCTAATAGAACAAAAATGTTCCATGATATACCTACACCACAATTTGTTAAGTCATTCCCCAATTGAAGGACATTCACTTAATTTTCAATGCTTTCCCACCACAAACAGGAAGCCTATGATTACTTTTGTAGAAGTAATGTTTTTACTCTTTTTCACAATCTCAAAAGATTTTTTACCCTTTTTCATAATTTCACAATATGCCTAATAGTGGTATTGCTGGAAAAAAAAAGGGTATGCATATTTTAGCTGTCCTTTGGGCATAATTCCAAATTGCTTGGTGGATGAGTTCACAGCTCCACCAACAATATATTGGTATCCCAGATTTCCCACATCCCTTCTGTAATTGAACATTGTCCTACCTGGTCACATTGGCCAGTCTGAGAGGTCAGAGATGGTACCTCAGAGATGCTTTAATTTCTATTTCTCTAATAAGTAATGATTTAGAGCAATTTTTCATATGACTATGCATCCCTTTGATTTTCTCATCTGTAAATTGCCTTTGAATATCCATTGACCATTTGTCAATTGGAGAATGGCTTGTTTTTTGAAAATTTAACTCAGCTCATAGTATATTTTAGAAATGAGTCCCATGCCAAAAAGAGTAGTTGTAAAAATTGTTTCCCAATATACTACATTTCCATTCAACTTTGTTACAGTGGTTTGGTCTGCACAAAAGCCTTTTAATTTAATGTGATCAAAATCATCTAGTTTGTTTTTAGTGATGTTGCCCATCCCTTCCTTAGTCAAAAAATGTCTACCCTTTACAAAGTTCTGACAGGTAAACTACTTCTTGATCTACTAGTTTGTTTATAATACAGTTTTTTTATGTCTATGTCCTGCATCTATTTTGTTAATATCTTGATATATGGTGTGAGGTGTTAGTCTAATCTAAGTTTCTTCCATAGTAACTTCCAAATTTTCCAAGAGTTTTTATAGAAGAGAGTTTTTATCTCAATAGCTGAGCTCTTTCGGGTTTTCAAGCAGCAGATTTCTATAACCATTTTCTGCTATAGCACCTAGTCTATTCCACAGATCGACCACTCTATTTCTCAGCCAATACCAGAGAGTTTTGATGATAGATGTTTTATAATATAATTTTAGATCTCATAAGGCCACCCTCTTTTGAACTTTTTCATTTAATCCCTGAAAATGCTTGACTTTTTATTTCTCCATATAGATTTACTTACAACTTTTTATAACTCCTTAAAGTAATTTTTTTGAATTTTTATTTTTACGGCAGTAAACAGGTAGTTTAGTTTTGGTAGAATTGTCATTTTTATAATATTAGCTCGACCTATCCATGAGCAATTGATGTTTCTGCAGTTATGCAAATCTCATTTTATTTGAATGAGAAGTATTTTGTAATTGTTTTCAAATAGTTTTTGAGTCTGCCTTGGCTGATGGACACGTAGGTATTTTATATTGCCTAAGGTTACTTTGAATGGAATTTTTCTTTCTAGTTCTTTCTGTTAATATCATGCTAGTCAATTACAGAAATGTTGAGGATTGATGAGTGTATATTTAATATGCTGCAACTTTACTAAATTTGCTAATTGTTTCTAGTAAATTTTTTCCATGATTTTTTAGGATTCTCTAGGTATACCATCATGACATCTGCAAAGAGTATGAGTTTTGTTTCTTCCTTTAAAATTCTAATTCCTTCAATTTATTTTTCTTCTCTTATTGCTGAAGTAAAATTTCTAATACATTATTGAATATTAGTGGTTATAATAGGCACCCTTGTTTCACCCCTGTTCTTATTGGGAATGCCTCTAGCCTCTCCCCACTTAATATAATGCTTGTTGATGGTTTCAGATAGATAATACTTATTATTCTAAGAAATAATCCATTTCTTCCTACACTCTATAGTGTTTTATTAGGAATAGGTGCTGTATTTTTTCAAAGTATTTTCCAGCATCTATTGATATAATCATATGATTTCTGATAGGTTTGTTATTGATATAATTAATTACACTATCAGTTATTCTAATATTGAATCAACCCTGTTTTCCTGAGAAAAATCTTACTTGATCATAGTTTATTATCCTATTGATAACTTATTGAAACCATTTTGCTAAATTTTATTTGAGATTTTTGTGTCTATATTCTTGATTTAGCTATCAGCTAAAGAGGTAGGTAGAGCTCCTTATTCACCTATGTTTTCCAAAGTTTTTATAGAGAATTAGAGTCAATTGTTCCTTAACTGTTTAAAAGAAATCACTTTTGAATAGATCTACCTGAGAGATTTTTTCTTAGGGAGTTAAATAATGTCTTGTTGAATTTCTTTTTCTGAAATATCATTGCTCAGGTATTTAATTTCCTCTTCATTTGATATTCATCCATTTCACTTAGATTTCCAAATTTATTGGCATAGAGTTGGGCAAAATAATGCTGAATTATTAGTTCAATTTCTTCCTCATTGGTGCTGAGTTCACCTTTTTTTCATTTATAATACTAGCAATTAGGTTTTCTTCTTTCTTTTTTTAAATCTAATTTACCAAAGTTTTGTCAATTTTATGCATTTTTTTCATAAAACCAACACTGGGTTTTATTTATTACTTCAATAATTTTCTTGCTTCTGATTTTATTAATTTTTCTTTAAATTTTTAGAATTTCTAATTTGGAACTGAATTGGGGCTTTTTAATTTGTTTTCTCTAATTTTTTTTTAGTTCCATGTGAAATTTATTGATTTCCTTTATCTCTAATTTATTCATGTAAGCATTTTAAGATATAATAAATCCCCTGATAATCACCTTGAATGTGTCCCATAAGTTTTGGTTTGTTGTTTCCTTATTGTCATAATCTAAGATGAAATAATTCTTTCTAGAATTTGTTGCTTGATCCATTCTTTCTATAAAATGATGTTATTTAGTTTCCATTTATTTCTGAATCTATATCTCCATGGCCCTATATTTCATATGATTTTTATTGCATTAAGATCCATTTCACTACTTCTGCCTTTCTGAAATTGATCATTAGCTTTTTGTGCCCTAATATATGGTCAAATTTTCTGTAAGTATATTGGAGAAAAAAAGTATATTCTGTTCTATCCCCATCCAATTTCTTCCATAAGACTATCATGTCTAGGTTTTCTAACAATCTATTTACCTCCTTAACTCTCTTCTTGTTTATTGAATGAATATATTCATATAAATCTGAAAGTGGGAGGTTGAGATCTCCCACTAGTAGAGTTTTCAGTCTATTTCTTCTGGTAGCTCTTTCAACTTCTCTAGGAATTTGGATGCTATACTATTGGGTGCAAGCATATTTTGTATTGAAATTACTTTGTTGTCTATAGTACATTTTGGGAAGATATAGTCTCCTTCCCTAACTCTTTTTTCCATTATCTATAGTAGCTTGTGGGAGGATATAGTCTTCTTCCCTATCTATTTTACCATTATCTATTTTTGCAGCTGTTTTGACTGTAGTAAGGATTGCTACCACTGCTTTTTTCACTTCAGCTGAAGCAATATATATTTTGAACCAGAATTTTACCTTTACTCTATATGTATCTCTCTGCTTCAAATGAGTTTCCTGTAAGCAGCATATTGTAGGATTCTAGTTTTCAATCCACTCCATTATTTGCTTACATTTTAAGGGATAGTTCCCACATTCCCATGCAAAGGTCTAATTACTAACTCTTTCTTCCCCTCCATGCTATCTTCCCACTGTTTGTATTTTCCACCTTTTTTCACTTTATCCATATTACCCAGTACTTTGTTTTGAATACCACCCACTTCAGTTTATTTACCTTCCTATATCACCCCCATTTCTTTCCCTTTTCTCTTTTACCCATCTTCATTCCATTCCTTCTGTTAGTTCCCCTTTTTCTCCCCCTTCCCATTCCCCCTCCCCCTTTCCCCTTTTAATACTTGAAAGGTAAGATAAGTTTCTTAACTGAGTACATGTAAATTAACTTTAAGCCAAATTTGATGTGATGAAGATTCAGGTGATTCTCACCTCCTACCTTTTTCCCCTCTATTACAATAGGTCTATTGTACTTCATAATGTAATAGGAGTTACTCCATTCAATCTCCTCCTTCTTCACATCCCCTTATTTCCCCCCTTTTAAAGGAGGTATTGTTTTTAAATCATTCTATATGAGACAGAGAGAAAATTCATGAGGGTGTCACTTCTGGCTAAGTATATTTTCTCTATTAGAGTTACAATTATCTAGAGTTATGAGAATCTTTCTCCCAGGTTGGGTATATAGCCAGTTTGATCTTATTAGATAGTAATTCTTTTCTTTAGTTTTTTTTTTTTCTTCTCATGTGGCTCTTGAGCCTCCTCTTTGATGTCCAAATTTTCTATTTAGCTCTGGTCTTTTCATCAGCAAATGTTGGAAATCTCCCATTTTGTTAAATGTCCATCTTTTCCTCTAGAAGAGAAGGTTCAGTTTTTCTGGATAGTGCATTCTTGGCTGCATTCCCAGCTCCCTTGTGCTTTGGCATATCTTAATCCAAGCACTTTGATCCCTTCAGGTTGTTTCAGCCAGGTCCTGCATAATCCTTACTGTGGCTCCTTGATATCTAAATTGTTTCTGGTTGCTTGCAGGATTTTCTCTTTTGTCTGTTACTTCTGGAATTTGGCCACAACATTCCTTGGTGTTTCCATTTTAATGCCTCTTTCCAGAGGGGCTCAATATATTCTTTCAGTAACTATTTTGCTCTCTGGTTCATTGATATCAGGGCAGTTTTCCCTTACTAAATCCTATAATTCCAGGCTTTTCCTCTTCAATATTTTCAGTAAGATTTATAATTCTCAGGATGTATCTTCTTGATCTATTCTCAAGGTCAGTGGCTTTTGCTGATGAGGTATTTTACATTTTCTTCTTTTTTTCTTCTTTGGTTTTGCTGAACAGACTCTAGTTGTCTCATGAAGTCATTAGTTTCCACAGCCTGCATTCTGTTTTTTAGAGAATAATTTCTTCATTTACCTTTTGAAACTCCTTTTTTCAATTGGTCAATTCTATTATTGAATTTATTTTCCATTTGACCAATTGAGGTTTTGAGATACTTATTTTCTTTTTTGTATCTGTCCAATTGTATTTTCCAAGGATTTGTTTTATTATTCCAAGGTGCTAATTTTCTCTCCAAAATTTTCCAATTGATTTTTAAACTCCTTCCTGATCTCTTCAAGGAAATATTTCTGCTTTTCAAATCAAAATCATATTTTCCTCAGAGGTTGTATGTCTCTCTTAGTTAGGGTCTTTTCCTTCTATGAATTTTTCTTTGGACCCCTCTGTCCTCCGGACTTTCTTCATTTTCCTAAGACCTTGTTTTAGGGGAGGGGCTTGTTCATAGAGGTTTCGTGTGGAGATCCCTAGTGGCTTTAATCACTAGGTTTAGTAACTGCAAGTGGACTTGCCAGTACGTTGTTTGCTTTCTCTGGAGTGTCTGTGACTTTGATTTGAGGCCCTTTCCACTGGCCAGGAGCTGCTGCTTGAAGCTGATGAATGATTTATCTTTGAGCAATGGTGGGCTTTTCCCTAGGGCAAGGGAATTACTCTCCCTATTCACAGCAGAGGGAAATCTGCTCACATCTGAGTCTGGGACTGAGGAGGGCTTGTAATTGTGGTTATTCTGGGAAGAAGCTTCAGCTGAAATGAAGGTATGAACCTGTAGTTCCTCCAGACCAGAGCATACCAGAGATCAATGTCTGCAAATATCCCACTCTGGAACTCACCATCCATCCTTTCTGCTAACCGCCAGACTGTCAGTGCTATAGCCAACTGCCCAGTTGGCTCATATCTCTGTGACTGATCAGGCTAATCCTTTTCTCAGGCTCACACCCCATCCTGTGCTCCCAACAGAGTGGCTTTTTTTCATCCCACTCACACACCATTCCAGAAGACAAATCTTGAGGTAGATGTTCTTCTCCTAGCTTCTCTTTCTGGGTTTTGTCTATCAGATATCTGTTAAGAGGTTTGTTTCATATTATATGAGGAAAGAACAGGAGACTTTTATACCGCGCCTGTCTTCTATCTTCCATATTGGCCAGAAGCCTTTCCATTGCAAGATTATTTTGTCCTGTCATTTTGTGAGTTTATAATTCTAGAATTAGTTTATACTCATTATTTGAAGGTATTTGTAGGCATTTGGTAGAAAGCATGGGAAGTCCCTTTCTTTACTATGCAGTTGCCCTTGCTCATTATTGTCTTATTAATTTTTTTCAAATACTTGTAGTGTCAGGAATATGATATTCCAGAGGGCAAGGGAGCTTGAATTTCTTTTTTTAAAGGTTTTATTTATTTTGAGTTTTACAGTTTTCCCCCTAATTTTACTGCCCTCCCCCCCACCAAAAACAAAAGGCAATTTGCCAGGCTTTCCATTATTTCCATGTTATACATTGATCCAAATTGAATGTGATGAGAGAGAAATCCTATCCTTAAGGAAGCAACATAAAGTATAAGAGATAACAAGATCAGACAAAAAGATATCAGGTCTTTCCTCAAAAACCAATGCTCATTCTCTGGATACAGAAGGTATTCTTCATTGCAGACAGTCCCAAATTGTCCCTGATTGTGGCACTGAAGGAATGAGCAAGTGCATCAAGTTTGATCATCACCCCTATGTTGCTGTTCGGGTATACAATGTTTTCCTGGTTCTGCTCATCTCACTCAAGATCAGTTCATGCAAATCCCTCCAGGCTTCCTGAAATTCCCATCCTGTCTGGTTTCTAAGAGAATAATAGTGTTCCATGACATTTATATACCACAGTTTGCCAGGCCATTCTCCAATTGAAGGACATTTACTTGATTTCCAATATTTTTCCACCACAAACAGGGATGCTGTGAGTAATTTTGTAAAAGTGATGTTTTTACCTTTTTTCATCATCTCTCCATAGTATAGACCCAGTAGTGTTAATTGTTGGATCAAAGGGTATGCTCATTTTTGTTGTCCTTTGGATGTAGTTCCATGTTTATCTCCAGAAAATTTGGATGAGTTCACAGATCCACCAACAATGCAATAGTGTCCCAGATATCTCACAGCCCTTCCAACAATGATCATTATCCTTTCTGGTCATATTGACAAGGCTGAGAGTTGTGAGAGTGTATGTCAGAGAATGTTTAATTTGAATTTCTCTAATAAGTAATGATTTAGAGCAATTTTTCATATGACTATGGATTGCTTTGATCTTCTCATCTGTAAATAGCTATTGCATATCCTTTGATCATTTGTCAAATGGGGAATGGCTTATTTTTTGAAAAATTTGCCTCAGTTCTCTGTATATTTTAGAGATGAGTCCTTTGTCAGAAACATTAATGGTTTTGTCTGTGAAAATGCTTTTTAATTTAATGTTATAGAAATCATCTAGTTTGTTTTTAGTGATGTTCTCCATCTCTTCCTTCCTCATGAACTGTTTCCCTTTCCATAGATCTGAAAGCTAAACTACTCCTTGATCTGCTAGTTTCCTTATAGTATTGTTTCTTATATCTAAATCCCATATCCATTTGGATCTTATCTAGGTATAGGGTTGAGGTACTGGTCTAATCTAAATTTCTTCCATACTTCCAATTTTCTCAGCAGTTTTTATCTAAGAGAAAGGTTTTGTTGTTGTTGTTGTTTTTGTTTTCCTTTTTAGGTTTTTTGCAAGGCAAATGTAGTTAATTGGCTTGCCCAAGGCCAGACAGCTAGGTAATAATTAAATGTTTGAGACCCAGATTTGAACTCAGGTACTCCTGACTCCTGGGCTGGTGATCTATCCACTGTAGCAGCTAGCCTCCCCATGACACCTAGCCACCCAAAAGAGTTTTTCTCCCAGTAATTGGACTCTTTGAGTTTATCAAACAGAAGATAAATATAATCATTTCCTGCTATTGCACCTAGTCTATTCCACTTGTCCACCACTCTATTTCTTAGCCAATACTAGGCAGTATTGATGACTGATGCATTATAATATAATTTTAGATCAGGTATGACTAAGTCACCTTCCTTTGCCCCTTTTTTATTTAAATCCATGGAAATTCTTGACTTTATATTTCTCCATATGAATTTACTTACAGCTTTCTTCTAACTCATTAAAGTATTTTTTTGGAATGTTGATTGGCTAAACAGGTAGTTTATTTTTGATAGAATTGTCATTTTTATTATATTAGCTCTACCTATCGATGAGCAGTTGATGTTTGTGCAGTTATTTAAGTCTGATTTAATTTGTTTGGGAAGTATTTTATAATTGTTTTCTAACAGTTTCTGAGTCTGCCTTGACAAATATACTCCCACATATATAATATTGACAGGGTTTACTTTGAATGGAATTTCTCTTTCAAGCTCTTCCTGCTATATCTTGCTAGTCATAAATGGAAAAGCTGAGAATTTATGTGGGTTCTTTTTATGTCCTGAAACTTTGCTGAAATTGTTATTTGTTTCCAGTATTTTTGGATGATTTCTTGGGATTCTGTAGGTATACAATCATGTCAGCTGCAAAGAGTAAGAGTTTTGTCTCTAATTCCTTCAATTTCCTTTTCTTCTCTAATGAATGAAGGTAACATTTCTAAGAAAATATTGAATAGTAGTGGTGATAATGGGAATCCTTGTTTCACCATGATCTTATTGGGAATGCCTCTAGCCTCTCCCCATTGAATATAATGTTTTTTGATGGTTTCAGATAGATACTGCTTATTATTCTAAGGAACAGTTCATTTATTCCTGCACTCTCTCATGTTTTTAGTAGGAATGGGTGCTGCATTTTATCAAATGCTTTTTCAGCATCTATTGATATAATCATATAATTTCCGATAGGTTTTTGTTAATATAATTAATTAGACTAACAGTTTTCCTAATATTGAATCCACCCTGCATTCCTGGGATAAAACCTACTTGGTCAAAATGTATTGTCCCAGTGATAACTTGATGTAATCATTTTTCTAATATTTTATTTATGATTTTTGCATCTGTAATCACCAGGGAGAAAGGTTTATAATTTTCTTTTTCTGTTTTAACTCTTCCTGGTTTAAGTATCAGCACCATATTGGTGTCATACAAACATTTGGGCAGAGTTCCATCTTCCCCTATTTTTCCAAAGAGTTTATACAGCATTGGAAACAATTGTTCCTTAAATATTTGATAGAATTCACTTGTGAATCCATCAGACCCTGGAGATTTTTTCTTAGGTGGTTCAATGATGGCTTTTTTGGATTTCTTTTTCTGAGATAGGGTTGCTTAGATATTTAATCTCCTCTTCATTTAACCCAGGCAACTTATATGTTTGTAAGCATTTATCCAATTCATTTAGATTATCAAATTTAAATTTATTGGCATAGAGTTGCACAAAAATAATTCCAGATTTATTATTTAATTTCTTCCTCATTGATGGCGAGTTCACTTTTTCATTTATGATACTAGCACTTTGGTTTTCTTATTTCTTTTTTTAATCAAATTTAGCAGAGGTTTATATATTTTTGTTTTTTTCATAAAACAACTCTTTATTTTATTTATTTCATTATATTTTTTATTTTTATTTTATTAATTACTCTTTTAATTTTTAGAATTTCTAACTTGGTATTTAATTGGGAGTTTTTAATCTGTTCTTTCTCTAAATTTTTAGTTGCATATTTAGTTCATTGATTTTCTCTTTGTCTAATTAATTCATGTAAGCATTTAAAGATATAATATATTCCCTGAGAGTCACTTTGAGTGAATCCCATAGGTTTTTGTCTGTTGTTTCATTATTGTCATTATCTAGGATGAAATGACTAATTCTTTCTATAATTTGTTTTTTATCCACTCATTCTTTAAAATGAGGTTATACAGTTTCCAATTAATTTTGTGTCTATGTCTCTCTGGCCTAATATTGCATATTATTTTTATTGCATTTTGATCTGAGAAAGATGTATTCACCATTTCTGCCTTTCTGCAGTTGATCATTAGGTTTTTAATGCCCTAGTACATGGTCAATTTTTGTATAAGTAACATGTACTGCAGAGAAAAAGTTACATACCTTTCTATCCCCATTCAATTTCCTCCATAAGTCTATCATATCCAGTTTTTCTAACAATCTGTTTACCTCCTTAACTTATTTCTTTTTATTTTATGATTTATTTATCTAGATCTGAGGGCAGGAAGTTGAGGTCTCCCACTATTAGTTTTGCTGTCTATGTCTTTCTGTAGTTCTTTCACTTTCACCACCACGAATTTGGATGCTATCCCAGTATTGAAATCACTTTATTGTTTATGGTAACTTTTAGGGGGATAGTTTCCTACCTTATCTCTTTTTAAGATATGTATTTTTACAGCTGCTTTGTCTGAGATATGGATTGCTACCCTTGATTTTTTCACTTCAGCTGAAGCAAAATACATGAGTTTCTTGTAATCAGCATATTATATTTCAGGATTCTAGTTTTTAATCCACTCTGCTATTTGCTTACATTTTAAGGGAGAGTTCATCCCATTCAAATTCAAAGTCATAATTACTAACTCTTTATTGCCCTCCATACTATCTTCCCTCTGTTTGTGTTTTCCCCCTTTTTTCATTTTATCCATATTGCCTAGTATTTTATTTCTGAATATGACCCTCTTCAGGATTTGCCTCCTATATCCACCCCCTCCCATTTTTTTCCTCTTTCCCTTTTTCCATTTTGCCTTCCCTTCCTTCTGTTAATTCCCCCTTTTCTACCTCTCCCTGTCTCTGTCCCCCCACCCCTTTCCTCCTTTTAATACTTGAAAGGTAAGATGTTTTTTTAAAGTAAACTGAGTATTTGTGTGAGTTAACTTTTCTAAGTTATCTTTAAGCCAAATCTCATGAGAGGAAGATTCAGGTTTTTCTCATCTCCCTTCTTCACCTTTATTACCATATGTCTTTTGTACCTCTTAATGTAATGAGATTTACCACATTTATTCCCCTTCCTCCTCCTGTCTTTTTCCTGTCCCCCCTTTTAAGGAGGAGGTGTTTTTAAATCATTCTGAAGCATAGAAATTCTGAGTATCCATTATTTCTAGCTAAGTATATTCTATGTAATATAGTTACAATACTTGAGAGTTATTAGAATCATTCTTCCAAGTAGGGTTATAGCCAATTTGGTCATATTGGATAGCAGTCTCATGGATAATTTATGGAGTGTCCATCACTTCTGCCTAGGTATATTCTCTCTGTTAGAGTTACAATTCTCAAGTTATGAGAATCTTTTCCCCCTGCTGGGATGTAGCCTGTTTCATCTTATTGGATAGTAGTTTTTTTTTTTCCTTTGCCCCCTTTTTTTTTTACCTTTACATTTGTCTCTTGAACATCCTCTTTTATGTCCAAATTTTCTATTTAGCTCTGGTCTTTTCATCAGGAATTTTTGGAATTCTTTCATTTCATTAAGTGTTCATCTTTTCCCCTGAAAGAGAAGGCTCAGCTTTGCAGGATAGTGGATTCTTGGCTGCATTCCAAGGAAGTTTGAATTTCAATCAAGAATTAACTACTCAACAAAATTCAGCATATTATTTCAGAGGAAAGGATGGATTTTCAATGAAACAAAGATCTTTTCCGTGTACATGATAAAAAAGATAAGAACTGAAGAAAAACTTGATCTTCAAATACAAGGCTACAGAAATACATACAAAGGAAAATGAAAAGAATAATTTAAGTCAATAAGATTGAAGTATCTACATCTCTATTTTGGAAGACAATACATGGATCTCTTGAGAATTTGATTTCTCTTATGACTGTTGAAAAGATCATAAATAGAGATTGGTTATGGGAAAAAACTGACCATGTCCTAATGATACTTTAGTTTATGACGTGCATATTTCAATTGAGACAGTTGGTTGTAATGGCATGGAAAGATGTTTGGGTGTAAATTGATCATGATATGATGGTACTTTAACTCACGAAAATTAAATTTCTATGTGTGATGGTTCTTTAGCTCATGAGTTTTATATTACTGTTGGAGGGAATACACATGGACAGAGGGTGCAGATAAAAATTTTATGTGCTGTGATGGAAGTTTTAATTATTAGGTTTTATTTCTGTTTGTGCAGCTGGTGAAGGATAATTTGATAGAGAATGTGGGTTTAGATTGATTAAGGTGCAATCATACATATGACTTGAGAATACTGCATTTTTCAGGACAGTTAAATAGGGGTTATGTGTAGCTAAAAATAATAATAAGATAGCTAAAAATAATACATGAAAAAAGGGAGAAGGATGCAGAGGCAGTAGAGGGTAATTAACAACACATGAAGAGGCACAAAGGACAGTAGAGGGAAAGAAGAGAGACTATCAACACTGATTAAATCCTATTCACAACAGTTTTGTCTCAAAGAGGGAATGATATATATTTCTAATTTGATTTAGAAGTTTTCCCACAGGAAAGTACAAGTGAAAGAGAAAAAAGGATAGGGAATATTGATGAAGTCAGCAGGCAGAACCAAAACATTGGTGGGGGGGATAGAAAGAAGAGAGAAAAGTGCAAGCAGGGAGAAGATATGATGGAGTGAAATACAGAATTAATAATCATAACTGTGAATGTGAATAGGATGAAATCTAAGGAAATAGAGGAAAAATGATACTGAATTAAAAATCAGAATCCTACAATGTGTTTGTTTATAACAAACACATTTGAAGCAGTGAGCTACACACAGGATAAAGATAAAAGACTGCACCAGAATATAATATAGTTCAGCTGAAGCAAAAAAAGAGAAACAGCCCAGAGGTAATAATACTGCTTTCAGGTAAAGTCAAAGTAAAAAATATACCTAATTAAAATGGATAAGGAAGTAAACTACATCTTTCTAAAATGGACCATAGCTATTGAAGTAATATGAACCTTAAACATATAAGCAACAAGTGTTATAATATCCACATTCTTAGAGAACTTCTAAATGAATTACAGAATGTATTATTGGGGACCTCAAACTCCCTCTTTCAAAAGTAGATAAAGCAGACAAACAATTAACAAGAAGAAATTAAAAGTGAATACAATTTTAATGAAAATGACTTAGGATAGCAAAAGATAATCCTTTTTGTTTCTTGTGTTATATTGCATCATTACAAAAATTGACCATGTATTAAGGCATAAAAATCTCACAACTAAATCTAGGAAATCAGAAATTTTAAATGGATCCTTTTCAGATTATGGTGTTATAAAAATTACATATAATAAAAGGTCACACAAAGATAATCTAAAAATTAAATGGAAATTAAATAAGGTAATTTTAAAGAATGAGTTAATCAAACTACAAATCCTAGAAATAATCAACATTTTCCTGCCAGGTCCAGCAATGAGACATCATGACAAATATTGTGGGAGGAGGCCAAAGCTGTTCTTAAGGAAAATTTTATATTTCTAATTACTTACATGAATAAAATAGTGAAAGCAAAAATCAATGATTTGCTTTTGTAATTAAAAATGGTAGAAAAAGAACAAATAAAATATTCTCAATTAAATACCAACTTAAAATTCTGAAAATCAAAGGATAAATTAATAAAATTGTAAATAAAAAAGATTTGAATTAAGAAATAAATTTTTTCTCAATAATTAAAAGTGATTAACTTTTGGTTAAACTAATATAAAAAGAAAAATGAAAACAAAATTATCATTATCAAAAATGAAAAGAATGATTTTATTTGATTGATTCCTGGAGTTTCATGGAGTTATAAGGTCCATTTTAATTTTTAAGGAATGATTTTCTTGCTAGCTTTTCCATCTACTTTTCCTTTTCACCAATTTAATTTTTAAATGCATTGTTTTTTTTCAGTGATTTTTTTTCCAGTTCACCAGTTCTATTTTTTAAGGAATTGTTTTCTTTCATCAGTTATTTTTGTCCATTCTTCTCCCTAGCTGTTGATGCTTTTTTGTATAATTTTCATTACTTTCCCCGATTTTCCTCCTCTTATTTTTTAATATTTTGAGTTTTTCCAAGAAGATATTTTAAGCTTGAGACCAATTTACATTCCCCTTTGAGGCTTCACTGACTTGTATTTTATTATTTTTTTTCAGAGTTTGTACTTAAATCACTATCTCTTTTTTTAATAACATAGTAGCTCTCTATAGACAGAGCTCTTTTTTGTTTCTTGCTCTTTTCTTTTTTAAGTTCAGCCCCATAACAGTGTCACAAGCTTACTGTGCTCCAGTCTCCTGTCTTGGTCACTTTTAAATAAGCTCTGTTAAAAATTATTCTTCTGATACCTGAGGTGTGCATGGCTAGTAAACTGAGCTGGGAATGCTTGGCGTAATTGTGCTTGTTCTGTTGGGGTTCCATGGTTATCAATTTTCCTTCTGTCCTTGGAATGAAGGCCTCTCCCAACTGGCCACTTGTGCCATTGGACTGCTGAGTCAGGTCTGTGGGGACCTCAATTGTTGGTTTATTATTGTGGAGTCTCCCAGTACTTTGCTCATATGTTGTACCAACTGTACTCCCCTCTCCTTTTATCCAAATGAGACAGACTTTTCCCAAACCCTCTCCAAGTTCTCCTGGGCTAGAAAAAATGTTTTACTGTTTCCCCTTGTGAATTGTTTCTGTAAAGAATCTTTTAGTGACTTGATCAAATGTTGTTTCTGGGAGAAATTGGGGTTTGTTTAGGAAACTTTTTGGCATCTCACTGTAATCCTCTAAAAACCAATTTCATCAGCAAGATTAAGAACAAATATTACAAATAAAGAACAAATTTACTGTAAGTGAGCAATCTCACTTAATCTCATTAAGGAAAGTAATATTATATCCAAATATTTAGAATATCTCAATAAGTCTATTGATAGGGAGTACACAATGAGTTATAAAATGAAATTATAATGCTGCCTTTTTTTACTGCCTTTCTTTACACATTAGGGAAAATTTCTAGGTCTCAGTTTCTACTTATTTAAGAGAAGTTTTTTTTTCAATTATTTTAAGGTCCTTTTTAACTCTAAAATGAAATTCAAAATAGGAAACATTAATTAAATTCCTACCATGGAGAAATTCTTGTTATATAAGAAAGTATAATATCCTTTTATTTTTATTTTTTTAGTTTTTCAGCATTCATCCATTTGTAAATTCATAGTACACATTTTTCTAAGATCTTTCTTTACTTCTTTACTTGTCACAATTACTCTCATTCTTTGTGCTTGATCAGGTGAACTGTTGTTCATCCTTCTTTTGGTCAAATATCTAACATCTTTTATTCATTGTTCAATATCTTACTAAGCAGAGATCATTTCTCACAGAAAATTATTTCTTTTATTTTTAGCATTCCCAAGATATATTTTTGACAATGGGAGTCATTTGTCATTGGGAAATACACTGAAAATACCAAGAGTTTACATCAATGAATTCTTATATGTGACACCTGGCAAAGGAGAGATCATGCCTTTGATTTTTAGATCAGTACATTTTGAGGAAAACAAATTTAAAAAAGTATTTCACTGACAGTAAGTTTTGAGATCATTATGTAATAAAAGACCACAAGTTTACAATTATTGCATTTTAAAGCTATTTTATATAATGAAAAGTATCAATAGTTTTAGAACTTTCAGTTTCAAGATTAAGGCTAAAAAATGAAAAAAAAAGTGTTCATACCTGTAACTTCCTTCTCTTGACTACATCTGTCAGTCGACAATTCCTTTGGGCAGTAAGTAGTACAAAGCAATAGTCAATTTGAGCTTAGCAAATGTGAGAACATTTTTACAATTGGAAATTTATGTAGTATCATCTTTTGTAATCTCTAAAACATCATTTTTCCCCTGTAACTCTCTGTAGAGAAGTAAATATAAATGATAGCGAGGCAGGTAGAAGAGTAGGATTCTGCCTTTGATTACCTCACCCTTGCTTTACTAGCTTCTTGATGTTCTGACCAATTAGTGGTCAACTCTCGAAGATTATATAGTGAAGAGAATTTGTCTCTGAAGAATAGATTGCCTTACTCAGGTGTTCCTTATATTAATGTCATCATAAGTCTATGTAGCATCCTTATCTCACAAATATCAAGATAATTTAAAATGGCATTTTCCAGTAATTTAAACACTTGATTTCTTTTCTTCTTCCTTAACTCTTCCCCTGACCTTATATAGTATCACTTTTGTTTAATGTTTTAGGTGTGAGTAAGATATCATTCAAATTCTAATAATGAATTCACCTGAGTTGTGAAGGGATACATGAGAATGACCAATATCTGTGAAGATTCACTTTTTTCAATCATACACATAAAGATATACATAAGTACATATTTATGTATGTATATATATATATGTATGTAAATAATGTTTTCAAGAATTTGCTAGTATATTTGAGCTCATATTCTTCTTATTTCTTTAATCCTTAGGATAATACATAAAAAAACTATAAAGGAACTTTGACAATATTAAGTCCAATGTTTACATTTTACAGATGAGGGAACAGAGATGCAGAAGAGTTTAAAGGCTTGATCTTGGTTACAAATTCAGGAAGTGTCTGAGACAGAATTCAAACAAGGTAATTAAATGACCTGTCATTCAGTGTTCTATACTAGGTCGCCTCTAAAAGGAAATTTAGTCTCCTAGTATTTCTCCTTTTGTTTGTTCAAGCTTATTATTAGGTCTTTAATGTCTTCTTGACAGGGTCACTTCTTGTAGAATTAAATATAAAAGTTTTTTAAGCATTTTAAATGATTTACAACCAAAAATCTCAAAGTCCTTTGTAAAAAATATTTTATTACTAATATTTTTCAAAAAGAAGCCTGGTACAACATTAATTGTTACAGAAGTGAAGAAGGGTTAAATGAGTTAACCTTAAATCATATATTCTTGAATAGGAATGAAACCTAGAACTGGCAGGTGAATTTCTCCCTCTTTCTTTAACACATTCTCCAGAAGAAGATGGCTTACATGGTTAGAAGGTAAGAAGGTGATAAAAATCACTACTCATTGTACTCACTCATTTTTTTCTCTTTTCTTTGACCTCTATCAGTCAGGAAACCCATTTAAAAATCTTTTTAAAGCACTTAGTAAAGAATTTTTATTTTCATAATTATAATTATTAACAAAATGCAGTCAAATTATACTGTCTGACAATTGAATTGAAAAATAATGCAAAAGTATCTAATGTCATCTAATGATCTACAGGACTAAAGGGTGGAACTAAAGTCTAAACATATTATATGACATTGCCTGGAAAAAATAATGGTACAGATTCTGACCACAAAATATGAAGTATTTTTTTAACTGAAATTGAATACATGGGACTCAGATTCAGGAATTTAAATTAACATCTAACTAAAACATGATTCTTATATTTAACCAAAGGAGCAGTGATTATGGTAAAAATCAAGAAATCAAAAATAACTATGATAATTATGTTTTGTTCTTATGACACAGAGTGTTTCTTTAGGAGTTATTTCCTAGTTAACTAGGGAGGTCAAAGATTGAAATTCATGTGCTCTTCCCAAAGGTGTACAGTCTAGTTCACAAAATTTTGTTGTTCTTCAACTATTATTTTAGAAAATAAGATTTGGGGAGGCATATGTGATATATTTTTAAATGACTACCTTTTCAATTTTAAACTTTCTTGTTCTGTCATAATGTCACTACAAAAAATAAGTGCAAATGAAAACAACAGACCTAAGTATATTACAATTTAAAGATAGAATAATGCCTGCTTGGCTCAAATTCTTTTTTATTTAGCTCTGCAAATTAATTGAAAACATATAGTAGGCTTCCTCCAAGTGAAGTGGCTACTAGTGCCCTATGAAAATGTTTGCTTGCTTTTTCTGTTTTTCAGTTATCTGCATACATATCTATGTTGTATATGAACTTATATGTATCTTGTATTCAAGCAAGAAGACATAGAAATATTTTCATTTAATTTCCTTAGTTTCAAAAGATTCTTGTCAAAGTCTGATTTCATTTTGGGAAATGTAAAGGAGGTCATATTCTATTGTCACTATTAAAAAGTATAATCTAGGCTCAAGTTAGTTTGCAAAAAGTATGAATAGAAATGATGAAATAATCTTTCTGATTTGACATGAACTTTGCATTTCGCCTTTTTGATAAATTAGTAAAAGTCACTCATTTGAATAAAATGTATAAATCATGCTATTTGTATACTCTAGTAACTGTCAAATTAATTCAAATTTAACCTAACATATAGAAGATATAATTCACCACATTTTACTTTTTGGCATATTTTGATTTAACATGTTTAATATTCCTCAATTAAAATTAATGCTCACTTGTAAAAAAATTTGAATTCCAAATTTTTAGCCAACTTTTTCCCTTCTTCATTCCTTGAGAATACAAACAATTTGGTATTTATTATATATATGACCTTAAGGAAAATAAATTTTGATTAGTCATGTGGCAAAACAAAATGTAAATGAAAAACAATAAGGATAGTGTTCAAAAATGTTTCAAACTGCACTCGGAGTTTTATAAATTCTCTCTGTCTCTCTCTCTCTCTCTCTCTCTCTCTCTCTCTCTCTCTGTCTCTCTGGGAGTAGATAGCATTTTTTACCATGAGTCTTTTGGAATTATCTACTTACTTGTAATATTATTGTTATGATGTAGCAAGTTCTTCTTGTTTGACTCAGTTATCTTTATATGAAGGAATGTATCCTTCCAGGTTTTTCTGAAACTATTCTGCTTGTCACTTATAGCACAACAGTATTTTAACACACAGTCTCATACCATATATTAAAGTCATTACCCAATTGATGCATCACCTCACTTTCCTATTATTTGCCAATATAAAATAGTAGCTAAAATATTTTTATTCAAAAAGGTCAATTTCCCTTTACTTTATTCTCTTTGGAATGCAGATCTACTACTACTGCTGGAACAAAGAGTATGTAAAATTTCATAGTCCTGTAGATGTTCCAAATTGTTCTCCAGAATGGTTGAAATAGTTCATAAATCAACAACAAGGTATTTGGATTCTATATTTTTCCAAATTACTTCCAACATTGGTCATTTATTCTGACATTTTGACCAATCTTATAGTAGTGAGGTGGTATCTCAAATTTGAATTAATTTTCATTTCTCTAATTATTAGTGATTTAGAGCATTTTTAATGTTACTATGATGCCTTTAACTTCTTTGGAAAAAAGCTTATTCATATTGTTTGGCCATTTAGTAAATGGGTGAAAGGCAGTTATATTAAAAACTTGTCTCACTTTGCTATATATTAGAGAAATAAGGGCTTTATCAGAAAAACTTGTTTTAAAAAATGTTCCTCCACAGTTTCCTGCTTTCCTTCTAATTTTGATTGCTTGAAGTTTTTTTCAGCAATTTTTTTTTTAATTTCATAAAATCAAAAAGATCTGTTTTACTTCCTGGGGTGCTTATCTCTTTCTTGGTTATATACTCTAACTTTATCAATAAATTTGACAGGTATTTTTATTTATAATGTCAACATTTATAATGACTAATCTTTATGTCTAAAGCATATATCCATCTTATTTTGGCATGTGGTATGATATATTGGTCTATAACTATTTTCTTCCAAAGTGCTTTCAAGTTTGCCCAGAAATTTTTGAAAAATGGTGAGTAGTTAACATCAAAGTTTTTATGTTTAGTAGATCAAACACTAGATTACTAGGGTTGCTTACTAATGCATAATATTTATCTTTTCCAATTATCTAGTCCAATTATCAACTGTGTTATTTCTATCTAGTACAAGATTGTATTGATGATTATCACTTTGGAATAAAGTATGAAA
This sequence comes from Macrotis lagotis, assembly GCF_037893015.1. NCBI lineage: Eukaryota > Metazoa > Chordata > Mammalia > Peramelemorphia > Peramelidae > Macrotis > Macrotis lagotis. The sequence continues at coordinate 198,759,691 of NC_133666.1, read as the reverse complement.
TCAGGAATTGTGAGGAAGCCTTCCTTCTTTTTTTCGCATTGATTTCCTTGATATTTAGAGTCATTTTGCAATCATTATTTTTCTAGCTCTAGAAAATAATTCTTGGAGAAATATTGATATGACACCACAAAAGTGAACTAATTGGTATAATTTTAACCTTTATTATAAAAGTTAGCCTAACCATGAACATAATCAAATTTCCCCAATTTAAATATTTTTGGTGCAAAATTTGTATTGTATAAAACCCAAGGGAATTATATATGGATATATGTGTGTATGTATGCATGTGTGTGTATCTGCCTGTTTGTGAAGGCATAATTCCTAGTAATTTTATGTTGTCATGAATTATTTTAAATGAAATTTCTTATTCCTCTTCTTATTGTGTTTTTTTTGATAGTGCATAGAAAAGCATATGATTTATGTGGGTTTACTTTATAGACATTCATTTTAAAGTTGTTATTAGTGCCAACAAATTCTTTTAATTGATTTTATAGTATTTTGCAAGTATATTATACCACATCATAAGTAAGGAATAGAAATTTTGTTTCTTTTTGCCTATTCTAATTCCTCCAATTCCCTAATGGCTATAGATGATATTTCTAGAACAATATCTAAAGATGGTCATGATAACTGTCATCTTTGCTTCATCTCTCATCTTATTGTGAAAATTTCAAGCTTATTTCAATAAAGGCAATACTTGCTCTTGGTATTACACAGATGCTACTTATTTTAATAAAGCCTCCATTGAAACCTATGCTTTCTGGGGTTTTTCATTGATAATGAGTATCACTTTTTTCTTCAAAGATTTTTCAGCATGTTTCTATTTTTGCCCCTTCTTTTCTTAAGTATCAAAAATGTAAGTCATAAAAGGATTATGGGAGGAATCCTTATTGACTGGTTTCCAAAATAAATTGTACAGTATTAGGAAAATTATTCAAGAATGTTTGACAAAATTCACATATAAATCCAAATTTTTTTTGTAAGCTTATTGATGGCTTGTTTAATAACGTTTTAAAGATAGAATTTGATTTAAGACTTCTGGTCAAGATGGCAGAGAGGAGACATGCACAGTTCTAAAATCTCCTGATCTTTCCCCATATATGATATGTAACAAACTTCTTAGCACAACTCTGATCAACAAAACTCAGAAAGAAAAGCCAGGAAAAGAACATTTACCTCAGGATTTGTCTTTTGCATTCCTGGGCAAGTTCTGGAACAGATGGCAGATCAGCCATGCATAAGCTTGATTAGCAGCAGCATTGTAACCTGGGAGCCTGAGGGCATGAGAACCAGACCTGCCTGATCAGCAACAGGGCTAGAGCCTGGTCAAGTGCAGGGGCTTGGCTCAACTAGAGAGCAGAGGCATTGGTGGGGGCACTGACCATCTGAACCTTGCCTACAGGGCTGTGGGGAGAATACTAGTGCAGGAGATCTGCAGAAATCATCCGTGGGCCCTTCTGGTCAGGAGGAACTCCCAAGTCCATGCCTCCATTTCAGCAAAAGCCTCTTCCCAGAACAATTTAACAGTTTCAATCACTCCCTCCAGGACTAGGGAGAATGCCTCAATCAAGGTCACAGATAGTCCAGGGAAATCAACCAGTACCCCCTACTGGCCAGCTGGAGAAATTCCAGTCAATGAGGAAAATCTCTAGCACCCCCTACTGGCCAGTTGGAGATATTACACTCAGTGAGTAAAGACTGTAGGGATCCCAACACCAAACCTCTGTGAACCAGCCCCTCCCCAACTCACAATCTTAGCAAAATGAAGAAAGGTCAGCTCAAAGGAGGGTCCATAGAAAAATTATTGGAAGGAAAAGACCCTAACTAAGAGAGACATAGAACTTCTGAGGAGAATATGATCTGGTACCCAACACAGAAAGATTTCCTTGAAGAAATAAGGAAGGAGTTTAAAAATCAATTGGAAAATTTGGGGAAAGAAATCCAAGAGAAGATTGACATCTTGCAACCAGAAAACAAATCATTGGAAAATACAATTTGACAATCACAAAATGAGAATAATTCTTTCAGATGCTCAACTGGACAAATGCAAATTAAGAATAACTCTCTCAGATCCTCAATTGGACAAATACAAAAAGAAAAAAGATTGTCTCAAAACCTCAACTGGTCAAGTGGAAAACTCTTCAAAAAATTAACCAATTGGAAAAGGAGTTGCAAAAGGTAAATGAAGAATACTCTTCTCAAAAGAAAAAAAAAGAAAGGAGTCTGCAGGAACTAAGGACTTCATAAGTCAGCAAGAGCCTGTTAAACAAAAACAAAAAGAAACAGGAAAAATAGAAGAAAATGTAAAATACCACATCAGCAAAAACCACTGACCTTGAGAACAGATTGAGAAGGGACAACCCGAGAATTATTGGTTTTCCTGAAATCATTGAAGAGAAAAAAAAAAGCCAGGACTTATTATTACCATACCTAGTGATGGAAAATTGCCGTTATATCATGGAACCAGAGGGCAAAATAGTTATTGAAAGAATACATCGATTCCTTCCGAGAAGAGATCCTAAAATGAAAACACCAAAGGATGATGTGGCCGAATTCCAGAACTATCAGATAAAAGAGAAAATCCTGCAAACAGCCACAAAAAGAAACAATTTAAAAACCAAGGAGTCACAGAAAAGATTCTGCAGGACCTGGTTGCATCAACATTATGGGATCAAAGGGCATAGATTGAGATATTCTGAAGAGCAAGGGAGCTTGGAATGCAAAAGAGAATCCACTGTCTGGCAAAACTGAGACTTCTTTTTCAGGGGAAAAGATGGATATTTAACAAAATGGAAGAATTCCAAAAATTCCTGATGAAAAGAAAAGAGCTTAATAGAAACTTTGGACATGAAACAGGAGGTACACAAGACACATGAAAAGGTAAAATAAAAAGGGGGGGGGGTAAAAAAAACTGCTATCCAATATTGATGAAACTGGCTATATCCCAGCATCGGAAAAAGATTCTCATTACTCTTGAGAATTGTAACTTTAACAGTGGGAATATACCTATCCAGAACTGATGAATACTCAAGAATTTTCCATGAAACTGCTATCCAATGGGATGAAACTGGCTGTAACCCTACTTGGGAGAAAGACTCTAATAACTCTCAAGAATTGTGACTCTATTAGATAGAATATACTTAGCTGGAATTGATGGATACTCAGAATTTTCTGTGTCACAGATAGAATGATTCATAAACACTTCCTCCTTAAAAAGGGAAAAAGGAAGGAGATGGGAGCAGGGAGAGTATTGAATGTCGGAAATCTCATTAAATTAAGAGGTACCTATGGTCCCTTTTACCTGTGGTAAAAGAGTGGAAAAAGGGAGGAGATGAGAAACACCTGAATCTTCCTTTCAGCAGACTTGGCTTAAAGTTACATTACACATATACTCATTTAACTTAAAAAACATTTTACTTTGCAAGTACTAAAAAGGGAAAAGGGAAGAGGGGAACAGAGGCAGGGAGGCGGGAAGGGGAAGTAACAAAAGGAAGGGAAGGGGAAAGGGGCAACAAAAGAAAGGGGAAATAGTGGGGAGGGGGTGGATATAGGAGGGCAAACAGAGTGAAGGGGGTGGTATTCAGAAAAAAATTACTAGGGAAAATGGATAAAGGGGAAATGGGGGGAAATACAAACAGAGGGAAGATAGCATGGAGGGCAATAAAGAGTTAGTAATTATGACATTTAATGTGAATGGGATAAACTCTCCCATAAAATGAAAGTGAATAGCAAAGTGGATAAAAAACAAGAATCCTTCAATATACTGCTTACAAGAAACCTTTTGAAGCAGAGAGATACATAGAGAATAAAGGTAAAAGGTTGGAACAAAATATATTTTGCTTCAGCTGAAGTGCAAAAAGCAGGGGTAACAATCCATATCTCAGACAAAGCAGCTGCAAAACTAGATTACTTTAAGAGAGATAAGGACAGAAGTTCTATCCTCCTAAAAGTTAAAAGTTACTATAGACAATGAAGTGATTTCAATACTGAATATATATGCACCCAATGGCATAGCATTCAATTTTGTAGAAGCTGAAAGAACTACAGAAATACACAGACAGAAAACTCTTCTAGTGGGAGACCTCAATCTCCAGCTCTCAGATTTAGATAAATCGAATCATAAAATAAAACAAAATAAGGTGGTAAATAGATTTTTAGAAAAACTAGATATGATAGACATATAGGGGAAACTGAATGTTGATATAAAGGAATGTATCCTTTTCTCTGCAGTACATGGCACTTATACAAAAACTGACCATGTACTAGGGCAGAAAAAGCTAATGATAAAATGTAGAAAGGCAAAAATAGTGAATACATCTTTCTCAGATCAAATTGCAATGAAAGTCATATGCAATATTGGGCCATGGAGATCTAGACCCTGAACTAATTGGAAACTGAACAACCTCATTTTAAAGAATGAGTCAATCAAACAACAAATTATATAAAGAATAAATTGCTTTGTCCTAGATAATGACAATAATGGAACAACATACCAAATCCTATGGGATTTACTCAAAGCATCTGCCAGTAGATATATTATATCTTTAAATGCTTACCTGAATAAATTAGAGAAAGAGGAAATCATTGAACTACATATACAACTAAAAGATTTGAGACAGAACAAACTTAAAATCCCCAATTAAATACCAAATTAGAAATTCTAAAAATTAAATTAAAAGAGAAATTTATAAAATCAAAAGCAAAAAAACTATCGAACTAATAATAAAACCAAGACTTGGTTTTATGAAAAAAAAAACAATAAAATAGTTAAACCTCTGGTCAATTTGATTAAAAAAAGAAGAAAAACAAATTGCTATTATTTTGCCCAACTCTATGCCAATAAATTTGACAATCTAAGTGAAATGGCTGAATATTTACAAAAATATAAATTGTCCAGTTTAAATGAAGTGTAGATTAAATATCTAAAGGACCATATCTCCAAAAAAGAAAGTCACCTCCCTAAGAAAAAATCTCCAGGGCCTGATGGATTCACAAGTGAATTCTATGAAACATTTAAGGAACAACTGGTTCCAATTCTACATAAAGTCTTTGCAAAACGAGGGGAAGATGGAACTCTGCTTAACTCTTTCTATGTCAGCAAAATGGTGGTGATACATAAACCATAAAGAGTTACAGCAGGACGTGCTAGAAAGGGAAATACAATTCAATGTAACCTCAAACAATGTGAAATACCTGGGAGTCTACCTGCTAAGGCAGACTCAAGAAACTTTTTGAAAACAACTACAAAAACTCACGCAAATTAAATCAGATTTAAATAACTGGTCAAACATCAAATGGTCATGGATAGGTTGAGCTAATATAATAAAAATGACAATTCTACCAAAATTAACTACCTTTTTAGTGCCCTACCAATCAAAATTCCAAAAAATTACATTAATGAGTTAGAAAATGTTATAAGTAAATTAATATGGAGAAATAAAAAAGATGAGAATTTCTGGGGATTTAATTTAAAAAAGTACAGAAAAAGGTGGCTTTTCCCTACCTGATCTAACATTATATTATAATGCATCAGTTATCAAAACTGTCTGATATGGGCTAAGAAATGGATTGGTGGACCAGTGAAATAGACTAGGTGCAGTCGCAGAAATCGATTATAGTAATCTGCTTTTTGATTAACCCAAAGAGTCCAGCTATTGGATAAAAGCTCTGTCTTGGATAAAAATTGCTGAGAAAATTGTAAATTAGTAGGAAAGAAATTTAGATTAGATCAACACCTCACACACCCTACCATGATAAGATTCAAGTGTATACAGGATTTAGACATAAAAAAGTACTATAAGCAAACTAGTTCAAGGAATACTTTACCTGTCAGTTCTATTTTAAGGAAAGCAATTTATGAAAAAGAAAGAGGTGGAGAACATCATTAAAAACAACCTAGACCACTTTGATTGCATTAAATTAAAAAGTTTTCACAGACAAAATTGGTGTAACCAAGATAAAAAAAAATGTAGTAAACTGTGAAACAATCTTTACATCTAATTTTTTCTGAGAAAGGACTCATTTTTAAAATATGCAAAGTACTTAGTCAAATTTCTTAAAAAGCCATTCCCCAATTGAATTACTGTCAAAGGATATGCAAAGGCAATTTACAGATGAGGAAATCAAAACAATCCATAGTCATATGAAAAATTGCTCTAAATCATTAATTATTAGAGAAATGCAAATCAAAGCTTCTCTGAGGTAACACCTCACACCTCTTAGACTGGCCTATATGACCAGAAAGGACAATGATCATTATTGGAAGGGTTGTGGGAAATCTGGAAATATATTGTTTGTGGAGCTGTGAACTCATCCAACCTTTCTGGACAGCAGTCTGGAACTGAACTGAAAGGCAACAAAGGGCAACAAAAATGTGCATACCCTTTGATCCAGGAATACCACTATGGGTTCTATACCCTGAAGTGTTGATGGAAAAGGGTAAAAACATCACTTGTACAAAAATATTCACAGCAGCCATCTTTGTGGTGGCCATAAATTGAAAATAAATTAAATATCCTTCAATTGGGGAATGGTTTAGCAAACTGTGGTATATATGTATGTCATGGAACACTACTGTTCTATTAGATACTAGGAGGGATGGGAATTCAGCGAAGCCTGGACATATTTGCATGAACTGATGCTGAGCGAGATGAGCAGAACCAGAAAAACACTGTACACCCTAACACCAACATGGGGGTGATGATCAACCTTGATGGATTCACTCATTACATCAGTGCAACAATCAGGATTGTCTGCAGTGGAGAATACCATCTGTATCCAGAGAATTAATTGTAGAGTTTGACCAAAGACCAAGGACTATTACCTTTAATTTAGGGAAATAATCTGATATCTTATTGTCTGACCTTTCTATCTCTTATACTTTATGTTTCTTCCTTAAGAATAAGATTTCTCTCTCATCACATTGAATTTGGATCAATGTATTTACCATGGAAATAATTCAAAGACTGGGAAATTGCCTTCTGTTGGTGGGGGAAGGGCAGTAAAATTAGGGGAATCATTTTAAAACTCAAAATAAATACAGTCTTTAAAAAAAAGGATTATTTAAGAATACTAATTTCCCCCTTTTAATCTTACCAATTTATAGTTTTAATAATATCTTTTAAAAATATCCATTCATTTTACTTAGATTATCAATTTTATTGAATGGTGTCCTTTAATCATTGAACTATGAAATTTGTTTTCTTTTGTTTTTAATCTAATTTTTTTAAATGTGTTTTTCTAGCATTTTTGTAGAAAAGCTGCTAGTTTTCTTTATCTTAAGAGTTTTTTACTTTCAATTAATTAAAAATTAGAAAATTAAAAATTATTAATTTAATTATTAATTAATTTTATTTTCAAGCATTATTCAATTAATAAAATGTACTAACGTTTTCCTTTGCTTTTCATTAATTCCACTTTGGTCTTTAATTGGAGATATTTAATTTATTCTTGTTATTTTCTTATACTTGCATGCCAAATTGATTAGTATGATCAGTCCTCTATTGATATTTAGACATTTAAATTTAGCCATTCAGAGAAATTTAAGGATAGAAAATTTCACTATGTACTGTTTTGATGTTATCTCTCAATTTTGAGAATGTTGTCTCTTTGTTACCATTCTCCTTAATATAATTATTAATTGTTTCTCTAACTTGTTCTTTGCCCCATTATTTTTTTAAGATTTATTTATTTATTTGCCAATGAATTTTAATCCATTTCAACAGTCCTTTATAAAGTACAAATTTTCCTTGAATTATGATCAAAAAAGAGTGTATTTAATATTTCTATTTTCATGCATTTGATTATGATGGTTTCATGGTGCTAAAACAGATTAATTTTTGAAAACTTTCCATTTTCACCTTTGAAAACAAAATATGCCTTTGAGTTCTTATTCAATTTTCTCTAGAGGTCTATTATGTCTAAATTTCTAAAATTCATTCAATTCTCTCTTAGTACTTTTAAAAATTTATTCTATAATCAATTTTATCTAGCTCTAAGAATTCTCCATTAGTATAGTTTTGCTATTTTCCCCTGTAATTAACATACTAATTCACCCCTTCATAGAGATTGGAGTTTTACAGTTATTGAACATTCTCTGTTTGGACATTTTCCAATGTATTGATTGTATGTGCTGATTTTTCTTCTGATTCGTTTTTATTTTAAAAATTCTATTTTCTATATGGAATAATTCTTTGGGAGGAGGAGAGGAATACTGAAGAAAATACTGATAATGAAAAAGTCAAAACTTTTGTTTGAAAAAAGTATGTATATTGCGTTTTGGCAAATTGAACCTATTGAATATGACCTTCTGAAGTATTTTTTCTTTAATTGTTGAGTAAACTACAGAGGTAAGTACTTGCAGTATAATTATGTCATAATCTGTAATTGTACAGATTTGTATCTTCATCATGGTGGTGATTCTGACATTATGCCTATTAAAGCATAATTTAAAACAAAAGCTTGATATATTGTTTCATGCTATAATACTTATCTGTAACTGTATTTCATAAGACATATTCTATTTACAAGAAGTGTCAGAGATAAGACAACTTTACAAAAATGCAGACTTGAGAGTTAAATTATCTTGTCTTAGACCACAAAGAGAAAAAATGCTAATGTTTGACTCTAAATCCAATATTTATTCCACTAGAAAATCTTAGCATTTCAGTCAAGAGCTGAAAGGAAACATAATTTTCCTGTATCCCTAACTATGCTTTATATTCAAGGAGAATTAAGGAATAGGAATTCAAATTTCTGCTTATCAATTTATGTAAATAAATGACAATTAATTTTTAAAAATGCATTTGTTTGGAATAAAGACATTAAGATATTATATTTCAAAAGACCCTCTAAATTAAGTGAAAATATCTGCCCTTACCCGGTCCCTGTGAAGATAAATATTCGTTCATTCATTCATTCATTCATTCATCCATTTATTTATTTGTCTGTTTATTATTTTACATTTCTTCAGTTACACTTAAAAATAATGTTTAGCATTTGCTTTTATAACTTTGAGTTTCAAATTCTAGCTTTTCCTCTCCGACAACTAAACTCATTAAGAAAAATGCAGTTTTATATAATTTAGAAATATGTAGTCATTTAAAACATTTCCATAAAGGTAAATATATGAAAATAATATAGACCCATGCAAAAATAGCTCAATAAAAATAATGTAAAATGAAAAAAATATGTTGTAATCATATAGCTGAGAAAAACTAAGTCATTCACAGTTAATCATCCTGTAATATTTCTGTGTACACATCATCTTTCCCTTTGCATCAGTTAATTTAAGTGTTTTCAGGTTTTTCTAAGCACATTCTGCTCATCATTTCTTATAGCAGAATAGCATTCTATCAAAATCACACTTCGTAATTTGTTCAACAATTCCTTAACTGATAGCTATCCCCACAATTTCCAATTCCATAGGACTATAAAAGAGGTACCACAAAGCTCTTTGCACATACAGTTTCTTTTCCTTTTTGTTTTTCATCTCTTTTGGGAGATAGACTAGTAGGGGAATTACTAGGTCAAAGGTCGTGCATGGTTTTATAGTTGGTTGGACACAGTTGCAAATCTTTTTACAGAATGGTTGAATCAGTTCAAACTTCTCAAACAATTAATTAATTTCTCTTTTTTTCCATATCCCCTCCAATGTTTGGCACTTTTTCCTGTCTTATTAACAAATCTAATAGGTATAATTTAGGATCTGATAATTGTTTTGATTTGCATTTCTCTAATCAATAATGTGTTCAAAAATTTTTTATGTCAATAGATAGTATTGTTAATCTCATGCAAAAATTTGTTCATATCCTTTGATCATTCAGCACTTATTTTATTTTATAAATTTGACTTAGATACTTGCTTTATAATTATTTCACAAGTATTATTGCTGAATGTATTTTACTCCCCACTATCGCTCAGTTTGTTCTGTTCTCTATTTCCTTTCTTCCTGTGACTCCTCAAAGATGTTTAGCTTCTGACATCCACCAGTCTACCATCCTTTCCATCACCTGTATCCCTTTCCTTTCCTACTTTCCATTAGGATAAGATACATTTCATTTCCCAACTGTGTTTGTATGTTACTCCCTCTTTAAGTCAATTCTCATAAGAATAAAGTTCACTCATTCTCCTCACACCTTCCTTTTCTTCCTCTCTATGATAAATGCTTTGTATGAGATAATTGGCCCAATTTTACCTCCCCCTTTCTCCCAGTATATTTCTCTTTCACCCCTTAATTTTATACTTTGATAACATCCCTTCATATCTAATTCACGTCTGTGTACTCCTACCCTCTCTTTTTCTGTCTGTCTCTCTCTCTCTCTCTCTCTCTCTCTCTCTCTCTCTCTCTCTGTCTCTCTCTTCTCTCTATTAGTCTGCTTGTCTGTCTGTCTGTTTGTCTCCTTTTTTGCACACATACAGACATATACAAATACACACACACACACACACAACTTCTAAATAGCTTAACAAGGAAAAAAGTTTTCATGAGTTGTCAATTTCATCTTCCTATATAGGAACATAAACAGTTCAACATCATTAAGTCCCTTACAATTTCTCTTTAATGTCTATCATTATGTGCATCACTTGAGGCTCAAATCTGAAATACAATTTGTTTTTAATTTCAATTCTGGCCTTTTCATCTGAAAAGTTTGAATGTTCCCAATTTAATTGAATGTCTATATTTCCCCCCTGAAGGACTATACTCAGTGTTTTGGGTAATTGATTCTTGTTTGTAATCCCAGCTCTTTTGTCATTCCAGAATGTCCTATTCTACATCATATACTCCTTTGCTGTTAAAACTTGTGTTATCTTTACTGAAATTCCATGATATTTAAATTCTATCCTCCTAGCTGTTTACAATATTTTCTCCTTAGCCTAGGACCTCTGTACCTTGGCTATAATATTCCTGGGAATTCACATGTTGGGATTTCTTTTTAGTATATGAAAAGTAGATTTTTAAAATGTCTGTTCTGCACTTGCCTTCTAGAATATCAGGGCAGTTTTCCTTAAATATTTCTTGAAAAATGAAATATAAATTCTTTTTATGATCATGGCTTTCAAGTAATCAAATATTTCTTAAACTATCCCACCTGTATGCATTTCCCAAGTGACTTGTCTTTTTAATGAGATATTTCACCCCACTTTCCATTTCTTCCTTCTTTTAGTTTTTCCTTTGTTATTTCTTGATTTCTCTTTGTCATTAGTTTCCATTTACTAACTTGTGATTTTTAAGGACATTTTCTTCAGTGATTTTTTATATGTCCTTTTCCATTTTGTCAATTCTGCTTCTATTTATTATTATTTCTATTACTATTAATACTATCATCATCATTATCGGTATTGTCCATGACATTTTGTTCCCCTTTTTCCATTTAACCAGTTCTGCATTTTGAGACATTCTCCTCCTTCTTGTTCTCCTTTTACACTTGACCTAATCTGTTTTTTAATTGTTATTTTATTTTTCCAGATACATGTTACAAAGAGGTTTTTTAATATTCATTCATATATATATGCATAATTTTAAGTTTCATATTTTCCTTCCACTCTCCCTTCCTACTCCCCCTACCTTCAATGATGAACAGTCAGGTGAATATTGTACATATACATTTCTACTAAACATGTTTACAGATTAATCATTTTTGGTATGAGGAATTAGGATTAAGGGAAAGAAACACATTAATAGAGAATTTTTTAAAAAAGTGAATGCAGTGCTCATCAGAATTTGAAGGGGCTTTTGTTTATTTTGTTATGTTTTATTTTGTTTGGCTTCCTCTGATGCAGATAACATTATCCATAGCCAGTCTGATAGGGTTGTCCTAGTTCTCTAAATTGCTCAGAGGAGTTGCATATATCAAGGTTGATCATCTAACAGTATTGATGTTGATGTGTACAATGTTTTCTTGGTTCTGTTCCCTTCACCCAGCATCAGATCTTGTGATTCATTCCATGCTTCTCTAGAATCCAACCATTTAGGGTTTCTTATAGAAGAATACTATTTCAACCATTCCCCAATTAATGGGCACTCCTTCAGTTTTCAATTCTTTACCCCTACAAAAAAGAACTGCTATGAATATTTAGGAACATGTGGACGCTTTCACATTTTTTATGATTTCTTCTGGATATAGGCCTAGTAATCTAATTACTGGGTCAAAGGGTATGAACAGTTTCATTGTTCTTTGGGCTTAGTTCTATATTACCTTCCAGAAGAGTTGGATAAGTTCACAACTTCACAAGCAATTCATTAATGTCCTAATCCTCCCACAATCTCTTCAACATTGATCATTTTCCCTTTTTCTCATCTTAGCCAATCTAATAGATGTGAGGTGATATGTCATAGTTATTTAAATTTGCATTTCTCTAATTAATAATAATATGTAGCATTGTTCATATGATTATATATAAATTTGACTTCTTCATTTGAAAGCTGTTCATATCCTTTGAGCAGTTATCAATTTGGAATGACTTGTAACCTTATAGATTTGATGTGATTATCTATGTGATTTAGAAAAGAGACCTTTCTCATAACCCCTAGATGTGAACATTGCTCTCCAGCTTTCCGTTTTTGTTATAGTTTTGATTTCATTAGGGAAAACTTTTTATTTCAATATAGTCAAAATCATTAATTTTGCAATTTATAATGTACTCTATTTCTTAGTCATAAATTTCTCCCCTTTCCATAGATATGATGGATAGAGTATCAATTCTAATGACCAATTAACTTGTCTCTGGTTTTGCATATGTCAAAATCCTGTACCTATTATGACCTAATTTTCAATTATGGTGTGAGATGTGGGTCTACGTCCAGTTTTGTCATATTATTTTCCAATTTTCCAAACTATTTTGGTCAAATACTAAGTTCTTAACCCAGAATATAATGTCTTTGGATTTGTTACTGTAGTCATTTATTAATATTTCTTTTGAACCTATCCTAATCCACTAATCTATTACTCGATTCCTTAACCAGTACTAGGCAGTTTTGATGACTGCTGCTTCATATGTTAGTTTTAAATTTGGTAGAGCTAGACCACTTGCATTTACCTTTTATTCATAAGTTCCCTTGATATTCTTGACCTTCCATTGCTCCAGATGTATTTTTAACTCCTTTTTTCTAGATGGATAAATCTAGTCTAATTTTTAGTCTCATTTTCTTCAATATATTCTTGTCTCCTTTACCAAGTTGGTGAATCATTTTTCATGATTTTATTGAATCATTCTCATTTCTCATCCCAATTTTTACTCCTTGTCTCTTCCTTGATATTCAAAATCCTTTTGAACTCATCTATGTTCTGATATCAATTCATATTTTTCTTGGGAATGTGGAAGCTTTGACTTTGTTACCTTCTTCTGAATTTGTTTTGATCTTTCTTATCATCATAGTAGCTTTCTATGGCAGATTTTTTCTGTTGTTTGCTCATTTTCCCAAACAATTGCTTGATTTTAACTCTTCATTAAAATATGACTCTCCTCCCAGGGTAGAGGGTGCACTGTCCCAAGTTTCTATTGTGTTCTGCAGCTATTTTAAGAAAAACTTCTGAGGACCTGTAAGTTCTTAGCTCTTCCAAGATTTTATGAACAAAGGAGATTTTTCTACTCTCCTATCCTGTGCTCTGGTTAATGAGAGACCAGAAGCCCTACTTTCTACCCTGGGATTATGAGAAGGGTCACTATTCTGGCCCCAAGATCACTACATTTGCTCTCTACTCTGACCCCAAATTCTGAAGCTCCAGAGTTCTTCCTTGCCCTGGGACTGCCACCAATTAATGTGACCAGGTTAAGAATATGGGCAAAGAAATGTAGTCCTGCCTCAGTTCTAGGAAAGAGACCCCTGAAATCTCTTTCTGATCAATTATTTGACCCCCTTATGATCCATGGACTGGTTTTTGTTGATAGTGATTCAGTGCTTCTCATGACCTGCTCCTGGTTTGCTGAGGCAAGGTTTGTGGTGGCATTATCTGCACTGGATTGTGCTCCACACTCACTCACATGTAATAGGGCTTTTCCTGCAAAAATTCTAAGTTGTCTTTGGTGTTTGTGTCCTGAGACATCTTGAAAATGTCACTGGTACCATTGATTCATCTCCAGGAGATCCTCCCTTGGTATTGGTTCTGAGGTTATGCTGACATGCTCTACCCCTCTGGTGGTGCAATGGAATCTTTCTGATAGCCTTTGAAGTTTTTTTGGACTGGAAAACTGTTTATCTCCATCTTTTTATAGGTTTTGTCACTCTAAAATTTTATCACTCTAGAATTTAAAAGGCATTTGAAGACAATTGGAGTAAGTTCAGGGAGTTCCTTCCATTATACTGTCATCTTGGCTCTACCCCTGAGTAAATATTTTTAAGGAAGATTTTAATTTTGTGGACAGCAATAAAGATTTAGCCATTTTGAAAGTCCATAGGCACAGCTTGTATAATACATTTTATATTGCTCCTCCCCAATTTAAAACATTTATTGCATACACATAGTTCAAAAATCCCATTTTTTGTTTAACATAAATACAAAAATGAATGAGACCTTTTAAAATGTCCCCAAGTCTCTTATTGTCAAGCATGATAGATAAGATCTATAGATAAGACAATTTCAACACAAATTCAAATATAAATTCATTGTAGAGGTTTTGATATACTTCTGTGCCACTTTTTTGAATTCCTTGACAAACTCCTATTTTTATCAAGATATCAGATTGTTTACTTGATTTCTTAATAAATAGCATTGACTCAAATTGCATCAAATTATAATGATTTATTATCTTTCCTCCTTTTCAAGTATCTTTCAAGAATACACAACCATTCTCACTAGCCAAAATATCATCCAAAGCCATATCATTTCCTAAACTATCTATGCCACTTCCTCCAGGTCTATTTTCTTTCACACTTTACCCCCCCCTTCCCACCCAGGGTATTTAACCCCTCGTTAAATGAAGCACCAGTTAGTTATGAGAACCCCTGATCTAATTAACTTAAAGAATCTTGAAGATCTCTAAGTACTGGGAGGTTCTGGTGGACTCACCTGAGAATTTTTCAACTGATTGTAACAGAGGTTGACTCACATCCTCACAGTTTATGATAATCTCACTAGACAAGGTGTTAAGTGAGTCAAAGTATAATGAGATATAATTAAAGTTAACACCCCTGCTTTTGTTCATGGGATTCTGTCTCAAACATAGTGATGTTATCTTGGACTTCCTCAATTGAGAGAAAAGACCCAATTATACCCATATCCTTGAGCTTCATTCTCGTCAATTATCTTCTACCCTCTAATTATCCTTAGATAAAAAAAGTTCTAAAGATTTAGAAGTATTATATCTTCCCTTTTAGGGTTGTATACAATTTCACAGTTGACCAACAGTTGTTTAAAATGGTTTTCCTTTTTCTATTCCCTTTTCATTTATCTTTTTATACAATTCTTCAGTTGTGCATTTGGTGATTGAATTATCTGTTTAGTTCTGGTCTTTGCATCAGGTTTTTCTGAAAGTCCTCTATTTCATTACACATCCTTCTTATTCCCTAACAGAATAGGCAGAACTCTGTGCTACTTCTGAAGAAGATTGATTAGTATTGACTGAAAGAATGAAGGAAATTTTTTAAAACTCTACTAAGTATTTTATTTTTTACCCTGATGCATATAAAAAAAAATTCACATTCATTTTCAAAACTTTGAGTTCCCACACTTGGAACTCAAATCATGCTACTACACACTTATTGAGAAGGTAATCTATACAGGCTAGGAATCTGTAGCCATGCAAAATATTTCCATTAATTTTCATGTTGTGAAAAAATATTGACCAAAAAAACTCAAAGAAATGAAAAAAGCAAAAAAAAATGATATTGTGTAATCTGCAAACAGAAACTAAAATTTCTTTCTCTGAGAATGGATAACATTTTTCATCATAAGATCTTTAGCATTGCCTAGAATTGTTATAATTTTTGAACTGTTATATTGCAGAGAATAGTTAAGTAATTCACAACTGATCATGCTTCAATATTCCTGTTACTTTGTAGCTAGTACAATTTATAAGCTCACATAAATATTTCCAGGTTTTGCTGAGAGCATTTTGCTCATCACTTCTCATAGCAGAATAATTTTCCATCACAATCACATATCAGAATTTGTTCACCCATTCTGTAATTGATAGGTATCACCCCCCTCCCCTCAATATTTAATTCTTTGTCACCAGAAAATATTTTCTATAAATATCTTTATATATATATATATATATATATATATATATATATATATATATATATATATATATAATGGTCTTTTACTTGTTTTTTGTTTTGTTTTCTTTTTCTCCTTTGAGATTCAGACCTGGCAGTGGTACTGTTAGGTCAATGGTTATGCCTGTTTTTTATAATCCTTTGGACAAAGTTCCTAATTGCTCTTCAGAATGGTTGAAACAGTTCACAGCTCCAATAACAGTGCATTAATGGTATGTTTTTCTCCCTCCTTATAAGGAAATTTGAGTTTAGGATCTTTTTTACTTCTCTCTTTTCTATATCTTTCCATCTTTTCAATTAACTTCACTATTTCATATCTCCTCAATGTTTAATTCACCAACTAATAATTTTTGTACATTTAACAAGGTGTATATATATATACATATATATATATATATATATATATATATATATATATATATATAATGAATAAATATATGTGCTGATACCTAAAGGTCAGAAAAAAAAAATTTCCCATTTCCTTTCTCCAAAACCCTTTATCCAAAGAACTGAAAGCACAAAAATGTTCCAGTTAAAACCGGAATCATTGGCTCTAACTCACTGACATCACAGATGTATGTGAATATTTGAACATGACATTTGGAGAAGTGGTGGAAGATAGAATCAAAGCCCTCCTTCCACTGTGATATCACTTCTCTAATGATTCACCACCTCTGCTTTGTTGTGGAAATATTGTATCAGTCTTAAGTATACTTCTTAAAATGAAAAATAGAAAAAATAAATTAGAGAAACTTCAAGTAATGAATGGAATACTGTTCTCCTACACTTCTTCACAAGGAACATTCTCATACCTCTTAAATGCTTGTTTGTGTTTCTTTTAGAAACTCATATTATGATGCTGTCTGTTCCATCAAAAGTTAAATATATGAGGACCACAAAGCAATTTAGCTTGATTTAAAATCACTTCTCTATATGTTAGTAACACATAAGAGCCTTCTCCTAAAATTGCAGCAATCCTCAAAGAATTTGAAAATGAATATCACACAGAAAGCTTTTGAGAGACACACAAGTAATGTTAGCAAGTTGCAACATGTAACCAATGATGGATTTTGAAGATTAGTAGAGACCTTAGAACATAGAATTACTCTATAAATGTTTTATATATCTAAAATATGCCATCAGAAAAAATTGTAATAGGGAAAGAAGATATACTGATCAAATAGTTATCTCTTGATGGCAAGCAGATAATCCAGGTGATATAATTATATTCTCAAAATATCAGAAAAAAATCATAGAAGGCATTAACTGAAACCCTGGTGAATAGAAAAATATTGAAAAGAATAATTGAAAGGGCAAAAATGTTCGTTACAACATGAATCATTGGGTCTAACTCAATAACATCACAGATGTATGTGAATATTTGTTTATATATGTATGTATGTATGTATGTATTTGTCGGATTTTAGGTTTTTTGCAAGGCAATGGGGTTAAATGACTTGCCCAAGGTCACACAGCTAGGTAATTATTAAGTATCTGAGGCCAAATTTGAATGCAGGTACTCCTGACTCCAGAGCCAGTGCTCTATCTAATGTACCACCTAGGCACCCCTGTATATGAATATTTTAACATGACATTTGGTGAATTGGAGGAAAATAGAATCAAAAGAACTTTGAATGTTCATAAGCAGCTAAAGGTATATATAAAGATTTGGACAAAGTTATCTTGATTTATTAAATGCTAGAAGGTGAGACAGAATGTAAATAAAAGAAGCATTACAGTGAATACTGGTGGTGATTAACAGTTTGTTAACAACTAAAATGAATAACCTATTAAAAGAATAAAAAATAAATTATATGTAACTAACATTTTATGTACTATACATTTTACCAGTATCTATAATTATGGATCATTCTTCATATTGGAATTCATTACATGAATTTTGAATTTAGATTTTTTTTTACTGTAGAATTTTAGATATGATTAAACCTATGATTTCATCTTTGAGAATGAAGACTGACCAACGAACATCAGCATCTCTAGAACTTGGTGTCCTAGAGCATTGACTAGGGCATTGGGTAATTAATCAAACACTAGCAGATAATATGTCACAAAAGCAGGACTTGAAATCAAATTGCTTTATCTCTGCCTTGACTTTACAAAAACCAATGAACAGTTAGGAGTACATAGGATTCACTTAGACCTACTACCTAAACTATAGACTATTTTTTCTGCCATTCATTTTTTATTCTATGTATAATTTTCATACAAAGCAATTTTGATATTCCTCATTCTAAAAATAAACATCTAATATGAAACAATAGAAACAACCTAACAGTCAGGAAGATCTGAGTTAATGTTCTACTTTTGACAGACACTAATTGTGTAACTCAACCTAAATACTCTAAGAAATGTTTTAAGTATATAAGTTGCAGAAAATTCACTTGAATTTCTAGAGATTGTCTTCTTATCTAAAAGTTCTCTGAATTAATCAAAACACTTCAAGTTCAATTCACTTCCTGTTATATTGCATTAGTTTTTCTGCTCTTGTAGTTTTGTTGATTCTCTAATCTTTACCCTCATCCTCTAACACAAACTGATTTGCAGTTACGGCAAATGCTTTAAATTACATGCCAATAAATTGAAGTGTGTATCCATTAAAATACCAAAATTGGTCATTAAAGTAATGGTTTAGGATTAGCTCCCATGGGTGTGATGAGGATAAAGTGATCAATAAGAGCCAGTATGTATTTATCAGTCATACGATTATCAGAATTTCTTCTTTTTTTAAACAAAAATTATTTTCTTTGAAGGAAAAATTACACTATGCTCCCATTTGTCACACAATATAAAATTAGACCAAATGATTGAGAAAAAAAATGTTAGCAAAATTCAAACAGAAAGGTCAATAGTTTTATGTAAAAGAAATCCTGTTATAACATATTATTATCTTGAACCTGTTTGTGAAACAAATTATAACCCCCTTTGGAAAATTATTACCTGATTGTTTCTGTTTTTTGTTCCAATTTGATCATTATTTATTGATCACTTTTTTGTGCCCAGAGTTGTGTTACGTCATAATATGGAGTTTAATGCCATAATGCATTAAATGTGATTGGACTCTGATTTTGAGATTACGTGCTGAGTGAAGAGGCAGCATTTAGTTCAATTAATATATAGAAATGCCTAATCCATATGAAGAACTAAATGTTGGAGATGCATTGGCGAATATGAAGGAATATATGTTGGGGCTGTTTTAATTTTAGAAAGGCTTTATTTATTTTGATTTTTACAATTTTCCTCCCAATCTTGCTTCCCTCCTCCCACCCCCCACAGAAGGCAGTTTGTTAATCTTTACATCATTCCTATAGTATGCATTGATCTAAATAGAATGTGATGAGAGAGAAATCATATCCTTCAGGAAGAAACAAATAGTATAAGAAATAGCAGAATTACATAATAAGACAACAATTTTTTTTTAATTAAAGGTCTTTGGTCTTTGTTCAAACTCCACAATTCTTTCTCTTGATAGAGATGACATTCTTGATTACCGATATCCCAAAATTGTGCCTGATTGTTGCCTTGTTGATATGAGCAAGTCCATTAAGGTTGATCATCACTCCCATGTTGCTGTTAAGGTGTACAATGTCCTTGTTCCTCTGATATTGCTCAGCATCAGTTAATGCAAATCCATCCAGGGTTACCTGAATTCTCATCCCTCCTGGTTTCTAATAGAACAGTTGTGCTCCATCACATCATCACATACATATACCACAGTTTGTTAATCCATTTCCCCAATTGGTGGACATGCCCTCAGTTTTCATTTCTTTGCTACCACAAACAGAGCTGCTATGAACATTTTTTGTACAGATAATGCTTTTTCACTTTTTCATAATCTCTTCAGGACATTGACCCTGTAATGTTATTGCTGGATCTAAGGGTATGCACATTTTTGTTGCCTTTTGTGCATAATTCCAAATTGTTTTCCAGAAAGGTTGGATGAATTCACAGTTCCAACAAATAGTGCATTAGTGTCCCAGATTTCCCACATCCCTTGCAAGATTGATCATTGTCCTTTCTGAACATATTGGCCAGTCTGAGAGCTGTGAGGTGGTACCTCAGAGATGTTTTATTTTGCATTTCTCTAATAACTTGTGATTTAGAGCAATTTTTCATTACTATGGTTTGTTTTGTTTTTCTCATTTCCTCTGTAAATTGCCTTTACATATCCTTTGACCATTATTCTATTGGGGAATGGCTTATCTTTTAAAAAAAAATTGAGTCAGTTTTCTATATATTTTAGAGATAAGCCTTTTGTCAGAAACACTAGTCATACGTCACACCCCATACCAAGGTAAAATTAAGATGAACACAGGATCTAGGAATAAAAAAAAAAAAACAATATTATAAGTAAACTAGGAGAGCAAGAAATAGTTTACCTGTCAGATCTATGGAAAGGGAAACAATTTATGACCAAGGAAGAGATCGCGAGCACCATTTAAAAATAAGTTCAAATAATTTTGATTACATTTTATTAAAAATCTTTTCCACAGACAAAACCACTGTAACCAAGATCAAAAGAAATATATGTTTTTTTTTTATCACTTACATCACTGTGTTTGAAATCTGACTTGATAAGTGAGTACTTCTATATCCACATCAGTCTTTTCAGGCAAATCCTATTTTTTCCATTTTCATTGGAATGTTTCTTTTGCATCTTTAGAAATTTATTTTTTGGCAATATCTCAAGTCTGAGTTCCTCAGTAGAATTTTAGTCAATTGAATAGGTAATCTCTCTTTGCTTACGCTTTCTCTGTCTCTATTTTTGCCTCTCTATTTCTGTCTCTTCATTTCTTTCTGTATCCCACCTGTCATGCTAAGTCTCCAAGGGTTGTCCTAGCTACTCTAGTTATTCAATAATGATAATTCTGGTTGATATGCATAGGCAGTCTTCTCTCTCTCTCTCTCTCCTCACAATGACCAGAAGCCTTATTCTACTTCTTCTAAATAAAATCATCATTCTCTAACTAATCAACAGGTGAACTTTGGAGCCTGAAGATCATGAGAAATGACCTAAGAGCTACCTCTTAGGTAGCTGAGAGCTCACATTACAAACTTACCATCCATTCTTTATATTGAAAGTCATTTCTATATGCTTTGGAATTCATGACCTTTTTTCACAGTTTGTATACAACTGACCTGAAACTTGACATGCCAGAGATAATGGAAATCAAATTCTCTGACAAGCAGAGTAAACTCCACCAATAATATCCAGGCAACCAGGTCCACTGTCATATAATGTCTATCTTCAAAATGTCTTTTTGGCATGGGTGCCAATTTTTATTCCTATTATGTGAAACCAATGTGGCATTAAAAAAAGAGGTGAATACTTCTGTTTTAAATTCCTTGTCTGGCATAGCAATTAGCTGTATTTCTAAGAATTCGAACAGGTCTTTTCTGACATCTAAGTAAACCCTCTCACTTCTGATCTGGAGTCTTCTTAACCAAAATATTGTGAAAAGCAATTTTGACCTATTAAAAATTATGCAGCTTTGATAGTTTAAAATGAATTAAAATATTGTAGCATAAGCAAAGTGAGATAAAATGGACTGGGGATAAGTGAGTTTGACATTAATCCTCTTAAGCTAGATATTGAAAAATATGTAAGATTTTAATAGACTGAGCTGGAAAAGAGGTTTCAGGTCAAAGGGAATAAAAGCATAAGAAAGGCAAAAAAGATATTAGATATACTGCATGAGAATTGTACTTACATTTTTAACTTTTAAATATTAAAAAATGACTTGGGGGTTAGCTGAAAAAAAATCAGTCTAACTGAAAAGAATTAGGAAATTTTGCTGCCAATCCTTGCATGTGACTGTTATTTTGAGTTTGAAGTCTAAACAAATTCACTTGTAGATCATCTATTCTTAACCTATTTCTTGAGTTACTATTGCATCTTTAATTAATACTGAACTCTATTGTGATCCAGGGTTATGCCAAATTATCAGTTTCTTTTTGATAAAAATTGTAATTTCTTTTAATTTATTAACTCTATTTAACTAAATGTTACTTAATGAATGAGTTTCCTTTACACTTACTAATTAATTATATTTATCTTTGTTTCAAAATATTATTAGTAGCAACGTAATGCATTAACATGTGAAAACAGTATTAAATGAAAGATATCGACATTTTTATTTATTTTACAATGTTTTCACTCTGATCATTGTCAATGCCAAATTTAAACCTTTAACATTTAATAGCTGACTTATTTTCACTTGGTAATTCAAACTCAAAATATTTAATTTTTCCAAATAATGATTAAAGTTTTTTAAAATTTCTTCATATTTTCTTTATCATTAGTCCATTTTCTGTCTTCATAAATAAATGAAGCAAACACTCTTTTTCAAAATCATGTTTCTTGTTAGTTCTTCACAGAATCTGTAGTATTTTCCTCATAAAAATATCTTCAGAAATATTAATTAAATAAGACTTTAGAAAATTATAAGAAATCAAAAATATCTAAAATTTAGAAAATCGTAATCTATTCTCTCTCTCTCTCTCTCTCGCTTTCTCTCTCCCTCCCTCCCTCCCTTTCTCTCTCTCATTATTCATTCAAAGATCTTCATGGATATTTCCTAAACAAATACTTTCTGATTTCATAGAGAAAGGAACACATAGAATTAATGAAGACTTGTGGATTGTGAATAAATGAACCCATACTCTATACTCTTAAAATCATAGGGAGATATATTTCTCATCAAGCTATTATGAAACTATCATTTTAAACTGATAGCATACATTTTCCACTTATAGCTATAGAAAAAATTTCTGGGCACTCATTTGACTCTTAAATACATATGGAAAATTTCCAAAATCTTTACATGATAAGCATTCAATAAAGAGTGACATGCTTTTATTTGAAGCTTTGAGCAAATGATCAAGAGTATTTTAATGTGAAAATTAAGAGGAAGAAAACAATTTATTTGTTTCAATGTGAATATAAAATACCAGAAGTCCATAGAAAGTGAAGAAACCTACTGATATATGAGAAAATTTCAAATGTGACACTAATTATACCCATGACTTCAAATATTCATAAGTGAGAAAGGTAGGAAATAAACCACATAAAGATATCTTAATATAAAGAGATTAAATTTGACCTCTACTTTGAGACTAAGTAGAATTTTATTCATATGAAACTGAAAATTGAATTGAAGGAGAGACAGAGAGATTGTGAGAGGAAAAAAAGGCAAAGGGTGACATAGTTTACAGGACTAATTACTAAGTTATCATCTCTAAACTAAGCATTCACATAACACAAAAAGGATGGTTACAAGACAAGGCAACTACAAGAAGATTTAATATCAAAAGATTAGAATACTACTCCACATCTGAAAAGGTTGTTTCTAACCTGGAGAGAAATATGAGCCAACACTTCATTGGCAATAGAAGTTCAGAAAAGGAGTGGAAAATTTCAGACATATTTTATAAATGTTCATTTACTCATCTGAGACAGAACACACACACACATCAAAATCAATTTGACAAAAATGATAGGAAATTCAGAAGTTTCAAAATTAGAAACAAAACTCCATAGGGCTTGCCTGCCTGAAAGTTCATTCATCTTTAAGAAGACAAGACTTAACTCCATCAATTGTAAAGTGCAAGCAGAGCTTAGAGATATATAGAATTTTCAGCTCACTGAAAAAGCAAAAAATATTAAGTTTTATGCAGTAACAATCCAAGATTCTTTTGTGATAATCTGAAGGGTTTTACTGGCAAAAAGATCCATTCATGTATCTCAACCACTTTGGGCTGCTTAAATGATTAATGATCAGGACTTGATCCTATGGATTTGTGTTGAACAATTTAATAATGTTCTCAACAAACAATAATTAATCAATATTGAAGCCACTGACTCTAAAATTAAAGTTGATGTCAAACATTCTCTAACTGAACTTCCAATTGAAGAAGAGGTTTTGAATGACATTAGACTCCTCTAGCATTTCAAAGTTCCTGGCTATGTTTCTGTTCTAGTCAAGGGTTAGAAGGAAGGGGCTCCAGTGCTCATAGAAAAGCTTGGTGAAATTTTATGTGTTATAAGGCAAGAGGAGGTCTTCCCTATGGAGTTCAAGGATGTCTCAGAGTCCATCTCCATAAAGGAATAGAACATAGGGATGCACTATGACAGTCAAATGGAACTCTCTTTCTCTTAGTCATTGCTGGCAGGATACTTGCCAAAGTATTCTTTAGTAAGTTGATCCTGCATGTGGAAAATAGCCATCTACTGGAGAGCTCATGTGACTTCAGAAAGGGCCAAGGAAAAGTCTTTGTTCCTTGAAAGCTCCAGGAGAAATGCCAGGAGTAAAAAACCAAGTCTGTAAACAATGATGTTAATCTATCAAAAATATTTAATACTTTCAGTCTTGAGGAATTGTGGGAAATTATGACAAAATTTGTTTGCCTAAAGAAGTTTATTAATATTGTATGTCAGTTTCATTACATTTGAACAGATTCTGGTTATTAGACAATGTAATACTATGTGATTCATGCCATGTTGTTAGTATGATGTTTTCAGTGATGTTATCAGTCACCCTCATTTGGGGTGAAAATGGTGTAAAGCTCAGCTATTCTAGGAATGCAAATTATTTAGCTTGAAAAGGTTTAAGGACAAGACTAAAGTACAGTGAGATGCAGCACATAGATTTTTTTTTTCTCAGTTAACTGGGTGTTCAATGAAACTTTGGAGGTAGAGATGCAACAAAGTGTGAATCAATTCCCTCATGCTTGTGTTAATACTGGCCTAGTACTTCCCAACTAGAAAACACTATATCCATCATATAAGTATATGAGTGTGTGTGCATACTTACATATACATATATATCTATACACACACAAACATATATATATATGTGTATATATATATATACATATATATCTATACACACAAACATATATATATATAGAACCATTGGTCACATCAAATGGAGAAATGCATGGATAAGTTCATTTACTTTAACAATATAGATGAAAAGGTTGATGTACGCACTACCAAAACAAGTTCAGTAATTGGAAGACTACAAAGGAAAGTGTAGGAGAGAAAAATGCCTACCAAACCAAAGGTTGATAAAGCTTTTGTATTGACTTCATTGTTATATTTTTGTGAAACATGGACTGGATGCTAGCATTATACCAGAAAACTGACTCATTTTAATTTTAATTGTCTTAGGAATAGTCTGATGATGCCCTAACAAAATAAGATACTGAAAACTAAGGTCTTTTCTTGGACTGAAGTGAAAAGCTTTCCAAATCTATTGCTGATAACATAGCTCTAATAGGCTGACTATATTTTTCTAATGCTAAAAGTACCCCCCCAACCAAAGAGGTCAGAAGAAGTGGTACAGATATACTCTAAAGATCTATCTGAAGAACTTCAGAATCATTTTGAATTATGGAAGACACTGGCACAAGAATGCCTGCATCAAAGAAAGTGATATACTTTATGAGTGGAGCAGAATTACAGTAACTCAAAAGAAATATGAAATTCAAAAGTTAAGAGATATTTCTGCTCTAAATGTTAATATGGTCTTTTTGTACCTGATCTGTGGAATAGCCTTCAAGTTTATATAAATCTAATGCACAGTCAGTCACTGGCTCTTTGGGAATGGGGGACAACACCATTATTTAAAAAGAACAGAGTAGATAAATGGTGGTGATGATGAAATTACATGGCATATCAAAGAGAAAATTTGAGAAAAGCAGAAATCAACCTGATAGAAAGTATGTAGATAAGGATCAATGGCCATGAAATAGAAGCAATGAAAGGATATTTCAAACCACCTAAATAAAAGGCATTAGATCATAAGTTTTGGATACATATAATGGCAAGACAGTATATTATAGTAGTGATGAAAAATTTCAATTATCCAGTTATCTATTGAAATCCTTTCCCCTGCTTAAAGAACAGTTTGTTCATTCTTTACATTGCTTGGTGAATTTATGCATCAAAAAGTGAAAGCAAGAAAAACAAATTATTTGGACTTAGTCTTGGAGAAACTAAAGTCAAAAATGGGAAGTTTAGGAACAATAATAGGAATGTGAAGAGACCATCTTAGAGTGATAATTCTAATGAGGAGCAAAATGTTATACATAAACTATTAAATCACAGAAAATTAATTGATAAAATTAATTCAAAAAAAGACACTTGGAAAATGTAGTGAGAGTAGTGAACTCAACACACTCCCAGTAAAATGCTTGTCCTCCTCTATCTATACCACAAATCCTATGGTATAAAATTATTTTTTCCACACTTGCTGATAATTAAGCTATGGTTGATCCTGAAAAAAAGCCACTAGATACTCTTGGGTCTTTAATTTTTATGTTGCATGGTTACAATACCTTTAGTTCTATCAGAGAGCTGATTCTTGGTATTAAAAGATACAGAAGACAGTGATGAGTCCATGAGCTACATCCTACACTTCATTTAATTTCAACCTTCCTATATGTGCATCTGGATGAAAATAAATAATTAATTAAAAAAATAATTTCAACCTCTCTAATAGGTATCCTAAAATTGAGTCTTTTCTCCAAGTAATATAAAGAAATTATGCTTGGATGCTTACACAAGAGAGAAAAATGCAGAAACCGATTTCAAATCAGAACTGTTGTGTTGTCTGGAAGCAAGAAAAATCACATGAGAAGTTCCAGTTGCTTCAAGGAACTGTTTTGATGGTGGAGAGGTGGAACCATGAGAAGTGACAATATAGCGCAGTATGTAAACAAGAAAGTCAGAGACATCCTGATGCCAAAATGAAACCATCATTTCCTCTTGTTTAAAACTAACTTGAAAAGTATATAGTTTTATAGAAAGGGGTCAGAGCAGAGGGCATTGTCTATGCACCAGAGGTACCAGGATAGAGGTTCTGGTTGGCATGCGAGAATTAGTTTCCCGGAGTGGCAAGGACCATCAGAAATTGAGAAAAGAAGGGTGACAAATTAATTCATAACTTTGCCTTAGTAGAATGTTTTGGTTGTTTGGGAAATAAAAAACAACTGAGTCCTTTGTTTCATCCATAATTAAAATGCGATACATATTGGAGAACACTAGTACCTTTGTTGAATTCACTCAGAAGTGAATTAAATTTAACTACTTCTTGACCACTTGATACCCAACTCCATAAAATCTGATGACTGTGACTCACATCACTGTTGTGAAACTATTCTTAACACTGACATCTTAATTGCTAATGCCAGTGGAACTTTTTTGCCTGCATTCCCTTTTTTGCCTTTATGCAAAATATGATCACTTTGATATCTTCCTTATTTTTTCTCCTTACTAATAGTCAGTCTTCTCCCACCCCCTAAATGCAAAAATCCTCCCTTATCCCACCCACTGTACCTCCTTTTATTATACTTAACTAGACTAGGTCTGTCTCTATGCCAATGGTTCAAAAATGTTTTCTGACCTCTCCAGAGCTCCAGTATCTGCATACCACACAGGTCCAACTAGACATTTTAGACCAAGTCAAATTTCAATGACTCATTCCCTTTTCCCAATAAAATTCATGATTCTTCCAATTTTCCCAAGGCTGGAAGATTAGTGTCATTTTTGACTCTCCTGCTGAACTCCCAAAATAATTGCCACATCTCTGGATTTGAAACCTGTTTCTCTTGAATATTTCAATTCTGTCACCAGCTAAGTTCATGCTTGTTGCATTTAATTTGAAGTATTGTCCAAGTTTTTAAACTGATCTCTAAATTTCTCTCTCTCTCTCTCTCTCTCTCTCTCTCTCTCTCTCTCTCTCTCTCTCCTTTATTTGAGAGTAACTAGTTAGTTTCCTAAGGTACTAGGCATAATGCTCATAACTATCCTTTGTGTTTTTCTTTAATTTCTGATCATTCCAGATTATTTTGCTAGGTATTTAATATCTTGGAATCGTATCCATACCATCCCCCTTGGAGCTTCATGTGGCTACATGGAGATTATCTTATGCTGTACTGCTTTTTTCCCCTCATTGTTAGCATTTTATAGTAGTAGTAGATTAGAACAAAGTTATCATAATAGCTTACATATATTTTAGCAAAACGTGCCATAAGGTGTTTCATGCTATACATGCTATTCTCGAGATGTATCCCAATAAGACAATTAGAACAATTCAAAACAAATTTAATGACTAGACCTAAAGAACTTTGTATGTCAACTTGTTTTACAGTTGAATTTCCCCTGAACTGAATTTGAATCTTTATCATTTTTATCTAATTTGATTATTATGTAGATGGAATATTTATTATATGTACATGTGTCAGATGAATAAAAAGGATTGAATGAATGAATTAGGATTCATAAACTTCTTTAAATGCTCACATATTTTGTTGACTTTAATAAAAAATATAAAAAGAATGAGAGTAAAACTTTATATCACTTTCACAAGTATAAGATAGGTTAGGTAGTAGTTTATTTAGGAAAAGATCTGGGGATTTCAGAGGACTTCAAGTTCAATAAATGTCATAAATGTTGCTTCAGTAAAGAGAGTTACTGTAACCCCTTATTCCAATAAGATATATATGACTTCCAGAAATAAAGAGGTGATTGCTTTATTCAAATCAGACATCAACCGGGCTAACATGTTACAATTGAAACACTGAGTTTAGGAAGAACATAGATATACTGGAGAGAATGCAGAGGAAGTCATTCAGATTAGTCTCAGATTGGATGAAGGAACTAGAGATGCTTAGCCTGGACAAAAATGAATAAAAGATACAGGAAGCATATGATAGCTGTTTCAGGTATCTAAAGAGTTGTCACATAGATAAAAGACAAATTTGTTCAGTTTTGTCTTCAAGGGACGGAATTAGTGCTAATGAATAAATCTTGACATTTCAAGTGGATCCCAAGTAGGATTTTATAATAGTGCTACTTAAAATAAAATATTCTGCCATGGATAGTAATGAATAAGTTTCCACATAAGGAGAGGATGAGTAATTCAATTATTTGGTATTATTTAAAAATAATAGTGCAAAAGATCTTGAAAATATAAACAAAAATAAATGTTAATAATTGTAATTATTGACCAAAGTCCATTGACAAAAATCATTAACAAAATTTGACAAAAGGCAAATAGGATGCATCTGATTGTGGTGTGTTCCCCATTATTAAAATTCTTTAAAAGAGACTGAATATGCTTTATTTGACATTCATGTTCAGGTACAAATTGACTAATATGACCTCTGAGGTCCTTTCTAATATTGTGACTCTCTGAATTTGTTTACAGTGAGTAATAGATATCTTTGGTGGTAATATAATGGAAGCATGTAAATAATAGCATCAACCAGTAGAGAATGTACTCTAAGGTTTTTCTGGTTGTAATGATCAATTTGCACTTTCTTACCTTGCATATGAAAAAGAGCACATATTTACAAGATATATAGTCTATGGTTAAGAAGCAGAGTAAAGTTAATTGGCCCATATGGGGATTAAACCCTCAACCTTAACCTCATTAGCACCATACTAAAAGCAATTAAGCTTCCCAGCTAATGCTATTCCAAAGTAAAAATATTTCTTCTCACCTTACTATCCCTTTATTATAAATTCTGAACAATAAAAATCTCTAATATACTTTAACTCACAAAATAATTCTCTCAAAAGTTAACTTTAATCTCCTACTATGAGTTTAATATTATCCCATTGTGGCTTTTCCTAAGGTGACTTCTCAATAACATAAGCATAAATACATATATTATTACATGTATGCATTTCTATGAATTATATATGTTCAAATATCAAAGTTGTAAAATATTATATTTGAATATATTCAGCATTTTCAAAATTACATTTGACTTTTGAATATTTTCTATGTGTCACATACCTGCTAAGTTTTGTATATCACAATACCATAAAAAGTGGGATTTATGAGCTTTTTCAAATAAAAATAATTCTTTCGCCCCCCCCCATTTTAAACCAGAACTGGGATGAAAGAAAAAAAAATCATAATTTCAAACAATACAAAATTAGAGGGGATGAATATATATATATATATATATATATATATATATATATATATATATATATATATATATCCTTTCACAAGATCAGAAGATTACTTAATATTTCTTACAGCAAACTGGACATTGTTCCATTCACAATGGGAATTCACCTTTTGGTAAATTATTAGTAGAGCAGTGCTATATGAGAGGAAGGAGTAGGGAAATTAATATTGGATTTTAGGAATTTTCAGAGTTGGTTCAAGCAAGTTTGGAAGTTTATACTGTTGTAGCTGAAATTTATAAGAACAATGTCTATCACAACTATAGGACCCAATTGTTCCATATCCCTGAAGCCAAAGGCCTATGCTTCCCCTAGGAGAGTGGTACCTCTTCCCTATCTTTCCAGTGTGGAATAGAAGCAAGGTTACTGCAATTTGTTTTCAAAAATCAATAGCTTTCATCTATTGCTTTCAAATGAATTTTGTAGAATTGATATTTGTCTTGGTATAGAGTGCAGATAGTATCTTTCTACGTTCCAGTTCCATCCATATGCACTTTTATTATTTGTTCACTTTTCAATTAACAGTCTTCTTTGCTCTAGTTCTCCCTGTCATGGAGATTATGAATATGGTAATTTTGTTCTTCTTCCTTAGAGATGGCTTCAATTTGTGCCAAAGTGAATAAGTAACTTCTAAGAGAGAATGGATGTCTTGGCACCAAAGGTTTGTTAAATTTATGTATTTATTTTCATCCCTATGCACATGTATATTTTTAAGTTGCAATATTTTCTTCCACCTTCCCTTCCCACTACTCTCCCCATCAGTGGCAAACGATCAGGTTACCATTGTCATACATATTTTGATGAACCTGTTTACAGATTAGTAATTTTCAGTAAGAAGAATTAGAATTAAGTGAAAAGATACATAAGGGGTAATTTTTATAAAGTGTTAATCAGATTTGGAAGTTTTTTGTATTATTTTGTTTTATGTCTCTGTGTGTGTGTGTGGGGGGGGGTACAGTTGTCCTAGTTCTCTGGACTACTGAGAGGAGCTGCTTCCTTCAAAGTTGTTCATCTCACAATAGTGTTCTCTTGATTCTGCTCCCTTGACTCAGAATCACATCCCATAAGTCATCCCATGCTTCTCTAGAGTTCAATCATTTATGGTTTCTAATAGAATAAGAATATTCCATAGTATTTATGTATCATAACTTGTTTAGTCATTCCCCAATTGATGGGTACTTTTCCAATTTTCAATTCTTTGGCACTACATGAAGAGTTGCAATGAAAATTTTGTTCCATTTAGGACTGTTCCCTTTCTTTATAATTTTTTTTTTGAAAGATACCTAAAATTGAACTTGCTGGGTCAAGGGGGATATGCAATTTTATTGCTCTTTGGGAAAAGTTCCATATTGTTCTCTAGAAAGATTGGATCCATTAACAGCTCCACCAGCAATGCATCAATGTCTCAATCCTAGCACAACCTCTCCAACACTGATAATTTTCCATTTTTTGCATCTTAGCCAATCTGATATGTGCAAGATGATAACTCGTTGATGTTTTAATTTGCATAATTTCCATTTATCTAATCAATAATGATTTGGACCATTTTATGTGATTATACATATATATATATATATACATATATATATATATACATAGCTTAAATGTCTTTATTTGAAAATAGTCTATTCATATTCTTTCAAGATTTATCAACCAAGGAATGATTTATGACATTATAAATTTGATGAAATTCTCTACATATTTAGAAATGAGACGTTTATCAGAACTCATGGTTGTGAGGATTGTTTCTCAGTTTTCAGCTTTCCTTCTAATTTTGGCAGCCTTGATTTTATAAGTGCAAAATCTTTGTGATTTAATATGGTCAAAATCATTCATTTTGTAGTTTATAATGTTCTCTAATTCTTATTTGCTCATAAATTTATCCCACTTCCATAGATCTTATAGATAGATTATTTCTTGTTCTATTAATTTATCTTTGGTATCACTCTTTATGTTTAAATACTGAATCCATTTTGACCTTATTTTGCTATAAGGTGTGAGATGTGGATCTATGTCTAGTTTTTGCCATTCTATTTTCCAGTTTTCCAAAGAATTTTTGTCAGATAGTGAATTCTTAATCCAGAAGCTTATATCTTTGGGTTTGTCAAATAATGGATTACTGTGATCATTTACTGCAACTTCTACTGAACTGTAATTCACTGATTTAGTATTATATTTCTTAACCAATAACAGATTTTTTGATGACTGCTACTTTATGGTACAGTTTTAGATTTGGTAGAGCTCAGCCACATCATTTACATTTTTCCCCCATTAGTTTTCTTACTATTCTTGCCCTTTTCTTTTGCTCCAGATAAATTTTGTTACTATTTTTTCTAGCTCAGTAAAGTAGTAGTTTGATGGATATAGCACTGAATCAGTAATTTAATTTGGGTAGAATTGTTATTTTCATTATATTAGCTCTACCTAACCATGGGCATTTGACATTTTCCCAATTATTTAGATCTGACTTCATTTGGTTGAAGAGTGCTTTATAATTGTGTTCATACAGATTCTATGTTTGTCTTAGGAGGTAGATTCCCAAGTATTTAATGCTGTCTATAGTTATTTTAAATGGAATTTCTCTATCTATTGTTTTAGGCCTTTGTTGTTCATATATAGAAATGCTGATGATTCATAGGGGTTTATTTTATATCCTGCCTATTTTCTTGTATTTGTTAATTGTTTCAAGGAGTTTTTTAGCTGACTTTCTTGGGTTCTTTAGGTATTCCATCATACCATCTGCAAATAGTAAATGTTTTTACTTCTTCATTGTCATTTTAGATTCCTTCAATTTCTTTTTCTTCATTTATTGTTATGACTAACATTTCTAATACGAGATTGAAAAGTAATGATTATTTTGGAAATGTTCTGAGTTTATTCCAATTACATGTAATATTTATTCATGATTCTAGAGAGGTACTGTTTATTATTTTATTTTAGATAGGTAGCATTTATTATTTAAGAAAAACTTCATTTATTCCTAAACCTTCTAGTGTTTGCAATAGAAAATGTATGTTGTATTTTATCAAAAGCTATTTCAGCACCTATTGAAATAATCTTATGATTTCTGTTGCTTTTGCTATTGATGTGTTTAACCCTTTGAGTATTTTTCTAATGTTAAGCCATTCCTGACTAGCTGGTATAAATCCTTCTTGATCATGGTTTATTATCCTAGTAATATCTTGCTGTAATCACATTACTAAAATTTTATTTAAGATTTTTGCATCAATCCTCATTATGAAGATTGGTCTATTATTGTCTTTGTCTGTTTTGGTTCTTCCTGGTTTAGGTATCAGCACCATATTGGTGTAAGAAAAGGAGTTTGGAAGAACTCCTACCTCTCCTATTTTTTAAATAGCTTATGTAGAATAGTAATTGTTTACTCCTCAATTGTTTGGTAGAATTCACTTGTAAATACATCTGGACCTGTAGACTTTTGCTTATGAAAATTATTAATGGTTTCTTCAATTTATTTTTCTTAAATAGTGTTATTTCAGTAATTTATTTCTTCTTATGTTAATCTGGACAGTTTATATTTTTGTACAGAGAAAGAATTTAAACTCTAGTTTCCAGGACCATCATACTTTCCACAATATGTATTGCCTTTCTACCTAATGTAATAAATTGCCATATACAAAATAGCTAAAGAAAATTGCAGGAAATTATGTGATTTTTTTTCTTAATTTACATTTTTAGAATACTTTATATATTCTTTATCTAAGGAATTGATATGTGATTAAAGGACATTGTCTAATCATATATTTCATACACATAATGCAAGTATACACACATAATTATATCCATGCAGATTTAAAAGGATTCTGGCAAGGAAATTAAGGTATTTAGGAATTTTTTATAAATGGCATTTGATCTGATACTGGAAGAATATATGGGATTTACATTGATGTCACATAAATGGGAATGCATTCTAGCAAAGGTAAAGAGCATCTGTAAAGGCACAGTAATGGATTTCTTAAAGAAGGTACAATAAGGAGACTGGACTGCTGTTTTAGTGAGAGAAATAATGTAACAAGGTTAAAGTATACCATGGAGTTACAAGGTTTTAAATATCTTCCTGAAAAAATCTAAATCATTGGCAATAAGAAATATTTTTTAGTTTTTAAGAAGATATGGGATATAATGGATATGCAACTAGCTTTTTTTTTTATTAAGATTAATCTGTGGCACATAATAGAAATGTCCAATTTATACTTTTGAGACAGAACCTCATGTAATACCTGTTTTTATTTTTATTTTACTAAAATGTGGCATTTTTAATATAAAAATCAGACACTTCCAATAAAGGAAGTGATCTCTAACTTGATTTTTTATGATGATATTATGTGGAGTTATCTGTTCAGAGAGAAGAGAAATTGACTATTTTTATATTTTCCCCTCAAGCTGATTTAACATAATAGAAATGATTCCTATAATTTGCAAAATGAGTAAAGACTGTGTTTATTTCTGTGCTTTAGTAGTATGCAAACATAGTGTCAATTAATTTGAACAGAAATTTCTAGCCCTTCAGACCTCTTTCTTGCTTGATTATATTGCTGGATTTTGTTGCCTGGCAATTTAGTAATTTCATGTATAAGTTAATTGGTTTATTCATAGAGTTTCTTCAATATTTCCAACCATGTTGACATTTGAGAGGAAATTGTATTAGTAGAAAATAAAAAGGAAATTAAAATTATTGCTTGTTAATCATTTGCCAGATAGTGCAAAAAGGATACCATGTAATGTGTTCAAGCAAAACACCCAGTGTCTTTAAAGGAGATAATTAAAATGTAAATCACTAGGGCAGGAGGAAGGGAGGGGACATTGGCAATGAGGACTAATGACAGTCTGTCCCAGAATTGCTCTAAAAGGATGAATTATTGTGTAAGACATTCTTATTTTCAGCAACGAACACAGACATTTTTGGAAGGTTCATATGGTATCTGAAATATGTATAGATATTTGACCAAAACAAACAATACTCTATATTACATTAGAGGAGATACATATTTAAAGTGACTTGAAGCTAAAGTTACCATTATGTTATGTGAAGAGGGGCATGCATCATTGGGAATAAATTATCTATAAAACTATGCAGAAATGTGGAATGGGAAAGGAAGTGCCATAACCTTTTATAGACACACCTGATGGAAAGAGGAAGTAGGAATATTTATTAATTTTCATCAAAATTCTGCAACAATATATTGTCTAATTAAAGATTACCTAGAAAGTTTTAAATATTTCAAAAATATCTAATGATATAATACTTTAAAATATCAGAGAATATAAGTTTTTTAAAAAGCATTTAAATATAATTACCTTTCCTTTTATTATGATTTAATAGATGTCAACTTTTTATCTTCAAGTAAATTTCAACAAAATAAATCTTATTTTCTTTTTGATGACCATTAGGAAAAACAGAATTATATATTTCATAAATTGAATAGAAAATCGAAAGAATGAATATGAGTCAATGCTTGAAAATTTCAACTTGAAGGCTATCCCTCTCTAGCCAAACTTCCAAATGAAGAAAAGCTTTTTAATGTCATCCAGCTCCTCTCATGTGGCAAAGTTCCTGGTGTTGATTCCAATCCAGCAGAAATTTAGAAGACTAGCAGTCCTTTGCTCATTCAAATCCTGATGGAAACTTACAGGTTATATGGTAATTGGTGGTTATCAAGGATGTCCCTATTATTCATCTCTTTAAAGGAAAAGGAAATAGGTTCTCTTGTGCAGGGAGGGATTACTCTAAGTGTCTACCTTAATAGGCTGAACCTTCACTTGGAAGATGGTCATCTCCTTGAGAGGTAGTGTGTCTAGAGAAAGGACTGATGAAGAGTTGATGAGCTATTGACTGCCCAATAATTCTAGGAGATATGGAGGTATGCAACAGAAATCTATACAAAATATCTGTCCTAGAATTTTGATACTGTCAGTTGCAAGGACTAATGGAAAGTGCTGTCAAAACTGGATTGTCTGGAGAAGTTCATCAATACTGAATATCAGATCCATGATGGTATGCTTGTTTGGGTTCTCTATAAAGAATAATGCTCTTGCACTTTTACAGTCACAAATGGTGAGAAACAAAGCTATATGCATTCTCCCCTGCTTTTTAGCCTGATATTTTCATCCATATTGCCAAATTCATTCAATGAGAATGGACATGGCATCAAGGTCACTTACAACACTAGCTGTAAATTCTTCAACTTGAAAAGGCTACAAGTCAAAACTAAAGTGGAGGGAGTGTTAGTGTATGATTTTTGTTGTTTTTATTGTTTGTATATGGTTGTGCACTCAATGCAGCCTCTGAAGCTGAGTTGCAATAATATAGAGATCAATACCCTGTTGCTTTTGATAATTTTGACTTAACAATTAATGCCCATAAAACACAGTTGCTCCATCAACTAGCACCACATCATCCATAAATGGAACCATCAACTATAGCAAATGGAGTTTTGGCTTATATGGTAATACATTGGTAATGTATTTTAAATGATGTATATATGGATAATGAGGTTGACACACTCATTGCCAGAGCTAGTTCAGTATTTGGGAAGCTCCATAAAAAGTGTGACCGAAGAGGTACAAAATTGATTACCAGACTTAAGGTGTACAGAGCCAGTGTGTTGACGGTATTGTTATTTGCTTGTCAGGAAACTTAATTACTTCCATTTGAATTTTCTTAGGAAGACTCGGAAAATCACCCAGCAGTTTAAGATACCAAACACTGGGGTCTTTTCTTACCTAAACTACCAAACATCCAAACTCTACTCCAGAAAGCACAACTGTTATGGAATGGACATGTTCTTCAAATGCCAAACATACATTTGCCAAAAAATGACTATTTTTATGGAGACTCACAGAAGGCAAGTGATGTCATGATGGTCAGGAAAAAGTGATACAATGGCACTCTCAATGTCTTTCTAAAGATCATTGGAACTGAGTATATGACATGGGAGAAATTGACACAGGACCACCCAGTATAGTTTGCCCTCATCATAGTAGGAGCAATGAGGACTTTTCACTTAGCTACATTGTTTTTTTTCCCTCAAAAGCTATTCAATAACAAACAATTATTTCCTTATTCTTAATTCATATACAAATATGACTAAATTAAAGATAGCTGGCTAGGGGGCAGGTAGGTGGCATAGTGGATAAAGCACCAGCCTTGGAGTCAGGAGTACTTGGGTT
The DNA here is from genome assembly GCF_037893015.1 of Macrotis lagotis. Taxonomy (NCBI): domain Eukaryota; kingdom Metazoa; phylum Chordata; class Mammalia; order Peramelemorphia; family Peramelidae; genus Macrotis; species Macrotis lagotis. Next base: position 198,722,279 of record NC_133666.1, on the reverse strand, counting down.
CAAATCTGATCTCAGACACTTAATAATTACCTAGCTGTGCGGCCTTGGGCAAGGCACTTAACCCTGTTTGCTTTGCAAAAACTTAAAAAAAAAGAGAGTTGTCTTTCTTTGACTCATTTGGATGATGAAGGAAGACATTCAGTACTATCATGAGACCATCTCTCTAAACCTTAACCATCTATCCTTTTGAGCTGCTAGGCCTTAGATTCAGGAGAATGAGAACTGGAATATGAACTCAGACATTTGCCTCTTATTAGCTATGTGATCTTGGGTAAGTCATTCATTCCTGATTGCCCCGGCATCCAGGATCATCATCCTAATTCATATCTGGCCAATGGACTCAGATGGCTCTGGACGAGAAAAATGAGGGTGATGCCTTCATTCAAATCCAATTCACTTACTTGACAAGGCATCACCTCCCTGATGTCATAGTCGTCTTCAAAAATGAAGGACAGGCCACAAGCTTCTGATCATGGCCCAGTCAATGCTGCTTAGCTGTTCTTTTATCTCCTCTCTCTCTCTCTCTCTCTCTCTCTCTCTCTCTCTCTCTCTCTCTCTCTCTCTCTCTCCTTATCCCTTCCTATGTCTTATAACCTTTTAAATAAATTTTTCTTTTATTTCCACCCTTGCTTTCCCGAATCTGAATAATTATCCCTCATAGGCAAAACCAAAATCAAATATTCAATGGCTACATAATGGCAAGTCAACCAGGATACTCTGCCCAGACATGGGAAACTGGATCTAGCTCCATAGGTGAGAGGCACACCCCCTTTCTTTAGATCCTAGATGTTTTAGAAAAGTAGGAAAATTATTGGACCTCTAGCTCTGCTTCTGTGTTTCCCTTTTTCCAGATAATGGATAAAGGTTGAGTTTTGTGAGGAGTCAGAGAAGCTGATATCATGTGGTATTTTGCAGTTGCCCTGGTGTAGGCCTGCTTTGTTGTTCAGACTGACTGGAGAAGGCACTTCTGAGGTGTATTTGTATTATACCTCACTGTGGAATGAGGGTTGTTAAAGAAGGACATTTGGCATATGTTCAATTATCATATTTGCCTGCCTATAAATTGACAGAGAATTAAAATATCGGGGAAAACTTGCTGTGTTCTTGCTCCTTGGAAGAAATTAGATTTGATTAGCAAAACACCTGAGCTCCAGAAACTTATCTTTGGTTGGAACTCTCTCTCTCTTTCTCTTTGAAATGCTCTCTAATTCTCTGTGGTTCCCCCTACCCTCTGCAGGGGGAGGGGGAAGGAGAAGGAAAATCTTCCGTTTTAGAATTAAAAACTCAAACCTATGTCTCAGATGGAAAACATGTTTCACTGCAAGAAGGGGAAGCCCCAAATAATTTGTTTCAGAAAGCAGTGGACCCCCATGCCTTCTTCCTAGTTTGGGGATTAGGTTGGGCAATGATCAAGTTTTCAATTCCAAGCCCCATTCCCTATAGTCTTTAATTGGGGTGAGAAAGCCTCACCCTTGGGAGGGCAAAGGGGAAATGGCCATATTAATAGAGAATACTCCTGGTCAATTACTTAAGGAAAAAAAGGAAGAAGAGGGGAAGATAACTTTTTCTGGGACATGGAAATTTAAATTTCATCTTTTAATTAAGGCTGTGCTAGTAATTAACATCTCTGTAATAGAGTAATTGGATTTGAAATTTATAAAGTTACTTAGGAATGCATTTGATTTTAATGATTGGTTTGCTAATTCAAAATCTTATTATATATTAAGTTCGTCAAGAAATTCTGATTGATTCTAAAAGTTATTTTTTTACTGATCTTAATTGGTACATCAAAATAATGATAATATAAATATATGTGTTATATGTAAGTATATGTGTATGTGTGTATTTAAACATAACATGAGACATTTTCACATCTCTCTACTGAGCAGGAGAGGTGGAGGGGAAAAGAGAGATTTGATACTATCCAGGATGTCAATCTCACCTTGGTAAATCTGATACTGTATCTAAAATCTTGTGTCTTCTTGGGTGTGATTCACATATGAAATAGATACAGTTATCTGAGTTAAATGTTACTCCTTTATTTGGGTTTTTGAATTTAATTGCTTAAAAAGGTCTAAATTAAAACTAAGTACACAATGAAGTTGGAATCTGAGTTTAAAGGCTTATACCACATGAAAGTTTGTAATTGACAAACTTTGTGAAATGATTTCAATTGTAAGGTAAGTTTTAAGGTTTAGTAAATAAAGACTCCCTGCCCTCAAAAGGATTTGAAAAGAAGGCCTTTGATAGGAAAAGGTCACCACCTTGTGCTTTTTAAAAAGAGAAACTTATCTGAGAGCTAAATGAGAGTAATTTAGTCACCTAAATTCTGTAACAAGTCTTGAGAATTTGTATGTATTATTTAGAGGGAAAATATAATTGGGATAAATTGTATGTCACGGAATTTGGGAATACTAATAATTTAGGAATATCTAATGATTTCTTTTGGGAAAGGGAAATAGTGTACTAAATTTTATAAACTGATTTGTTTTGATATTAAATCAATATTGATAATTCTCAACAATCACACAAGGATTTTTTGTTGGTAAAGAAAGTTTGAAATCTTTCATCATCTATCACTGCATGTTTATGGAAAGGAATAAATATATGTATTTATCGGTTATGTGATATACTTTTGTAACTTCAAAGAAATTTTATTAACAGTGTTTGGTCACCTTGTGAACATGTGAACTATTTGAATACTGTAATTTTTTTGAGATTTTTCAAGGCAATGGGGTTAAGTGGCTTGCCCAAGGCCACACAGCTAGGTAATTATTAAGTGTCTGAGATCAGATTTGGACCCAGGTATTCCTGACTCCAAGGCCGGTGATCTATCCACTGTGCCACCTAGCCACCCCTATTTTTTTCTTTTTGTAAAGATTTTATTTATTTTTATTTGTACAATTTTTCCCAAAAACTTACTTCCCTCCTCCCACCCCCCCCAACAGAAGGTAATTTGTCAGGCTTTCCAATGTTTCCATAGTAAACATTGATCCAAATTGAATGTGATGAGAGAGAAATGCCCTTATGAAGGAAAAAAGTATAAGAGTTAGCAAGATCAAACAATAAGATATCGGGATTTTTTTTTTTCTAAATGAAAGGTAATAATAGTCTTTGGACTTTGTTCAAACTCCACAGTTCTTTCTCTGGATACAGATGGTTGTCTCCATTACAGACAGCCTCAAATTGTCCCTGATTGCTATACTGATGGAATGAGCGAGTTCATCAAGGTTGATCATCACCCCCTAAGTTGTTGTTAGGGTGTACAATGTTTTTATGGTTCTGCTGATCTCACTCCTGATCATTTCATGGAAATACCTACAGGCTTCCCTGAATCCCCATCCCTCCTGGTTTCTCATAGAACAATAGTGTTCCATGGCATGCATATACTACAGTTTGCTAAAGCATTCCCCAATTGAAGGACATTTACATAATTTCCAATTCTTTGCCACTACAAAAGGGGCTGTTATGAATATTTTTTGGAAAAGTGAAGTTTTTACCATTTTTCATCATCTCTTCAGGGTATAGACCCAGTAGTGATCAAAGGGTATGCATATTTTTGTTACCCTTAGGGCAGAATCCCAAATTGCTCTCTTGAAAGGTTAGATTGAGTCCACAACTCCACCAGCAATATAACAGTATCTGAGATTTCCAACAATCCTTCCAACAATGATCATTGTCCTTTCTGGTCATATTGGCCAGTCTGAGAGGTGTGAGGTGGTACCTCAGAGAAACTTTAATTTGCATTTCTCTAATAAGTAATGATTTAAAGAAATTATTTCATTTGTCTATGGATTGCTTTGATGTTCTCATCTGTAAATTGCCTTTGCATATTCTTTGACAATTTGTCATTTGGGGAGTGGCTTTTTTTAAAAATTTGACTCAGTTCTCTGTATATTTTAGAAATGAATCCATTGTAAGAAACATTGGATGTGAAGATTGCTTTACAGTTTACTACATTTTTTTTAATCGTGGTTACAGTAGTTTTGTCTATTCAAAAGCCTTTTAAATTAATGTAATAAAAATCAACTAGTTTGTTTTTAGTGGTGCTCTCTATCTCTTCCTTAGTCATAAACTGCTTCCCTTTCCATAGATCTGAAAGGAAAACTGCTCCTTGATCTTCTACTTTACTTATAATGTTGGGGTATTTTGTCTAAATCTTGTATCCATTTGGATCTTCTGTTGGTATAAGGTGCTTTATAATATAAATTTAGATCATGTGGGGCTAAGTCACCTTCTTGTCCACTTTATTTCTTTGAATTCCTGGAAATTCTTGACTTTTTATTTCTCCATATGAATTTGCTTACTTTTTCTAACTCATTAAAGTAATTTTTTGAAATTTTTATGGTTAGGGCACTAAACAAGTAGTTTAGCATTGGTAGAATTACCATTTTTACATTACCTCGTGCAATGCATGAGCAGTTGATGTTTAACCAGTAATTTAAATCTAATTTAATTTGTGTGAGAAGTGTTTTGTAATTGTCTTAAAAAAAGATTCTGAGTTGCCTTGGCAAATAGACTTCCAGGTATTTTATATTGTCTGAGGATACTTTTTTTAAGTTTTTTCAAAGAAAATGTGGTTAAGTGGAAGACAATACTTGGAAGATGGCGACAAGAAGGGAGTCTTAGGAGCTCTCTGATAAAATTCATCAGCTAAGGAATCTAACTAAACATTTGAGAGACAGAACCCACAAAGGGACCCAGTGAGGCAGTTCTCCTACTCAAGGTAACCTGGAAAATAGCAGAAAGGCTCTGCTACTCAGGATTGGAGAGGCGGCCTGCCAGAGGGGTGGCCCGCCAGAGCCAAAGAACTTTAGCCTCCCAGAGGCAGCCCCAGAGCACTGGGAGTCTCAGCTCAAAGCAGGGTGGGGAGTCTCCTGAGCTGCTCCCCGAGGAGCACCACGCACAAAGTGGGGGAACAGCAGGGGACCTCTGCCAGAGTGAGCAAGTGGAGCCCAGCCCTCAGGACACACAGCAAGCAGCATGGTCTTTCCCCAACCCTGATCCAGGAAACAGAAGCAGATGGAGCCTGTAAGCAGGAGCCCCCAGGGCATGAGCCCATTAAGCTGAGGGAGGGGAGTGAAGAGAAAGACTGCAGAGCTCTGTGTTCTGCCCCTGGAACAGGACTCTGGGGCTCTGATGACATTCAGATCCTATTCGCAGTCTAGGGCCCCCCCCAATAGAACAACAGGGCCCCCCCACCTCAGTCTCGTGGCAAAGGGAGGTGCTTATGGTCATTCACAGACCAGGAGGGAGGACAGAGCCTCACACACTGAGACCCTTGTGGGACTGTCCCAAAAGCTCAGGAAGCACCCCAAACCAGGCCCAGGCTGGGAAAATGAGCAAGCAGAGAAACAAAAGGAAGACTATTGAAAAATATTTTGCAAATGAGCCCAAGAAGGATCAAAATAGAAGGTGAGAAAGCACAAGCTCCTGCATCTAAAGACTACAAGAAAAACAGAAATTGGGCTCAGGCTATGATAGAGATCAAAAAAGACTTTGAAAATCAAATGAGGGAGTTGGAAGAAAAACTGGAAAAAGAAAGGAGAGAGATGCAGGAAAAACATGAAAATGAAGTCAGCAGCTTAGTCAAGGAAATCCAAAAAAAAATGCTGAAGAAAATATCATGCTAAAAACCAGCTTAGGTCAAATGGATACAACAGTTCAAAAAGTTATTGAGGAGAAGAATGCTTTAAAAAGCAAAATTGGCCAGATGGAAAAAGAGATAAGAAAACTCTCTGAGGAGAACAAATCCTTCAGAAGAAGAATAGAATTCAGGGAGATTGATGAATTTAACAGAAATCAGGAATCAATACTTCAAAACAAAAAAAAATGAAAAATTACAATAAAATGTGAAATATCTCATTGAAAAAACAACTGATATGGAAAACAGACTTAGGAAAGATAATTTAAAAATTATTGGAATACCTGAAAGTCATGATCAGGAAAAGAGCCTTGACATCATTTTCAAAGAATTACTACAGGAAAATTGCCCTGATATTCTAGAAGCAGAGGGCAAAATAGAAATGGAGAGAATCCACCAATCCCCCAGAGAAAGAGATCCCCCCAAAACAACCCCTAGGAATATTATAGCCAAATTCCAGAACTCCCAAGTCAAAGAGAAAATATTACAAGCAGCCAGAAGGACACAATTCAAATATCATGGAGCTGCAGTCAGGATCACACAGGACTTAGCAGCAGATACATTGGAAGTTCTTAGGGCTTAGAATACAATATACTGGAAGGCAAGAGAGCTTAGAATGCAGCCAAGAATGAACTACCCAGCAAGGCTGAATGTCCTCTTCCAGGGAAAACGATGGGCTTTCAATGAACCAGGGGAATTTCAAATTCTCCTTTTGGAATGGCCAGAGCTGAACAGAAGGTTTGATCTTCAGATACAGGACTCAGGTGAAGCATGGAGATTGGAGGAGAGGGGGAAAATATGAGGGACTTAATGAGGCTGAAATGTATGTATTCCTGCATAGAAAAATGACACTGATAATACTCATATGAACCTTCTCAGTTAATAGAGCAGGTAGAGAGAGCTTTTATAGTTGAAGCACAGGAGAAAGCTGAATTTGAAGTGTGTAAAATTCGAAGTGGTGTAAAAATGGAGTCAATAGAAAAAAAGGGAAATGAAATGGGAGGAAGAAAAAGGAGGGCAGAAATAGTCCAAGATATTTCATGTAAGATTCTTTTTTATTACAATGAGCTATTGCAATGATATGGAAGGAGGGAGGCAAGGGGGAATGAGGGTACCTTTGCTCTCATCAGAGATGGCTAGGAGAGGAAACAGCATATATACTCAATGGGGTATAGACATCTGGAGTAAGAAGGAGGTGGGAGCAGGTGGAAGGGGTGGGGATGTGAATAAAGGAGAGGATGAACCATGGGGACAGAGTGGTCAGATATAACACATTTTCTTTCTTACTTCTTGCAAGAGGCTGGGATTGGAAGGCCTGCCCAGGACCACATGGCCAGGTGGATTCTGGGCCTAAGGGGTGGTATGGGGGCTCAGGGCTTCTTGGTCCCAGGACCGGGGATCTTTCTGCTGCACCACTCAGTGACCCTACAGCAGAGTCAGAGTGAAAGGAGAGAGAAAATAGAGTACATGGTAGTGGAGAAATAAGAAAGGAAGGAGTTGCGATCAGCAATGGCAATGGTGGAAAAATATGGAAATAACTTTTGTGATGGACTTATCATAAAGAATGAGATCCACCCATGACAGAGTTCTTGGTGGTGGAACAAAGACTCAAGCACATTTTTTGTTTTTATTATTTGGGGTAGGGTGCAGGGCAAGTGGGGCTGGATGGGCTGCCTGGGGCCACATAACGGGGTGATCTTTGGGTGTCTGGGGCTGGATTTGGACCCAGGTGCTCCTGGCTCAAGGGCCAATGCCCTGTCTGCCACCCAGTCACTCCTACTATTATTACTATTTTACTTTATTTTGGTTCTTTTTTTCCTTTCTTTTTTTTTGTTTTTTTTTTTGTAGGGCAGTGGGGATCGGGTGGCTTGCATATCACACGGCTGGGTGATTATTGGGTTTATGAGGCTGGATATGGACTCGGGTGCTCATGGCTCCAGGGCTGGTGCCTCATCCATTGTGCCACCTGGCCATACCTACAATTATTACTATTATTTTTTTATTTTAATTTTTTTCTCTCCCCTTTCCTTTTTTTCACCCAAGCAAGCCAATCTATATTCATGGGGCAGGAGGGGTATTTTGTTTACTTCTAAACAAGAATATTTTATTAATGTAAAAAAAATTTTACAAAATTAGAATAAAAAATAAATTAAAAATAAATAAAAATAAAAAAGAGAAAAAAAAAGAACCTCACACAGATAAAATTGTCATTAACAAAAGAAGCAGCAACTGCAATTAGAAAAGCAAGAGAGAGGGGCAGCCAGGTGGTGCAGTGGATAGAGTATTGACCATGGTGTCAGGAGGATCTGAGTTCAAATCTTACCTCAGAAACTTAATAATTTTCTACCTCTGTGACCTTGGGCAAGTCACTTAACCCCATTGCCTTAAATTTAAAAAAGGGGGAAAAGTGCCTCTCTTCTTCTATATGAGTTTGTGTGTTTCAAATTGTAGAATATAGTGATATCTTTGTCATAGTAGTGATGCCTATAGAAATGTTTGTTCTTGCTTTTCTTGTTCATTTGGAAGTTCTACAAACATTAGTTACTTCTCTGTGTATTCTAGTTAGATAGCTGATTGTTTGAGAAGTACTTTAGTATCTTCTTCAAGGACCATAAACAGTGGAACTCAGTGAGGGACAGGAACACCTGCAGGGTCCCTGTTGGAGAATGTGTTCTGCCTGGGAAAGATTGAACTTGCAAAGGTTTTCCATGATTTTCTTTTTAATGATTTAATTCTGGGACACGTTTGATTTCAGTGTTTTCATTTTATACAATGTGTCTTCATATTAACTAAAGAGATATAATAGTGAGACTTGAAGACAGTCAAAGTTGGGAGGGGCTATTCTTTCTAAAGAAAGAAAAAACAAAGAGGCCATTAGACCAGGCATTACCTTCATTGGGCCCCTTTCTAAACTTTCATAATTTTCTCATATGTTCACCAGGAGATTAAGTATTTACGATGTGGTAATCAGAACTTGTATCATGCACTCAATAGGTCTTTCAAAAGCCCATTGCCTGGAGAATGGCTGAACAAGTTGTGGGATGTAATTGTGCTATAAGAAATGATGAGTTCAGTGATTTTTAGAAAAGCATGGAAAGACTTGCATGAAATAATGAAGAATGAAACGAGTAGAACCTAGGGAACACTGCATATATTTTATATATAATAGCAATATTGTTTTAAGAACTTTGAGCAAATAACTTATTTTGTCTATCAAAAATACCCAAATTACTTATAAAGGACGTATGAAGAAAGATGCCATCTGCATCCAGAGAAAGAACTGACAGAAATTGCTAGAATAATTTTACATATCTATATATGTATATATTTCTATATATATCTAATGGTAGTCATCCTGGGGGGGATGGAGGGAGGGAAGAAAAAAGAAAACTAGGGAAAAAAATTCCTTGATAATTTTGTTGTATATTTGAAAGGAATAGTAAGTTGTGCATGATAAATTTGCAGTTTCATGTACAATTATTTTTCCTGTAACTATTCTATAGAAATGATTGTTTTATTCCATTAAAAATAAAAAATAAAATGAAAAGTTAAAAAAAAAGAAAAGAAAATGGGGTTATGTGGCTTGCCCACACACAACAAGGTGTCTGAGGTTGGATTTAAACTCAGATGCTCCTGACTCCAGGGTTAGTGCTCTATGCACTGTTCAACCTAGCCACCCCGCTGAGGTTTCTTTGCATGGGATTTCTCTTTCAAGCTCTTCCTGATGTATCTTGCTAGTCATACATAGAAAAGTTGAGGATTTATGAGGGTTTATTTTATATCCTGCATCTTTGCTAAAATGGCTAATAGTTTCCATTAGTTTTTTGTATGATTTCGTGGGATTCTCTAGATATACCACCATGTTATCTGCAGAGTGTGAATTTTGTCTCTTCCTTCTCAATTCTAATTCCTTCAATTTCTTTTTCTTCTCTAATTGCTGAAGTAAATATTTATAACACGATATTGAATACTAGTGGCGATAATGGAAATCATTGTTTCACCTCTGATTTTATGTGGAATGCCTCTAGCCTCTCCTCATTGAATATAATGCTTGTTGATGGTTTAAGAGAGATACTGCTTATTATTCTAAGGAACAATCCATTTACCCCTATAATCTCTAGTGTTTTTAGTAGGAATGAGGGCTATATTTGTCAAAAGCTTTTTCACCAACTATTGATATAATCATATAATTTCTGATAGGTTTGTTGTTGATATAATTAATTAGACTGACAGTTTTCCTAATATTGAACCAGCCCTGCATTACTGGGAGGAATCCTATTTGGTCAGAATGTTTTATACTAGTGATAACTTGTGATAATCATTTTGCTAAGATTTTATTTAAGATTTTTGCATCTATATTCATCAGGGAGATAGGTATATAATTTTCTTTCTGTTTTAACTCTTCCTAGTTTAGGTATCAGCACCATATTGGTATCATAGAAAGAGGTAGGCAGAGTTCCATTTTCTTCTATTTTTCCAAAGAATGTATATAGAATTAGAATCAGTTGTTCACTTAAGAATCCAGCAGGTCCTGAAGATTTTTACTTAAGGAGTTCAATAATGACTTGTTGAATTTCTTTTTCTGAAATAGGGTTGTTCAGGTATTTAATCTCCTCTTAATTCAGCTTGGGCAACTTAAATTTTTGTAAATATTCACCCATTTCTCTTAAATTGTCAAATTTATTGGCTTAGAGTTGGGCAAAATAATTCTGAATTATTACTTTAATTTCCTCCTCATTGGTGGTGAGTTCACCTTTTTCATTTATAATACTAGCAATTCAGTTTTCTTCTTTATTTTTTTTAATAAAATTGAAAAGATGTTTAAAAATTTATAGGTTTTTTTCATAAAATCAACTCTTGGTTTTATTTATAAATTCAGTAGATATATTGTTTTCAATTTTTATAGCTTTCCCCTTTAATTTTTAGAGTTTCTAATTTGTTTTTTTATTGGTGGGTTTAATTTGTTTTTCTCTAATTTTTTAGTTGCATATTTAGTTCAATGATTTCCTCCTTCTCTGATTTATTCATGTAAGCATTTAAATATATAATATATACCCTGATAGCCACTTTAAATGAATCTCATAGCTTTTGATATGTTTCATTATTGTCATTATCTAGGATAAAAGAATTAATTCTTTCTATAATTTATTGTTTGATCTATTCATTATTTACAATGACGTTATTTAGTTTTCAATTGTTTTTGGTCCTATATCTCCCTGGCCCAATATTGCATATGATTTTTATTGCATTGTGACCTGAGAATGATGTATTCACTATTTCTGCCTTTCTGCAATTTGTTATTAGGTTTTGCGTCCCTAGTCCATGGTCAATTTTTGTGTAAGTCTCATGTACTGAAAAGAAAAAAGGTGTATTCCTTTATATCACCATTCAATTTCCTCCATAAGTCTTTCATATCTAGTTTTTCTAACAAGCTATTTACCTCTTAACTTCTTTCTGTTTATTTTTTTTTGATTTATCTAAGTCTGAGAGTAGGAGATTGAGGTCTCCCACTAGTAATTTTCCTGTCTATATCTTGCTGTATTTCTTTGAGCTTTTCCTCTGAGAATTTGGATGCTGTCCCATTGGGAGCATACATATTCAGTACTGAAATCACTTTATTGTCTATGGTACCTTTTAGGAGGATATAATTTCCTTCCTTATCTCTTTTAAATCTATCTATTTTTGTACCTGACTTGTTTATATTGTAGGATTCTTGTTTTCAATCCACTCTGGCATTTGCTTGCATTTTAAGGGAGAGTTCATCCCATTTATATTCAAAGTTATAATTTCTATTTATTGTGTTCCATGCTATCTTTTCTCTGTTTGCATTTTTCCCCTTTTCCCCCTTTATCTGTACTTCAGATAAAGATATTTGTTTCTGAATATCACCCCCCCTTCAGTGATATTTTGCCATTAAATCGACCCCTCCCCTTTCTTTCCCATTTCCCTTTTACCCTTTTGCCTTCCCTTCCTTCTGTTAGTTCCACTTTTTCTCCCCCTATCTGCCTCCTTCCCACTCTCCCCATTTCCCCTTTTAATACTTGAAAGGTAAGATGTTTTTGAAGTTAACTGAGTGTATCTGTAAGTTAACTTCAAGCAAAGTTTGATGAGAGGAAGATTCAGGTGTTTCTCATCTGCTCCCTTCTTCCCTTCTATTGCCATAGGTCTTTTGTATTGCTTAAATGTAATGAGAATTGCCCCCATTCAATCCCCGCCCTCCTCCTGTCTCCTTCCTTTCCCCCTTTTTTAAGGAGGAACTGTTTTTTTAAATCTTTCTATCTGAGTGATAGAAAATCCTGAGTATCTATCACTTCTGGTAATATTAATAGAGTTACCATTCTTGAGAGTTATTAGAGTCTTTCTCTCAAGTAGAAATATCAGTGGTTTCATCCCATTGGGTAGCAGTCTCATGGATAAGTCATCAGTGTGCATCATTTTGGGGTCAGTGTATTCTCTCTGAAAGATTTAGAATTCTTAAGAGTTATGAGACTCTTTTTTCCCATGCTGGGATATAACCAGCTTCATCTTATCCTTTTTTGTAACCTTTTCTTGAGTCTTTTGAACCTCCTGTTTGATGTCCAAATTTTCTATTTAGCTCTGGTTTTTTCATCAAGAATTATTGGAAGTATTCCATTTTGCTAAATGTCCATCTTCTCCTGTGAAATAGAAGGCTCAGCTTTACCAGATAGTGGATTTTTAGCCACATTCCAAGCTCCCTTGCTCTTTGGAATATCTTGTTCCAAGCCCTTCATTCCCTTAAAAGTGCGGCAACCAGGTCCTGCATAATCCTTACTGTGGCTCCCTGGTATATAAATTCATTCTTTTTGGCTGCTTGCAGGATTTTCTCTTTTATCAAATAGTTCAGGAATTTGCCCACAATATTCCAAAGTGTTTTCATTTTAGGATCTCTTTCCAGAGGCAATTGATGTATTCTTTTCAATAACTATTTTGCCCTCTGATTCCATGATATCAGGGCAATTTTCCATCACTAAATCCTGTAATATTAAGTCTAGGCTTTTTTTTTTCTTCTTCAATATTTTCAGGAAGACCTATAATTCTCAGGTTGTCCCTCGTCAATCTATTCGCAAGGTAAGTGATTTTACTGATGAGGTATTTTACATTTTATTCTATTTTTTGGTTTTGGTTAACAAGCTCTTGCTATCTCATGAAGTCATTAGTTTACACAGACTCCATAATTGTTTTTAGAGAAGAATTTTCTTTATTTTTCTTTTGCAACTCCTTTTCCAATTGATCAATTCTATTTCTGAAAGAGTTTGCCATCTGACCAATTGAGGTTTTTGAGAGAATTATTTTCTTTTTTCATTTCCCCAATTGAGAATCAGAGAGTATTATTCTTATTTTGTATTTTTCCATTTGAGGATCTGAGAGAATTATTCACATTTTGTATTTGTTCAATTGTATTTTCCAGTGATTTGTTTTCTTGGGCTTCTTTTCCCAAATTTTTCAATTGATTTTTAAATTCCTTCCTTATTTCTTCAAGGAAGTATTTCTGTGCTGGAGACCAGACCATATTCTCCTAAGAGGTTCTATGTCTCTATGAGTTAGGGTCTTTTCCTTCCAAGAATTTTTCTACAGACCCCCCTTTGGGCTGACCTTTCTTCATTTTGCTAAGACCTTGAGTTGGGGAAGGGCTGGTTCACAGAGGTTTGGTGTTGGGATCCCTAGAGGTTTTACTCACTGAGTGTAATATCTCCAGCTGGCCAGTAGCTACTGCTGATTGCTTTCTTTGGTGTGTCTGTGACCTTGATTGAGGCCTTCTCCCTTGGCCTGGAGGGAGTTACTGAACCTGTTAAATACTTTTGTCATTTATCAATAGTGGGCTATAACCTGGGGTGAGGTGATCAATACCCCTATTGCCAGATGAGGTGGTTCTGCTGCTCAGCCTTAGCCTGGGGAAGAGGTAGTCTGTAATTGTGTTTGTTCTGGGAAGAGGTATCAGCTGAAAAAGAGGTGTGGACTCTGAGTTCCTCCTGACCAGAGGAGCCAAGGGGTGATGCCTTCATTTCTGCTGCACTGGAAATCTCCCTCTAGCTGTGCCAACAAGCTCCTGAATGTCAGGTGCAACACCAATGTCTCTGCTCCCTAGTAGACAAAGGCCTCCCCAATCAACCCGGCTGATCAAGCTGGTCTAGTTCTAGGGCACTCAGACTCCTGGTCTCCAGCCCCATTGCTGATCAAGCTAATCCACAGCTAATCCAGGTTCCCAGGCTCTCCCTGGTTCCATGGTACTGGGCAGAGTTTACCCTCTGCACTCAGACTCATCCACAATTGCAGAAGACAAATCCTGATGTAGATGTTCTTTCTCCTGGCTTTTCTTTCTGGGCATCATTGATCAGATTTATGTTAAGAGATTTGTTTCATATCATATATGGGGAAAGATCAGGAGATTTTAGAACTGTGCCTATCTTCTTTCCACCATCTTGGCCAGAAATTGGAATACTGTAATGTTAAATCCAGGAATTAACATGTAACAGCTTTGAAGGGGTGGTAACGGAAATGTTAAAAATTGTTACCCCCTTCTGGGGTAGATCTGTGGATTCATGCATAATAACTCATGTTGTTAATTGACTTGAAAGCATGATTGTTTTTATTATTGTTTCATTGCATTGGAATCAATAACATACTAGAAATTTAAGGTTACCTAAGATGTTCTAATGGTATTTTTAAGAATTCTGAAAGTAATACTTTCTTTTGAAGATGGGTAGTAGTTAAAAGTTCATCCCATTGGCATTCAAAGTTATAATTACTAACTTTTTATTGCCTTCCATGATATCTTCCCTCTCTTTGTATTCCCCCTTTTTTCCATTTATCCATATTCCCCAGTATTTTGCTTCTGAATACCACATTAAATGTGTTTTCCTCCTATATCTACCCCCTCAACTTTTTCCCTTTCTCTTTTCCCCTTCTTCCTTCCCATACTTGAGTTAGTTTCTTGTTTTCTCCCTCTCTTCATCCCACCCTACCCTTTTCCTCTTTTAATTCTTAAAAGGTAAGACAAATTTCTTAACTTAAATGAGTAGGTAAAAGTTAACTTTAAAGCAAGTCTGATGAGAACAAGATTCAGGTGGTTCTCACCTCCTTGCTTCTTCCCCTTTATCACAATAGGTCTTTTGTATCTCTTAATGTATTGAGATTTATCACATTAAATCTCCTCCATCCTCCCATCTCCTTACAGTCCCCCTTTTAAAGGAGGTATTGTTTTAAATCATTCTATCTTAGTCACAGAAAAGTCATGAGTGACCATCACTTGTGGCCAAGTATATTGTCTCCAATATAGTTACAATTCTCAAGAATTATGAGAATCTATCTCCCAGGTGGGGATTGAACCAGTTTCACCTTATTGGATAGTAATTTTATTCTTTACCTTTTTTTGAACCTTTTCATGTGTCTTCTGAATCTCCTGTTTGATGTCCTAATTTTCTATTAAACTCTGGCATTTTCATCAGGATAAGTTTGAAGTCTCCCATTTCATTAAATGTTCATCTTTTTACCTGGAAGAAAAGGTTCAACTTTGCTGGAATAGTGAATTCTTGGCTGCATTCCAAGTTCCCTTGCTCTTCAGAATATCTCATTCCAAGTCCTTCAGTCTCTTAATGTTGATGCAGCAAGGTCCTGTGTAAACCTTACTGTGGCTCCTTGGTATTTTAATTGTTTCTTTCTGGTTGCCTGAAGGATTGTTGTGAAGTTGTGAAGTTTGGCCACAAATGCCTTGGTGTTTTCATTTTAGAATCTATTCCTGGAGGGAATTGATGTATTCTTTTAATAATTATTTTGCCCTCTGTTTCCATGATGTCAGGGCAATTTTCTATTACTAAATCCTGTAATATTAAGTCCAGGCTTTTTTTTTCTCCTCAATGTTTTCAGGAAGACCTATAATTTTCAGGATGCTATTTTTGTGGTCAGTGGTTTTGCTGATGAGGTAATTTAGATTTTCTTCCATTTTTTTGATCTATTATTATTAACAGAATCTTTTTGTCTTGTGAAGTCATTCCACTGATTCCATTCTTTTTTCTTTTTTTAAGAGAAGAATTTTCTTCATTTAACTTTTGCAACTCCTTTTCTACTTGGTCAATTCTATTTTTGAAGGCGTTTTCCTTTTGTTCAATTGTAGTTTGAGATAATTATTTGCATTTGCCCAATTGAGGATTTGAGAGAACTATTTTCATTTTCTATTTGTCCAATTGTATTTTTCAAGGATATTTTTTTGTTGTTGCAAGTTGTTAATTTTCTCTTGATTTTTAAACTCCTTCATGTTTTCTTCAAGGAAGCCTTTCTGGGTCGGAGACCAATTCATATTCTCCTCAGAAGTGCTGGATTTCTCTGGGTTAGAATCTATTTCTTCTAAGTATTTCTCCATGGGGCCCCCTTTATACTGGCCTTTCTTCATTTTCCTAGGACTTTTTGTTGGGGGGGTTGGCTCTCAGAGTTTTGCTTTTGAACACCCTAGAGGTTTTGTTTACTTGGCTTAGTAATTCCAAGAGCCTTCTAGTAGGGGGTACTAGGTGCTTTCTCTGGAGTGTTTGAGGCCCTCATCAGCAGGGTCTGAGTTGATCTTGAACAATGGGCTGGCCCCTAGAGGAGGGAGTTAATCTCACTTTTAGCTGAGTGAACTCTGCTGCCCACACCTGAGTCTGAGGTTTGTGTGCAGGGGTGTTTACTATTTGTTCTGGGAAGCGGGCTTCACTGAAAGTATGGGGCTCAGGTCCCTGGCCCAGCTAGTTCCTTTCCAGGCATGCTCTGAATCTCTTTGTGCTGGAACTCACCCTCCCATTGTTCTTCTCCCATGCTAAAGATTCTTCAGTTAAAGTTGATTCTGGGACTGCCACTCACCAAAGCATATGGGGTGTCCCCCAGCTTCTGTCCCTGTGCTGGTCCTTTGATCTCTGTTCCTAGTTCACCCACAGTCCCCTGAGAGAGACCTTGTTGATAGGTGTTCTTCTCCTAGCTTCTCTTTCTGGGTTTTGTTGATAAAATTTCTGTTAAGAGTTTTCTTCCACGTTATTTTTGAGGGAAACCAGGAGCACTTAACACGGTGCCTCTCATCTTTCTTCCACCTTGACATGAGGTACCAGAAGTGAGATTTTGTCACTGGAGCTCTGATTGGTCACAATCAATCAGCAAGTATTTATTAAGCACTTACTATATCTCAGGGTATTATATTTTTGATCCATCTGGTCATCAACCACATAAGTTATGTTACAAGGAATCCATCCCTGTCCCTTTAAGATCAGCATTTTCATCTCAGTAGGATTCTCTTAAAGGAATCTTTCACCTAGCTCATTGAAAAGGATTGTCTATATGACTTCATAAGGAAATACATCCTCACATCCCTGTCTGCTCTGTAATAGCAAATTGCCATCATCATTCCAGGTGCATCATAATTAAGTATGACAGTGAGTCAATGGATCAGGATGATTCCTATTAGTATACCTTTTAGCTGCTTAAAAGAGAGATCCATTCTTCAACTGGAATTTTTTGTTCTTTCTAAACATGGCCAAAGCAAAATAGAATATTTTGTTGCAAATTACTTTTTGGACACATGCAGTTTTAAAATAGTTTTTAGTGCATTTGTTTATACTATTTTTGAACTTTTCTTAACAATGTATGTGACATTCATCAATGAATCTGTGCTATATTGTAACTCATTTTCTTATTTTGGGTACTGGCTTATAATTCTTAACCCCTTATAGACCTTCCAGTTTTTTCCCTAATTATTGGACCTCTGTTAAATAGCCTTCTCTTTTACAATATCTCTGGTTTTTGCCTGCTCAGTTCCACCCCCTCAAGATTTGTTTCTCTTAACTGTATTTCTCCAAGACCATCCTCTGCAGAATGCCAACCAGATGTGCCAACCAATCATTCTCTGGTCCATGCCTCAATGAAGTCTTTGCTGTAATTCATTCATCTCCAAATAGACTCTGAAAGGCCCAGAAGAATCTGGGTCCCAGATAATTTTGAGGGAGGAATGATGTAGGCAAAAATGAACAGAACTGTGTATATAGAAATTGGGTGGAGATGTAAATTGACTAGAAGTAGAGAATTATGATGGTAACATAAACAATTTGTAATCTTAAAGGCTGTTCATATTGGGTGGAGATCCCCATTCTTGATGTGCCATTGATTCATTGTTTAATGTAAAATTTGTTTCCTGATCTCCTTAGAATTTAACTTCTGCCTAATTCCTGGTCCAGTAAAAGAAAGGGAGTTCACTATTTGCCATCTGGATTAAAGACAAGACATAAAAACTTGGGTTGGACTCCAATTCAGAGCTGCAGTCTTCTCTGACCTGTGGTTCAACCCACACTACTTAGCCGTTCTCTCTCTCTCTCTCTCTCTCTCTCTCTCTCTCTCTCTCTCTCTCCCAATCCTATGTGTTGTAACTTCTTTTAATAAATTTTTGTTTTAGTTCAAAGTAAAAAGAACAAACTATTATAGCCACCTGTCCTTTACGTACCTGGAAAATTCCTTTAAATCCACCTAAATTAATTTTTTTTCTAAATGCTTTAGAAAAGATGTGTCAAACATGCCTAGTTTGGCAGTATGCAGACAATAAGAACTCCAAATGAGCAAGGAAAAAATATATTGGGTAATTGCGTAACAAAAACAAAAGTGCCATAAAACATAGATAAGATGACATTTTAAAACAAAGTCAACATGGGGACTTCAGGGACTCTTATTTAGTTTGGCCACTCTTGTTTCTAATTAATTAGATATTATTATTTTAGTGGTACAATGAATACTGAAGAAATCCATCAGTAACATTTGGAGGTGTTGTAAATTCCAGGCTGCAAGGTCTACAGGCAATACATTTGGAGTACTTAAAAGGCAGTAGAAGTATTCCCTATCTTCTGGACACACAATCAACTCCTTCCTCATATAAGAAAAATTTGAAAGACTAAAGACAACAAAACTTAATGAAAAATGAGAAGCAATCAATTAAATAATCAATACTTATTATGTGGCTACTATATGTCAGATATTGTGCTAAGCACATAGATACAAAAAGAGAGAAATTGTCCCTATACTGGAAGGGCTTGCAATCTAATAGGGAAACATATGCAAACAAGTATGTACAAAACAAAATAAATAAAATCCAGCAAATAGAAAAGGCAGAGAAATTCCTCCCCAAATAATTACCCTATAAAAGTACTGTTGACTTGCTTCCTCAGCCTTCTCTTTTTCAAGCCTACCTTGCCACTTATGATGAAAAATATCATCCACATGCAGAGAAAGAACTATAGTTTCAACACAGACTAAAGCATGCTATTTTTCAATTTTTAAAATTTGTTTCATGCTTTTTGTACTTTTCTCTCATGCTTTTCATTTTCCCTTTTTGTATGACTCTTCTTTCAAAGCATGACTAATATGGAAATATGTTTAGCATAGACATATGTGTACAACCTTTATTAGAGTACTCATTGCCAAAGGGAGGAGGAAAGGAAGGGAGGGACAGTTTGTGGAAATCAAAATCTTATAAAAATAGTTGAAAATTACTTTTGTATAATGTTAGGAAAATAAATAAATAAATATAAAATGTTCACCTTTCTGCAATTATTAGTTGGTTGATTATTAGTGTCAGAGTCTATTTCCTAACTGCTACTGGACTTTGGAACTTTCTCCCTAGGCAGATCTTTATTAACTATGGACCCAAATAGAAAAGTTGATGTTCACTCTGAGGAGAATGGATTATAGGGCAGGAGCTACATGTTGATCCTCTTCCCACTGGCAAGCTGAGTTAGATTTCAGACCTTGAAAAATTTCATTTTTCATTATTTCCAATTTCCATTTCTAAAGTAAGACATAGAAACAGTGAACTACACCTGTAACAGGACTCTTATTTTCCTTGCGGTAAATAATTCTACACATCCTTACCTTCCCATTATGTTATTGACTGCACTTTTCTTTTTTTTTCAAATTCTCTATCATTATTATTTCAAATTTTACATAAATATAATTTTCAACATTCATTTCTGTAAAGTTTTCTTGCTTCTGCACTTCCTTCCCACCAGAGTAGGATACCAAGTAATCAGATATAAGTTATATATGCGAAAATATTTCTATATTAGTCAAAATTGTAAAAGAAAATACAGAACAAAAAAGAAAAAATACATGGGAAGTAAAAAGTAAAAAAAAAAAACATTTCGAAAGGTGAAAATAGTATGTTTTGTTCTGCATTCAGATTAACAGTTCTTTCTTCATATGTGGAAGATATTTTCCATTCCATTCTTTTAGAATTGTCTTTGGTCACTGCATTGCTGAGAAAAGTTAAGTCTATCAAATTTGATCATCATACAGAGATACTGTTAAGATGTACAATTTTTTTCCTGATTCTGATCACTGAACCTTTCCAGGTTTCTCTGAAATCTGCCTGTTCATCATTTCTTATATAATAGGAGTCAAATTCATTATAGATATTATATTCATATACTTCAACTATTTCAGCCATTTCCCAATTGATGGGCACACCCTTGATATAAAATTCGTTACTGCCCCTACAAAAAGAATTGATATGAATATTTTTTATAACTGAAAGGATTTTTTTTCCATTTTTGTGATCTCTTTGGAGTATAGAACTAGTAAATGTATTTTTGTATCAAAGAGCAGGCATAGTTTTATTGTCCCTTGGGTATAGTTCCAAATTCCTCTCCAGAAAAGGAACAAGTAACAGACATAATAGCAATGATTATAGTGGTAATAATAATGGTATCAATAATAATACTGCAAAGTGTTGCAATTTGATACTTCTCAACTTAAACAACAGTGCATTGCTGCTCCAGTTTTCACATTTCTCCTCCTACATTTATTTGGTTTGTGCAAAACCTTTTCAGTTTATTGTAATCAAAGTGATCCATTTTGCATTTCAAAATGTTCTCCAGCTCCTCTTCGATCTTAAATTCTCCTTCTGTTCATAAATCTGACAGATAAACAATTCCTTGCTCTTCCAAATGGCTTGTGGTATGATCCTTTATGTCTAAATCATGTACCTATTTTGACTATATCTTTATATAGGGGGTTGGTCTATGCCTAGTTTCTGCCATACTATTTTTCAGTTTTTTCAGCAGTTTTTATCTAATTGTGAGTTCTTAACCCAGAAGCTAGAGCTAGAATTTTTGCATTTATCAGACAGTATATTAGTAAATATGTTTACTACTATGTCTTGTGCACCTCATCTATTACACTGATCCACCTTGGTGGATTGATACTTTTTAAATATTTTAGATCTGATGCTCTTGGGCCACTTTCTTTTGCATTTTTTCCATTAATGCCCTTGATATTCATGATATTATTTTCCTTCCAGATAAATTTTGTTATTATTTTTCCTAGCTCTATAAAATAATTTTGAAGTATATTGATTAGTATGATATGAAATAAATGGAGTTATTTAGGTAAAATTTTCATTTTTAGTATATTAGCTCAGCCTAGTCATGAGCAAGTGATGTTTTTCCAGTTATTTAGATCTCATTATTTATGTGCAAAAACTTTTTTGCAATTATATTCAAATTATCATCAATTTTCCATTAGTTTGGCTTTTATCTTGTTTTTGTTCTTTTTGTTTGTTCTGATTCATGGTCATTCACAGCATGATAAATATGAAAATATATGCAGTATTACTGTGGCTTGCTTCCTTGGGGCCACAGTGGCGACCTCCCTCCAGGAGGGGAGCTGAGAATAAGGAGTCAAGCCACTACTGCCTTATGCCTCCAGCTCAATTTTATTATTGCTTAGCTATTACATATATACTGTTAGGTCTTCCGGGATAGAACAAAGAATAATGAGGTAATTGTTAGGACAGTGCAAGTGATGTGTAGGTGTAGCTTCTTGCATTACAGGATATGAGGGTACGTTAGGGAGGAGATGATAAGGCACAGCTGTGTCTAGTGCCCTTGGACAGTGGGGTGGAATGTCCAGCTCCCAAGGACTCTGGCTCCCAAGGACTCCAGCTCACCTTATCTCTCAGGGTGGCAAGCCAGCTCCTGAGACTGTCCAAGTAGTGGTTTACTTGGAGATGATTTGTGTCATAGCTGTTAGAATAGCCTGTGTACCCACATCGTATGACTGCATCTATATTATCCATATAACATTATGATATCCTAGAGAAGGGAGGAGGGAAAGGTTAGGAGAAAACTTCAAAAATGAATTCTGAACATTATCTCTACATATAATGTTAAAAAATAAAGAGATTAACTCTTGCATCTGTATGTATCAATTTGTATTACTATTATTGATATTATAATCACTATAACTATTGCTATTGTTATTGTTACTAATAATAGAATTCTATTGTATAGCTTACAAAAGTATACTTTAATACAATATACAATTTGTATGAGTTTAGACAAGGCAGTGTTCTTTCATATATTAGCCACATTTTATAAGAAATTAAATGTCAAAAATTATGCAAAATTCTTGTGTAAAAAGAATTATTTTATTCTTTTTAAGTATATTCCCAGAACCCTTACATTGTTGTCTAACATATAGTATGCAATTAATTAAGATTCATTGATTAATTGATAACTCAACCTGATGTCATGGAGAGACTAAGTGATAGAACCAAAAGTCAAACACATGTTTTTGTTGTTGCAATTATTGTTTGTTTGGTAATCTGTAGGGATTTTTCCTTCCAGACTATCCTTAAATAATTTTCCATATTAATTAAAAAATAAATAAACAAACTATGGCAGAGGCAAAAAGACACTATCCAATTTTTTTCACTTCAAACATGAGAATCTCTATCTTTTAACTATCATTTACATAAATATAAGCTAAAAAGTCATATCCATATCCATCCTTGTGTTTATATTTTTATCCTTTTTCACTTTCCGAGCTCTGTTATCTATACAGAAAATCAAGGTAGGCTTACTCCTCTTGATCAGGTCAATGACAAATTTTCTCATGCAAGTCAATTGAAGACCACATAAAAATGTTTCATTTTTTAAATATTCATATCACACATCCTACATCTATAACCTCCCCCCAAACAAATTCACATAGTAGAAAATTATCTTCAATGATAAACTGTATAAAGGAGGGATATTGTCAATCAGCTGATTTGTACTTATTATAACTTTTAATAGCAGGAAAATTTTGCTACGTTAACATTAAAATTTTAAATATTTGAATCTTGATCATTTTATGAATATTAAATTAGTGGAAAATTATTATTTAAATCATAGTTATGCTAAAGCATATACATTAAGGCTTGGTGATATCATTGGTAAAGGCCATTCTCTGAGGATACACATTTTGAATTCTTCTGTGATGTATAGATTTTTATTTATGTTCGTAAGACATCTACTTAAACCCTAGAGAATATCTATATAATTAGTCCATTTTAATAAAAAGCTTGGGACCCATATTCATTGTGACTTATCAAAAGATAGAAAGACAAGCTTTGGAGTCTAGGTTAAACTTCATTATTTTTCTTTAAAAATATGCTATGGATTGAAAAAAAGTAATTTTCATATAACCAACTTTCATTAGATTGATATTTTGGATAACATAAAATTCGAATATTTTCATTTTGATGAGATATTCTTCTTTTTCTTTATTGGAATAACCTTTGGAAAATGTATTATACACTATGTTTAGAGAAGTCATTGAAGTAAAATTTAGTAGGAGACAAATCAAGGTAAATGATTCTTTTTTAACAAATTTAATATTTCTAAGCATGAAATTTTTCTAGTGGCTAACATGAAATTGAATCATCTACTTTCAGTATTACATTAAGGGTTAATATAAGTAGTAGCCTGCAGAAAATTATTTCCCCTCACAAATATAGAGATGATCATAAAAAACCATATCTTCCTAGTATTATAACATTACCAACTCCTAAAAAAGATTCTTTTTAGTATGTTAATGAGAACAAGAACAAACTTGCGCTTGATACACTTTATTGTGGTAGGAAAATTTCTGCAGTCTATCTCAAATACCATTTGAAAGTAAATTTCTCAAGAATCTTTTCCCCTTCTCTAAAAAAGAAGAAATTAGATGTGAAGTTTTGTGAGATTTCTTCTGATTTAACCATTATTATTATTATTATATTACATGACAAATAATTGTGAAGTCTCATATCTTGTATTTCATATTTAGTCTTCAAGAACTATTTCTCTCTAATCAAAATATAAGAAATCAGGCTTTTCATATTTGAGATGAAAGACTTCTTTTTGAATACATATTTCATTTTTGGTGAGGTCCACTCTGCAAGTTTCAAAACATGAATTGCTGTCACAAATACCACTATTTTCCTCTCAGGATGTACGTGTTTAAGTAGGCATGAGTGTTATCTGTGCATGTGTTTATGTGTGTGTGTGTGTGTGTCTGTGTGTGTGTTTGTGTGTGTGTGTGTGTGTGTGTGTGTGTGTGTGTGTGTGTACCATGCAAGTCACTTCTTGGGGGAAATGTTTGACCCTTTCGAAGTAATTTTATAACCAATTTCAATGGAATTTTTGTCCCAAGTGATCTTGTCAAAATAGAATCACAGTTGGAGCATGGAAATTTTGAGTTCTTGAGTGCTTTTAATGAGGAATAACTATGTGCAATGCAAAGCTACTGAGTATTCAAAAATTTTGAAGTCATATCATAATAGTCTATCTGACCTAATGCCCAGAGCATATAAAAATGAGAAAATTAATTTCTCCATATCTTACTAAATAAAAAAATATCAGTTAAAGATAAAACATTTCTAGAAAAGTATGTAAAAATGGATAGGTTTAAAATTCAACAAGTATTTAGATGACTAATTCTTCTTTTCCATTATGATTAAGACATAAGATAAAGAAATCTCATAGGTTTTTAATTCTAACATTCCATTTATTTGATCGTGAAACTAATGTCAAAGAAGGATAAGGGACTCCTCCAAGATCACAGAGTTATTGTCAGAAGCAGAAGTTGATCTCAGGTCCTCTGATTTCACAGGGGTTTTAGAGAAAGCAACATATTTGATTGGACTGGGAATTTCACCTAATAGAAATATGCACCAAAAGTCCATGTGCTGTGCATGTTCTTTGACCCAAAGATGTTATTACCAGGCATCTATCATGAAGAAATCAAAGAAACAGAAAAAGCAATCATATGTTTTTTATAGCCTTTTTTGTTTTGAAAAGAACCAGAAACTAATAAACTTTAATGGGGGGGGATCACTTGAAAAATAAAGGCCAATGACTCTATATCAGGCTGGCTTTTTCCTTGAAAGGTGATGCCCAATGTTTTGTAATATTATTAAAGCAAAAATCAAAGCCTTCCTACATCTGAGGCTAATATGTGATCTTGGAAAAATGAGTCTTGGTTTGTAGTTTTAATCTATCTCCAAAGAAGCTGGCATGTCTTTTCTCTAATGATATTGATTGGAGTCCCTTTGACCAGCACCTGTCATTAATCAGCAGTAACTAGCAGGCCAGTTCTTTTATATCAAAGATATGGCAAGATCACACATACAAATATTTTACCTCTCCTCCATCATTACTTGAGGGCACACTCTCTCCTCTATTTAACTTGGTTATAGGGATGCTAAATTAAGATTTAGTACTCTTTCTAGATAGCAACATGATGATTGTTCCTCAGGCCAGAGATATTCAACTGGTTACAAAACTTAACACTAACACAACATCTGGTTTCCCAGATATATCTTCAACTACATTCACCTAAAAATAAAAATGAAAACCGTTGCAACAGACTGAAGCTAATTTTTGGTAGGTAAGTGTTGAAGTAGAAAGCAACCTGGAGTCATAAAGACCTGAGTTCAAATTTGACCTCAAACATTTCTGAGCACTGTGACCCTGGGTAGGTCACTTAATCTCTGTTTATATCAATTTCCTCATCAATTAAAATGGGTAGAAAACTAGTGCTTCCCTCCCAGGACTATAGCAAATACCAAATGAGATAGTAATTATAAAAGGGTTAGCTCAGTGATTATACTATATTAAAGGGTATATAAAACATGTTTATTATATATTCCTCATAGGAACACATTTCAACATCAGGGGCAAAAATATTTGAGGGTGTTCCTCTTATAGAATTTAATCATATTACATATGATCTATCATTTATTAGGAAGAAGTGAACTGCAGAAAAATCAAACCAAGAATAGTGGAGTATAATTCAAGTAATACTACTTTTTTTGTTTGTTTTTAAAGGCAGTGGGTTTAAATGACTTGTCCAAGGTCACAGAGCTAGTTAATTATTAAGTGTTTGAAGCCACATTTGACCTCAGATACTTCGTACTGCAGGGATGGTTCTCTATTCACTGCGCCATTTCTGTCCCTACTAATACCCTTTTAATGAACTGTGCAGTCAATCAAAAAGTCTTCTGTTCACCATATGGTCAAACAGAAACAGTGGCAGAAAGTTCATATATATATATATATATATATATATATATATATAAATGTTTCTCAAATGAGCTACCATAACATGTCATCACAATGATCACAATGTGTTGGGAAGCAGACTCTACAAATTCTGCCACTAAGGAATTTGCATCAGTTTTACTATACTGAAAAACCCTGAGATAAATTTATGAGGAATAGGATTTTTGGCCAATCTCCTGTATCAATGTGTTCAGACAGGCTGATTTCTTTTCAAATACAGAACCTTATTAGCTGGTTTTATGAAAAAGCCAGAGTGGCTAGGTGACAAAGGGGCAGCTGGGTGTCACAGTAGATAGAGCACTGAAGTCAGGAGTACCTGAGTTCAAATCCAGCCTCAGACACTTAATATTTATCTAGCTGTGTGGCCTTGGGCAAGCCATTTAACCCCATTGCCTTGCAAAAGCTAAAAAACAACAAAAAAAGAAAAAGCCAATAAAATGGACAAACCTTTGACTAATCTGATTTAAAAAGAAAGAAACTAACCAAATTACAAGTATCAAAATTGAAAAAAGGTGAACTGACCCCCAATGAGGAGGAAATGAAAGAGGTAATTTGAAACTACTTTGCTGAACTGTATGACAATAAATTGGATAATTTAAGTGAAATGGAGGAATATTTACAAAAAATAAAAACTGCCCAGATTAACAGAAGAGCATATAAATTACTTAAATAACCTCATTTAAGAAAAAGAAATTGAAGAAACCACCAAAAAATTCCCTAAGAAAAAGTCTCCAGATCCAGATGGATTTACAAATGAATTCTACCAAACAATTAGGGAAAAATTAACTCCTATTCTACATAAACAATTTTTAAAAATAGGAGAGGAAGACTTTCTTCCAAACTTCTTTCATGACATCAACATAGTTCTGATACCTAAACCAGGGAGAACCAAAACATACAGAAATTTATAGAGTAAACACTCTAATGAATATTGAAGCAAAAATCTTAAATAAAATTTTAGCAATGAAATTATAGCAAGTTATCACCAGGATAATACACAATGATCATGTTGGATATATAGCAGGTAGGCAGGGATGGTTCAACATTAGGAAAGCATTCAAAATAATAAAATATATCAATGGCAAAACCAACAGAAATCAATTGATTATGTGAATAAATACTGAAGAAACTATGGATTAAATACAACATCCATTTTCTACTAAAAACACTTTAAAGGGGCCACTAGCTGGCATACTGGATAAAGCACCAGCCCTGGAGTCAGGAGTACCTGGGTTCAAATCCGGTCTCAGACACTTAATAATTACCTAGCTGTGTGGCCTTGGGCAAGCCACTTAACTCCTTTTGCCTTACAAAAAAACCCCTAAAAAATTAAAAAAAAAATAAAAACACTAGAAAGTTTAGGAGTAAATGGAGTTGTCCTTAAAAATGATAAATAGAACCTATCTAAAATGATCAGCAAATATGACATGTAATGGGAATAAACTCTGAGCAATTCCAATAAAATCAGTGAGGAAACTAAGATGCGCATTATGACCATTACTATTCAATATAGTATTAGAAATACTAACAGTAGCAATAAGAAAAGAAAAATAAACTGAAGGGACCAGAATTGCAATGAGGATGAAATTTTTTATTCTTTGCAAATGATAGATAGTATACCAAGGGAACCTGAGAAAATTATCTACAAAACCCCTTGAAACAATTAACAAATTAAGCAAAGTTGCAGGATATAAAATAAACCTCAATAATTTATCAGCATTTCTATATATGAACAACAACGTCCAAGAACAAGAGATAAAAAGAAAAATTCCATTTAAAATAACTGCAGAAAACATTAAACACTTGGAATCTACCTCTCAAGACAAACCCAGAAACTGTATGAGCAATCCTCACCCAAAGTCAGATCTAAATAAATGGAAAAAAGTCCAATGCTCATGGTTATGTCAAGCTAATATAGTAAAAATGGCAATTCTACACAAATTAAAATACTTCTTCAGTGCCGTTCCAATCAAATTACCAAATATCTACTTCACAGAGCTAGAAAAAAATAGTAACACAATTCATCTGGAGCAACAAAAGTACAAGAATAGTAAGAGAATTGATTTAAAAAAATGTAAAGGAAGGTGGTCTAACTATAACGGATCTATACCATAAACAAGCAGTCTTCAAAACTGCCTAATTTGGTTGAGAACTAGAGTAAGGGGGCAGCTAGGTGGTGCAGTGGATAGAGCACTGGCCCTGGAGTCAGGAATACCTGAGTTCAAATCAGGCCTCCGATACTTAATAATTACCTAGCTGTGTGGCCTTGGGCAAGCCACTTAATCCCATTGCCTTGGAAAAAAACTAAAAAAAAATAACTATAGTAATGGATCAGTGGATTAAGACAGATTCAACAGAAGTTGCAGTAAATGCAGCTTCTACTATTTGACAAACCCAAAGACATCAGCTTCTGGGATAAGAATTTGCTTTTTGACAAAATTATTGGGAAAACTGGAAAATACCAAGACAAAAAATTAAGCATAGATAGACATCTCATACCCTATACAAAAATGACATCAAAATTGATACAGGATATAAACATAAAGAGGAATATATATATATATATATATATATATATATATATATATATATATATATGTTAATAGATCAAGAAATGACTCTATCAGATCTATGGAAAGGGGATAAATTTATGAGCAAATAGGAATTAGAGCACATTATAACCTGGAAATGAATGATTTTAACTATATTAAATTAAAAAGCTTTTGCACTAATAAAATCAATGCTTCCAAAATTAGAAGGAAAGTAGAAAGCTGGGAAACAATCTCCCTAACTAAGAGTTATGATAAAGGTCTCAGTTCTAAAATATATAGAGAATTGCATCAAATTTATAAGGTCCCAAATCATTCCCCAGTTGAAAAAATAGTCGAAGGATATGAACAATTTTCAAATGAAGAAATTAAAGCTATATATAATTATATGAAAAAAATGTTCCAAATCATTATTGATTAGAGAAATGCAAATTAGCACAACAATGAGGTATCATCTCACTCCTATTATATTATTCAAGATGAGAAAGGGGGAAGATAATCAGTGTTGGAGGGGTTGTGGGAGAATTAGGACATTGGTGCATTCCTGGTATAGTTGTGAACAGATGTAGCCTTTCTGGAGAGCAATATGGAACTATTCCCAAGCAGCAATACAATTGTTCATACCCTTAGACACAGCAATTCCAATTCCACGTCTATATCCAGAAGAAATTATAAAGTAAGGCAATAGTCTTACATGTTCCAAAATATTTATAGCAGCTCTTTTTGTATTGGCAAAGAACTGGAAATTGAGGGGATATCCATCAATTGGGGAAATGGTTCAAAATGTTATGGTACATGAATATAATGTAATACTATTGTTCTGTAAGAAAGCATAAATGGTCAGATTCTAGGAATGAGTTTTGGGATCTGATGCTTAGTGAAGGGAGTAGAGCCAAGAGAACAATATACACATCAGCAATAACATTATGAGATGAACAACCTTGATGTAATCAGCTCCTCTTGGCAATCCAGACTGCTAGGACAACTATATTTGACTGGCTATGGATTATATTATCCACATCCAGAGGAAGAAAAACAAAACAAACAAAAAGAAACCCACACACACATACATGCACAAAACAACCCTGCAGAATCTTATGAACATTTTACAGTAATTATGTCATATATCTCTTTCCCTTAATCCTAATTCCTCAGACTGAAAATTATTAATTTTTAAACATGTTTATCAGAATATGTAGGTAGGGGGCAGAGCCAAGATGGTGACAGGAGAACAGTCTCTCTTAGGTGCTCTCTCTCAAAACTTATAAAATAAGGACTCTTACTAAATTTTCAAGAGACAGAACCCACAGAGGGATCCAGTGAGGCAATTTTCCAGCCCAAGATAACCCTGAAAATAGTGGAAAGGCTCGGCTCTACAGAGTTGGAGAGGCCACCTGCAAGAGTGAAGGAACTTCAGCCTCCCAGAGGCAGCCCCAGAGCACCTGAGAGAGGCAGTTCATGAAAGAGGGTGCAATTTCCTGACCTGCACCCCGGAGAGCACCAGGAACAACTTGGAAGA
Organism: Macrotis lagotis; assembly: GCF_037893015.1. Classification (NCBI taxonomy): domain Eukaryota; kingdom Metazoa; phylum Chordata; class Mammalia; order Peramelemorphia; family Peramelidae; genus Macrotis; species Macrotis lagotis. The sequence continues at coordinate 198,692,180 of NC_133666.1, read as the reverse complement.
TCTACAGGGGAGGGGGTGCACTCTGCCAGACTGAGTCTGGGAAGCCCAGGCCTCAGAGCACTCAGCAAGCAACATGTTCATGGCAGCCCAGATCCAGGAAACAAAAGCAGGTTGAGCCAGTAAGCAGGAGCCCCCAGGCAACTCAACCTTGAGTACTCAACTTAGGTAGGAGAGTGAAGAAAGACTTCTGACATCTGTCCTCTGTCCCTGTAAGAGGACTCTTGGGCTCTGACCACATTCAGATACTGATCACAGTCTAGGCCCCTGATAGAAAAGCAGGGCACCCCACTACCACAGTCCCATGACAGAGGGGTGCACTTGTGGTCATTCACAGATCAGGAGGGAAGACAGAGCTTCATGCACTGAGACCCTTTGTGGAGGTGTCCCAATAATACTCAAAATCTCAGGAAGCACCCCAAGACCAGGCACAGGCTGGGGAAATGAGTAAACAGAAAAAAGAGGGAAACCATTGAGAAATACTGTGTCTAGTATCCCAAGAAGGATCAAAATACTCAGTTTGAAGATGAGGAAGTCCAACCTCCTGCATCTAAAGACTGCAAGAAAAATGGAAATCTGGTTCAGGCTATGACAGAGCTCCAAAAAGATTTTGAAAATCAAGTGAGGGAGACAGAAGAAAAGAGAAATTAGAGAGATGTGGGAAAAACATGAAAAAGAAGTCAGCAGCTTAGTCAAGGAGATCCAAAAAATGCTGAAGAAAATAGCATGTTAAAAACCAGCATAGGTCAAATAGATAAGACAGTTTACAAGTTATATAGAAGAATGCTTTAAAAAGCAGAATTGGAAAAAGAGATAAGAAAGCTCTCTGGGGAAAACAATTCCTTCAGATCTAGTATGGAGCTGAAGGAAGCTGCTGACTTTATGACAAGTCAGGACACAATAATTCAACACAAAAAGAATGAAAAAATAGAAGAAAACGTGAAACCATTCATTGAAAAAAGAACTGCTGTGGAAAACAGATTCAGAAAAGATAATTTAAAAATTATTGGAATATCTGAAAGACATGATCAGGAAAAGCACCTCGACATCATTTTAAAGAATTCCTACAGGAAGTTTCCCCAGATATCCTAGAAGCAGAAGGCAAAATAGAAATTGAGAGAATCCACCTACCTCCCCTGGAAAAAGATCCAAAAAAAACAACCTCCAGGAATATTATAGCCAAGTTTCAGAACTCCCAAGTCAAAGAGAAAATATTACAAGCATTCAGAATGACACAATTCAAATAACGTGGAGCTGCATTCAGGATCACACAGGACTTAGCAGCAGCAACTACATTAAAGGCTTGTAGGGCTTGGAATATAATATTCTGGAAGACAAAAGAGTTTGGAATGCAACCAAGAATCAACTGCCCAGCAAAATTGAATGTTCTCTACTGGGGAAAAAGATGAACTTTCAATGGACCAGGGGAATTTCAAATGTTCCTGTGAAAATGACCAGAGCTGAACAGAAAGTTTGATCTTCAAATACAGAACTCAGGTGAGTCATAGAGAGTAGAGGAGAAGGGTAAAATATGAGGGTGTTAATGTTGATCAAGTACATGTATTCCTGCATAGAAAAATGATACTGATAATACTCATAAGAAACTTCTCATTTAATAGAGCAGGTAGAAGGAACTTTTATAGATGAAGCAAAGGAGAGAGCTGAATTTGAAGTTTATAATATATTGTAAAAATGGAGTCATTGGCCAAATGGAAAATGTAATGGGAGCAAGAGAAAGAAGAGGTGCAACAGGCTAGGATATTTCAAATAAGATTTTTTTTACTACAATGAGCTATTGAAATGATATCGAAGGGGGAAGGTGAGTGGGAATGAGGGAACCTTCACTCTCATCAGAGGTGGCTCAGAGAGGAAACAGCATATGTACTTAAAGGAGTATAGACATCTAGAGTAAGAAGGAGAGAAGGGGATCAGAAGGAAGGGGAGGGATGTGAGTGATGGAGGAGATGGTAGACCATGAGGGAGAGTGGTCAGATAGAACACATTTTCTTTTTTACTTCTTGCAAGGGGTTGGGATTGGATGGCCTGTCCAGGACCACAGGGTCGGGTGGTTGCTGGGCTTTCAGGCATGGTATACGAGCTCAGGGCCTCTTGGCCCCAGGGTTGAGTGTCTGCTGCACCACTCAGATACTCTACAGAACATTTAAGAAGAGGGACAGAGTGAAAGGAGAAAGAAAATTTAGTGTAAGGTAGTGGGTAAGTATGAATGGCAGGAGTTGCTATGAGCAATGGCAACAGTGGAAAAATATGAAAGTAGATTTTGTGATGGACTTATCCAAAAGAATATGATCTACTCATGACAGTGCTGGTGGTATTGGAACACAGACTGATGCACATTTATCATCATCATCATCATCATTATTATTATTATTATTATTATTGTCATTATTTGGGGGGCAGGGTTGCAGGGCAGATGGGGTTGGGTGGCTTGCTCAGGGCTACACAGCTGGGTGATTCTTGGTTTTCTGGGGGTGGATTTTGGCTTGGGTGTTCCTGACTCTAGGACCAGTGGTTCATCCACTGTGCCACCTAGCTGCCCCAATTATAATTATTTTTTTTAATTTTAATTTTAATTTTTTCTCTTTACTTTATTGCTCATGAGGGTCTATATTTTGGGGGGCATGGGTATTATGTTTACTCTCAAACAAGAATATTTTAGTAATATATAAGAAACATTTGTACAAAATAAAATAAATATAATTTTATAAAAGAAAAAGGATAAAAGATATGTGTGTAAAATGCTAACCTGACTGTTCCTGCCGAATGGAGGGGAGTGGGAAGAGAGGGTGGAGGGAAATTTTGTAACTCCAAAATCTGCATGAACATATGGATGAAAATAAATCAATTAATTAAAAATGAAAATAATAAATTAAAAATATAAAAACCTTATCTGCATCCCAAGAATAAGTGGCATTTTTTATAATATATCATTTCTATTAAATGCATCTTTACTTGTTTTTAAAACAAATAAGTAAATTGTATATATTATTTTATTGTTTAAATTTTAATAAGAAAATAATCTCTTGTCAAATTGAGATTGGTACCTGCTTTGCAAATTTTCTCAATGAGAACTCTGTCAAGGATTGAAAGAAGTGACATGATAGAATCATCTGTGGCTGAATTTATTTCTGTATATAGAGATTCTTCTCTTGGTTTCATTAAAGGACTTTTCTATAGAACATTACTAGTTTCATTATCAAGGGTATCACAATAATAAATCTGACTATTCTCCATGAACAATATTTTCCCTTTCTGTGATATTAGTGTCACCAAGAAATTACAGTACACTAAAGGTACCTAAACAAAGTTTGTGTTCCAATTGTTGTATAGCTGACTCCATGTTGTAATGCAAGGTAAATGATGTTGGGCTATAGACTATAATTTTTTCTTTATTTCTGTGGTTGAGAGCAGGCCATTTCCAATTTCACTTTTCCTTAGTCAAACCTTATTTAAGACAACTTTGATCTCTTTTTTAAGTATGTGTGTATTTGTTTCTCTGTGTGTAAGATGATTAGAAACTACATTATATCTTCATAACTTTAAAAGTTAGAAGGAGCTATCTAGAGGATAATCTAATCAAATACTTTCATTTGACAGATTAAGAAATTGGTCCTCTTAGACTTGAAGTTTCTAATCAAGTAACATTAAAGTAACAGAGCTACACAGGACAGATGAAACTATCCTATGTAAATTGACTCTCTATGGACCTAAAACTCAATTTTATAATGTACTTCATGGTTTAAAAAAATGTTTCCTCACTGCAAATTAATGAGGCAAGTATAGTAAGTCATATCTTTATTTTGCATATGAGGTAATTAATGTCTTTTCTTAGGTAATTAAATTAATGTTTCTGAATTAGTATAGAACCTCTGGTCTTTGAACTCCTGGGTTCTTTTCTTTCCACTACTCTGTAGCCTCTAGCAGATCTGATCACATGCAAAAAAATAATAATTAAAAATGTTATAATTAGTTCTGTTTAGACAACTATGATGAAGAATACTATTTATTTTTAAACAAGGTCTGAATGCCTCTTAATGGATCTCTAATGTGGGATAAAAAAAAATTGAATGATTTAATCACATCATTTACTGGTATTACCATTAATGAAATGAAAGCAGAAGAAGTTACACAAGACACTTAATTTTCAAAAAAACAATATCCTAACTAATAAATTTTCTAATTATTCTTCCTTGTTAAGTGACACATTTAGTACTAGCTAATTATATAAGCTATAAGGAAATTGCTGATATTTAGAAACAAACAAAAAAAAAAAAGATGGTACTAGAGCCAATTAAGAAAGACTTCATAGAATAAAAACTATTTCTGAATTGATAAACAATGAAACAATTTGAACAGATAACTTTTAAAATAATCAAAGCTATCTATGGAAAAAATATTCGAAGTCACTCTTAGTTAAAGAGATACAAATAAAAGTAGCTCAACTATCACTTCAGAGTTATCAAAAAAGGCTAATAAATTGACACTATAAACAAGTAGTAGTGATAAATTTTATAGCAAGTTTTCTTTGATAAAAATCTTATTTCTCAAATATATAGAGAACTGAGTCAAATGTATGAGAATATATGTCATTCACGCAGTTAATAAATTATTAAAAATATATGAACAGGCAGTTTTCAGAAGAAGAAATACAAATTACTTAGAGGTATATAAAGAAAAGCTCTAAGTCATTAGTGAATAAAGAAATTAAAAAAAAAGCAAACAAAACAAATAACTTTGAGGTAAAACCTCATACCTATCAAAAATAACAAATTGTAGAGAAGGTGAAGAAAAATAAGTACACATAAACAGATGGTGGAATTGTGAACTGGTCTCACCATTCAGGACTATATTTAAAGTACTATTAAACTCTCCATTTTCTTTGATTCAACAATACTACTACTAGGTATATATCCCAAGAAATTAAAAAAGAGAATAGATTTGCATGCCCATAAAAATTTATAATGACTTTTTATGGCTGTAGCCAAATTGACAACTGAGTCAAGTGGAAAATGATTAAATAAATTATGGCATATGATTGTGATAGAGTATTGTGCTATAAGAAATGATGAAGATGGTAGTAACAGGAAAAAATCATAATATCAATATGAAATGAGAAATGTTCTGATGATAAACTGTGGAATATTTGTTGACCTATGCTCAATACAATGATCAGAGACAATTCTATATGTTTCATGATAAAAAATGCTATCCACCTCAAGAAAGAAATTGTGACCTCTGAGATTTTAATTAAAATTTTGCAACTTTACTTTTTACTATTTTATGATTTGTCTAATGTGGAAATATATGTTCCAAGATTTCACATGTATAATCAACTGATATCATTTTGTTTATTTTCTCAGTTTATGGTGGAAAGATGGGAGGAAGTAAAAGAACTTGGAATTCCTAAATTAAAAAGAAAGGAATGTTAAAAATAAGTAAATTTTGAAAAAAAAAGGAGAAACAACCAATAAAGTATTTTAAAACAAATAAGAACAAATTTCTGAAAATAACTTTCATGGGTGCTTATTGTTACATAGGTTTATAACCAATTTTGTCCTATTTTATGCCAAATTAATAAGAAAATAATACCCCAGATATTAATCTTTTGGTAAGAATTTTATCTTCTTCCAATTGACATTTTAAATACATCCATTGAATTTCCCCCTCCCACAAAACTATTGTGAAGCTTGTCCAGGTTCTGTCACAATATGATAAACAAAAATAACAAAAAGTTTCATTCAAAAGATATGTATGAACCTTGACCAAACTTTAATCATTACAACTACATGTTTGATTCTATAATGCAAGCTCCAAGCCACAAAAGATTTCCTTGTTCAAAGTCTTGACTTACTTTTATGAAAGTTTTGTATGTTGTACCAAAAAATCCCCATACATATTCAAACATATATACACACATAAGTGTTATATAAATATATATATATATATATATATATATATATTTACACATACATAACTACATGGCATGTATATTACATTTGTATCATGTATAAAACAATTCTCTTTCATGACAAGATTAATGAGTTGATATTTTAAAATTCTAGATTATAGAATAATATAAGTAAAATTAGGGCAATAATACATAAATAACTCAGAAATAATTTCAGCTTTGTGACTCTAATTACTGATAAGATTTTATTAATGAAAATTAAGCAATCACTTCAGAAATCTATATCCAAACAATTTAAAAACAATATTTTTTCAAAGTTAAATAATAAATTTTTCCAAAGCTGAGGGTGTAGAAGATAATATTACTATTCTTTAAAGGATCTGAAATGTAGTAAATTTAGAAGTCATTGAATTGGTTCTATACTTAAAAATGATTGTGAACAAAAAATTTTCAACTGGCAGCTATTATTTTAAGATAAAAGCATTTTTCCTACTTCATTAAATAAAAGTTTCTTAACCATACTGCCATACTAACCAGGTAACTCCCATCAGTAAGATTTAAATAGGTAGAAAGAAGATAGATAGATGAACATTGGTATATATATTGTATGTACATATTAAATATGGTTTTTTCTCTTCAATCTTGACTAAAGTTATAAAGTGCTAGAAATGTTGTTGTTAAATAAATAATATATAAAAGAAATAACAAACCAAATACATAATTTATGACTATCAATTTTCTCTTAATTTGCAAATAATTATATTTATTTTTGGTTATTTAGTTTATTTCAAATATTACTCTTTCGTTTACTCATTTGTTGTTACTCTTGTTGGTGGTTCATTCTTATCCAACTCTTTCTAACATTATGGACAATAATAGGCCGAATCCTTTGATACTCCACTATCTACCAAAGTCTATCTAAGTTCTTGTTCATTGTTTCTATAACACTATCAATCCATCTTACCCTCTTCTTTCTCTTGCTTTATATCTTTTTTCTCTTGCTATCAATCTTTCACTGTATCAGGATCTATTTCAATTCGTCCCATCTTCATTTGTGGTCAAATTATGCAAATCTTGGCTTCAGTATTTGATCTTCTAGTGTATGTCAAATTATTTCTTTAAGTATTGAATGATTTTAGATCTTTGCTGTCCAAAAGATTCCCAAAAGCTTCTCCAAGCATTCACATGTTGAGCAGAAAATTGATAAAGGTATCTCTCTGGAGTGCAACATGAGAGATAATTGACACTGGTCTGCCCAGTTAGGTGTACCCTCATCACAGAGGGTGCTGTGTTCTATGAGCAAAGCAAAATTATAATGACTCAAAGAAACATTATATATGAAAATTTAGAAAGTACATACCAAATCTTTAGATGGCCCATTTGTGACTGATCTATAGTAGAGCATTCCAAGTTCATATTGGTCTGTTCAACCAGTTGAACACACTGAAATTTTACTTTAACAAAGTTAATATCAGTTTTGTCATCTTCAGGAATGAAAAATAATAATCAACAAATTCATTTTACTTACTGAGTTTTTCATGACCATTTATTCCAGTTTTGTAGATGTTAGGAGCTATGATTAGTAACTCTAGATAATTAATGTTATTGTTGCTATGGATTCTTCACTGGGAATTGAAACACAATATGTAGTTATCACTATATCAAAATCTATTTAGAAATGTCTTCTGGGACCACATAACACATAAAATTTTATTACAAAATCTTATATAATACAAATATGAATTCTTATTTTACATACTGTCACAAATTTCTTGATTACAATTAGCATGTAATAATTGTAGAATTTGTTATAATTCAGAGCTATTCCATTATTGATGAAGAATGAGTAAAGAAGAGTAAAGGAGTTTTGTGAAAAAAAATATTTTTGCATAATTATATTATACATTGTGAAACACTAGCCTTTCCTCTCACGGATTATGACGATTTTCTAACTTTATGTATCCAGATAATAATCTGGAAAAAAGGTAATTATCTGTCATTATACCAACTTTCAGTTTGTTATTTCTCCTTGTGATAAATTATCTAATAAATACTATATGTGTCTGTAATGTAATACCAGAAAAGTAGAATTGGAAAAATTTAAAGATTATTTTATCCTCTCAATTTGTAGATTTGGAAACTGACATCAGAATGTTAAAGTTAAAGATGATATGTGACTGACAAGAAAGGAAAACACAGGGTTCCTAACTCTATTTTCTTTCCTTTTCCCCCCTTTTTTTGGAAGGCAATGGAGTTAACTTTCTTGCCCAATGTTACACAGCTAGGTAATTTTTAAGTGCCTGAGGCTGTACTTGAACTTGGGTCCTCCTGACTCCAGAAATGGTACTCTATCCACTGTACCACCTAGCTGTACCCTGTGCTCTTAACTCTACTTCAAATATGCAGTAAGGTATATTTTACTATCTACTATCCATTTTACAACAAGATTAGATGAATTATTACAAGCAGTTGAGATATTCAGCCAGGGCTAGATCCTGGCTATTTCAGGTCAGAATTACAAAGGCTCAAAAGCAGAAGTATATGCAGGGTATATTTTTGTCATGCCTGACTGAGATGCTTCATGGTTGGTGCCCATTTACAGCCCGATGACATTCTGGGCCTCCTTCAGTTGTTTATCTGTGAATTTTCAGGTATTTTCCTTGACTTCTTAGGGAATCAGTTAGGATGTCCAGAGAAGAGGTCATAACTCCAAACCACTGCAAGTCCCAGAGGTCCGCAGTTTGGAAGATATCAGTGGAATTGAGGCCATAGTGCTCCACCACCTGTAGAAACTGAGAAATCTGCTCCATTTCCTTGAAGGCCATGCCTGAAGCTTGGATCTTCTTTACTGGACCCTGGCTTTCAGGCAACTCTGTGCAATCCTTGAATTAGTTTTGGAAATTCTCTTGCCCAGGCTGGGACAGTGCAATATTGCTGCAGCACTGTGTGGTGATATACTGAATGAAGATCTGCTCTAGGTAAGCATCATACTGCTTCTTTACTGCGGAGAGGATGGAGAGCAAAATGGGTTGGGATGTGGTGAGTAGTGTGATCACAAGATATATTTATTGGAGAGCAATATGGAGCTATGCCGAAAGAGCAATAAAACTTCTCATACCTTTTGACCCAGGGCTTCTAATTTTAGCCCTATAACCAGAAGAAATCATAAAAAATGGGAAAAGTCTTTCATGTTCCAAAATATACATAGTAGCTCTTTTTTGTAGTGGCAAATGGGAAATTGAAGGGATTCCTTGTCAACTGGGAAATAGTCAAACAAGTTATGGTACATGAATATTTTGAAATTCTTTTGTTCTATAAGAAATAGTAAGTGGTCACTTAGATAATCAACACTCATGGAGACAGCTGCTCTCAGCAGACAACTGTATTAGACAGGCTATGGAAAATTTTATCCCCATTCAGCGGAAGGAAAAACTGAACAATAACAACAGCAAAAATTCATCAAAATATGATGGATACTTTTTAAAAAATATCTTATATAATTCTTTCCCTTAATCCTAGTTCCTAATATGGAAAATGACTAATCTTTAAACATCTTTAACACTAATATGTATTTACTATATTAATCTGATTCTTTCACCACTGAGGGGAGGGAGAAAGGAAGGGAGGGTAGAAGGAAATTTTGTACCTTAAAAATATGCATATGATTTTGGAGGAATATAAAAGTAAATAAAAATTAAAGTAAAAAATTAAAATATAAACAGTTAATTTCATCAGGAAATCTATGACTATGTAAATGGAGACAGCATTGTTGAAAGTGGCATATTATAAACAGAGTGTAAAAGCTGTAATCCACAAAACCTTAGCTTAAAATCCAACATCTGACATGTTCTAGGAACAAAGTCAAACCTGCTGATTCTCAGTTTCTTCACCTGTAAAGTAGATATGATAATGCTATTAGTACCTGCATTACAAAATTGTAATACAGCTTAGATTATATGTTGTATATAAAGGCCTTTGAAATTCTCAAAATTTCATATGAACTACACTTATTTTAAATTTAAATAAAGATAAGAGAAAATAACTGCTATGTACACAGAAGAATATGAGAGGATTCAATATAGAGCAATGAATTTCCATTTCAAGAAACATTTATAATGAATTCTACAGATTGTATTCAAGGTGGTTTATTTTTATTTTATATTTTATTTTATTTTATTTTATTTCATTTTTGCAAGGCATTGGGTTACGTGATTTGCCCAAGGTCACACAGCAAAGTAATTATTAATTGTCTGAGGCCAGATTTGAACATAGGTCCTCCTGATTCCAGGATTGATGTTCTATTCACTACAGCACCTAACTGTCCCTGTTCATCCTTTGTATTATGGTACTATGATTATTTCCCCTTACCCTCTTTTTCTCTGAATGTGAATAGTATCTTCCTTTATAATTCAAGTCTTTCTATATTTTTCTAGATCCACCAGCTTATAATTTTCTATCTCACAGAAGCATTCCAATCTTAAACTTGTCTATTTATCTGAAATTGTCCAAAACAATATTAATTAATATGACTGGCATAGTGTAGTTAACTTGTTTTTCTCCTTTGTTTCTCCAGATTTCTAATTTATAAAGGCAGTAGTATCAAAGAAATCATAAACCTCCTGTCCACTCTTTAGAAATTACCAATTACAGGATTATTCAAGGGGAGATGTGATCATCAATAAGATGAAAGAAAAAAAAATAAGATGAGAGAATGTTTGACTTTCCAGGGGAAACTTTCAAAGGATATGAGTAAAAGATTTGTGGTCTAACTAGTAAAGCACTAAAGTAAACAACACTAACCTACCACTGCAAAATCTTGATCTCTTGTTTTCTTAACATTTGCTTGTCTTTCTTTTCATAATATTGATTTTCTTGAAATGTTAATTTTTAATTTTTCCTTAATTGATCATATTTGATTTTTTAATGTCTTTTGAATTTTTCTATGAATTCTTTTAAGGCAGGTGGCCACTTTACTTTTCTCATTGGGGTAGGAGAGGTGTTTTTTTTTGCTTTAGTAACCTTCTCTAAAGATGAATCTAGATCTTTATTTCGATAGAATCAAAGCTATGTTCTTTCTCTTTTTCAACTCAGTTTTTTTTTAATTTTCAACAACTTATATTCATCTGTAGAACTTCTGTGTAATGGTGGTTCTGAACCCAGGTCTTTCTTAATATTATTTTTTGAGCATTGTCCTGGGCTCCACCTCTGCATTCCTCTTCCATTTCAAGTTACAGCTAGGGTCCCTCAGCACTCTATGCTAGTAATGTCTTATTCCCTGATAATGCTCCAGTGGCTATAAATTCAGTTTACCCCTTTGAACTGGAGCCAAGAGCAAAAATTCAGTTCTCCTATATAAGTGCCCACAGCTATCAGTGTCCCTGTGCCTCTGCTTCTTCACTATTCAGACTTGTTCTGATTCCTTTGCACCTGGGACTTAATCTGGGCAGCAGTACAGCTAGGCCTTGCTTCCAGTGGCAGCAGAGGTTCCTCTTTAATCTTCAGTCAGACTCTAGACTTTTCACGCTGTCCAGGAGATGAATATTTCTTTGGCTGAGACTGAAGCTACCCCCTACTCAGTTGCCCACTGGCATCTCCCTTTGTTTCACTAAAGGAGTTTATACTTCATTCTGGAATATTTCTTTGGATATTCTCAGACTGTTTCAGAGGGACCACTCTTCTTCACCTACTCATATTTATTTTTGCCATTCTGTATTTACTAGGAGTCTTGTTTTTTTTTTCTTTTTTGTGAATGAAAATTAATTTTCTGTTCTACTCCACCATCTTCTCAGAATCTGCTAACTAGGATGGAAAAACTTTCTAATTATGGCAGCTAGTATAGTTCGAAAACTATGGAAGAAACTAATATATGGCAATTTCAATATGAGTTAATATGGTGGTGAAATATGTAATACAATCTTTGGTTGTAATGAAAAATATAGCTTCTAGGAATACATAGATGTTACCCCTTTTGAACTCTTCTCCCATTGGACCTTATTAGAAGAATTATATTGACTACTAGGTGCAATAAATTAAGAACACAGAACAGTTGGAGAGGATCCATAGGAGAACAAACAAGATAGGGAAGGGTATTGAGCCCATGCTATATGAGTGTTGGTTGAAGGAACTGGGTTGTTTAGCCTGAGTAGGAAAAAAATAAGGGACTTGAGAGCTATCTTCAATTATTTGAAGTATGGTCTTACAGACCATAATAAATTAAATTGATTCTATTTGTCTCTGGAGAACAGAATAAGGCACAAAGAGTGTAAGTTGAAAAGAAGGGAATATAGGTTTAATGTAAGAATAAAAACTTCCTAGAAATTTAAGCTGTCCAAAATTGAAATGGATTGCTTCATAAGATGATGACTTGCCTCCTCATGGTGTATTTCAAACAAAATATGAGTGGACGCCTCGTTAGATATATTATAACAGGAATTCCTTAATGTATGGATTCAACTTGTTAGCTTATGAGGTCCAACCTGTAAATTCTCAAAAACAAGAAATTATGTGTTTCCGGGAGATTTAAAATTTCTTGCAATCTAAGATTGTATAGGACATATTTAGGTATTTTAAAATACCCCATGGGAGATAAGATGCACCAACAATGCAGGGAGATATATATTTCAAATATTATTTTATCCAAATTTAAATGAAGAAACTGAGGCTCTAAAGTTATTTACATATAGAAAACCAACAAGTGTCAGAGACAGAACTCATATAGAATGTCCTCTTGAAGCTAAATCTAGCATTTTCCCCATATTAACCAATTCTCTAGTGCAAAGATGGAGCATCAGTAAGTGCCAGAATTGGATAGACCTGAGTACATCATGATCTAAGGAAATTAAAATTCCAGAGATGTTGAGGTTAAGCAATTAGTGTCAATCTTTGTGTTAAACAATGCCAGGAATCCATACAATAGTCACTGCACATTAGAAAAAACTAGCTGACAGACAACATATACAAGAAGCCAATGGAGTTAGGTACCAGTCAATAAGCAGAATAAGACTCTGACAAGAACACAGTAAGTAAGGCCTTTCAATAGGCTTAGGTGGATATCCTTGCAGATTGCTGTTGTTTGTCCTTTGTTATCAAAGAGGATCGATGGCATTACAAGGTGATGCCTTAACTTGCTCTTGAATTGGATTTAAGTGAGACAGAGTTGCACAAAATCATCAGTCTCACTTTCTCTTCCAAAGTCATTGAAATCTAGTGGCAAGACAAAAGGCAGAACAACTGACAGTGATCTGGTATGCAACAGAAAACTACATCTTTATTACATCTTGGCATCTTGGATATCTGACCAAAATTTATGCTTTCCACAGAGCCTGCTTCAACCACCTTGATAGTCATTGCAACAAATTGTTCTCATCTGTCTATTTCCTTTGAAGAAGTCTACATATGCTTGGCATAGACATGCCCCCTACTCAACACCAAGTTTGAGGGCTGCCAGTTACCCTCAATATCAATTGACTTATTTAACAAGAGTATTTTCTGGGATGTGCTGCAATGCATACATACTATAAATTCTTGAAGCTACAGTTGAGAGTTGGATAAAAGTAGACACCAAACATAGATAAGCACTCCTGCAAACATCTCTGCAAGTGTTCACACCAATAGAGTTAATCTTCCCTGAACCCCTGGCAGATGGGAGCAGCATGATGCAAGGACCATAGCAAATAGACCTCTGGAAAGATACATGGTCAGTATCAAAAAGGCAGTGTGAATACAGCTACAGAAATGTGAAGAAAGAGACATATCTCTAGGCCAAGAGATCTTATGTGCCCGTTCTCAGAATAATTTTTATTGATACATAAAACAAAATAAAATGGATCACCAAGAAAACCATTTAAAAATAGAATCAACAAATTTTGTAGATTCCCTAAAAACTCTCCACAGTCCCCATTCGAGGAGGAATCTGTGAGCCTAAGTTTAGGAACCACTTATCTATGTTCAGAAAGATTGGAATCTAGGCAAGGACATAAAGCAAAAACTCAGACATGATAGACCATGCATAAAAGGCAGCTAGGTAGCCCAGTGGATTTGTGCTGGTCAAGGAGTGAGGAAGACTTGAGTTTAAATATATCCTTAGGACATTAGTTTTGTAACCCTGGGTGTGTCACTTAATCCCAGGCTTGGTTTCTAAATGGCAAAATGGGAGTAAAAAGTGCACCTCACAGGGCTGTAATGAGGATTGAATGAGGTCACATTTGCAAAGCACCTAGAAGACTTCCTGGTAAATTGAATATGGAATACAAATTTCTTTCCTTCTACATTAATTATTGGAGAATTGATTAGCAGATAGAATCTCAGATACAAGTTATAAGGAAGTAACCTAGGTATTGAGCAGCATCAGAAAAGGACAACTAGCAAGTCTAGCTTAATAGAAAACTACTTGAAGCAAGAACAGACTTATGATTCATTTAAATATGGTCTACAAAAATTATAGAGTAGTATTGAGACTACATGTGGAGATTAAGTGGTCCTAATTGTTGAAGAAAGAAAAATGTATAGGAAGAGAGCCAGGACAGTCATTATAATCTTGCACTGAAGTGTACTTCAAAAACTGGCTGAATACAATTTGAATGTAAAATGTGTGTTGCACAGAGAGTAATAAGAGTCGAGCAAGATGTATAGAAAATAAAGCACAAATGAAGCCAATCCTGGAAAAGGTCACCCACGTAACATGTCCATTAGTGTATTACAAAGACTGAGCATTATGCTTTTACCCTTAAAATGACTGCCTCCTCTTGTTATCCACATTAGGTTATACACTCTCTAGAGATCTAATTAAACAGAGTCACATGCCTGCCTGGGGTTGATCAGGTTCAATAGAGGGTTTGTACATGATGAATGGTGATTTCACTCAATGTCAAAAAAATTATCTTTCTATTAATCTATCTATCCACATATGTATATATAATATTCATATATATTACATATATATATATATATATATATATATATATATATATATATATATATGTGTGTGTGTGTGTGTCTTGGCATAGGAGATAGAAGAACTGAGAGACTAAAGATCTAGAATCTTTATTTTTCTTTTGCAATTTTGATTGAAAAGCACAAAACTATTCAATAATAAGGTCAGGGAATCATGGACTGTTTAGTTTTTTTCTGATAAATAGACATTTATGAATGCACAATATTACAGGCAAAGGCCAAAATAACTTCTCTACTCACAAAGTCACCAGTGACAACTTCATTCATTTTTTATGATTACCAAATTCAGCCAATCAGTCAGTAACTATTAGTTAGGTCAGGTGTTATGCTGGGTTAAGTGTGAGATATAAGAAGTATTAGTTAATTAAGATGTAATCTCATTGAGTCTGACTTTTCTGATCTTTTAAATGATCATATTAGAGTATATAATCTCTAAACTCCCTCTCAACACTAAAATACTTTAATCTCATACAATTTCATGAGCATTGAAAATATGACTGATATATAGTGATACTAGTCTGTCTGAAAATTTTTCTGAAGTGATTGCTGAAGATTCTGGTTATAGACATGATTCTATGGGTCTAGGTTTGATGAGAGACAGAGACAGAAACAGAGACAGAGACTGAGATCAGAGATAGAAACAGAGAGACAGAGGACAAACACAGAGACAGAGTCAGAGATATTAAACAAAACAGGAACAGAGACCCCAAAGTAGAGAAAAGAGAAAGAGAGAGAGAGAAAGAGAGAGAATGACAAATTTTAAAATATGTGCAAAGGATAACAAAACAGAATCAGGAAAAGAGGCAAATAATGGAGTTTTGAAATTAATGTGTCAAATTTATTATGCACATTTTTTCAAGTATAAGAAAAATGATTCATGGAGTTGTACACAGTCTTATTTTGTGTTGTATTTTAGGTTAAGAATAAAAAATAATAAATTAAAATGCTAAGAAATAATTAAAGATTTAAGAAAATTTTTCAGACTGTCATCATATATCACCATCTATGAGTCATATTTTCATTGTTAATGAAATTTTATAAAATTAAAGCATTTTAGAGTTGGGAGGAACCTTAGAGATTATATACTCTAACATGATCATTTCACAGATGAGAAAAGCAAGACTCAGCAAAATTGCATCTTAATTAAAGATATACATACTAACAGCTGATTTAGGATTCAAACCCAGTTTTTGACCAATTGTAAATTTAAATCCTTTTCCACTACAATAAGTATTTTCAGTTTATAGAATTCTAGGCTTGGAATTTCTCGGACTCAGAAGTATTAAAAACAAACAGCTAAACAAAAAATGAAAAACTTTCTAAAGAAAGTGGAGTTTCAATTATATATTAACAGAAACGTAGAATTTGTAAAAAATATAGTAAAAATGGATGGGAGGGGATTGCCAATGAGAAAATAACATGAACTCATAAATTTTTGATTCCCAGACAACAGTATTACTGGTTAAATTAAAATGAAGATGTAAAGGCAACCATTTAAGAACATTTATAAAGTCTTTACTTTCTGTCTAATACTATGCTAATCACTTATGATAACTAATAATATTTTATAATGCTAATGTTTGCAAAGCATATTATACATAGTAATTCATTTATTTTACACTCACTACAACCCTATGAGACAGGTGATATTATTAGTCAAATTTACAGATGAAGGAATTGAAGCCTTGAGCAGTTTTTGACTTGATTAGGGTGACATAGCTATTAAATGTCTGATTTATAGTCTGGTATTTAGTCACCCAGAGACCTAATAATAGTAGAAATTAAGGAATACTTTAAAGTTTGCAAACCACTTATCTATCTATCTATCTATCTATCTATCTATCTATCTAAATATCTATCTATCTATCTACATGTATTATGTATATAGATATAAACTGACTTATTTTATTGGGGAATGTAAAGTAGATACATTCCCTTTGTTCAAAGACTTTAAATATTAATAAAAGATATCATATAGATAAACACATTTGTGAATATATGTATAGATTTCTGTGTATCTAAATATAGGGACTTATAAAGCACACATGTGTATGTGTTTGCATGTTTAGTCTCAGAAAAGAAAGCACTGGAAGCTTAACCTTTGGGAAAAGTGTTCCAATGACATAGTGGAAAAAAATGCCACACTTGAAGTCATTTAAATCTGAGTTTGAACTTGCCTTTGATGCTTACTATCTCTTCGAGGTTGAAAATGTCAGTTAATCTCAGCCTTAGTTACCAAAGTCTAAGTTGTAGATAACAGATTTAGATATTATGTACATATATAGGTATATAGATAAAGATATAGATGAAAATATGCATAGCAAAAGCTATAGTTTTAACATCAATGAATAGCTATATTTTCCATGTTCTTGAATATTTTTATTGATCTTTTACAATTCACAGGTTCTATAAATTTATCTGAACTCACTTCTTTTCTCATACACATCATATAATGCACATCAAATCTCTCTACTTCATTGGATCTTTCTATCTTCTGGTCTTCACTGAATTGTTCCAATGATGTCTTTGCCTCACTTAATTCTTTCATTCTCTTCAGTTAAAGCCTGTTCTAGCGTTTAAAAGAACATTTCTCTCAAAGCTGGGGCACTCCAAATGCTAAATTGAAAAATGAAACAACTTATTTTTAAGTATTATAACCTTTTCTTTCCAATCTTGCCTCCAGGCTATTCAGATTAACTCTGTCAGTATAATCCATCTTTCCCAGGATATCATCTATGAACTCTCCATTCCTAAAGGCATCTAATACTTTCTATATTGTTTAAATTCTTCATAGGTTACTTAATGTTCATGTGACAGGCAGTGACTAAACTGCAAAATGCTGTCATTCATTGTTTTCCAAACTCCAAATCTAGTTGTCATGACTTCCTATAAAGGTCCTCAAAAGGTGAGAAAGAAAGTAATGATTTTTTTTTTTTTAGAAATTCAAAACAAAATTAGGAAAATACATACAATTAGATTGATTTTGTGTAGCTAGATCCATATTCTTTTAGCATCAATGTAATTAGAGGCATATAAGTAAAATAGAAATATTATTGGACTTTAAATCAAGAGCTCTAAGTTTGAATCCTCTAATTTCTACTCCCATCTAAACTACATGATGCCCTGAAAGTTATAACCAATCTAGTGGTTCTTTAAGGGTTCAGCTAATTTCCCTTTCACAGCTTCAAGTCTTCATTCCCAATTAATCACATCAGAAATTTAGATTTAACATAAAAGATATTTAATTAAAACATGAGAAAAAAGTTAAGTCACACAGTGAATTGAGTAGTAAAATTCTTGCCATTCATATCAAATGGTTGCTATCATCTGAAATAGGTAGAGGTTGATCTGTACAGCCTTGATCAACTGATTTTCCCCTCATTCAAAGTGATAAAGTTACAGAAGAAAAAGAGTAGGTAAATGAGAAAAATACCATGTCTTTATCTTGAAATATAAAGACATTTCTACTGTTACTAGCCTTTTATTAGGTAGGAAGAATTTCTTAGACTAATATTAATGGAAGAAGAGAAAGGAGATCAGGGCCCTACAATGTTTGAGATGTCAATTGCTTAGGCCATGTAGTTCCTAAATGTGAATTTCTCTAACATACTGTGTGTGGGCGTGTGTGCTTATTCTTCTCAATGATAACATGTACAATGGTGGAAATACTTGTCCCATGCTTATGCAGTTTTACCCCCAGAAGGATTTTCTTTGAGTTTACTATCTTTTTACTCACTATTTAAAGTAAATAGAAACTAATCAGCTGTCATTTTGGTAGGGGAAAACTCACAGTGACAAAATTTAGATAACCGGACAAATTTCTAGTGCAATATCCAGAAAAGGACACTACCCAACAAAATATCTCCCTAATTAATCTTGCCTAAATACTCAAACTAGCAGAAGGGCTTGCTCATTGTCTGGACTTTGTTGTATCTTATCATCTAACAGTTACTGATATATCACCATGTAGATTCTAGGGAACTCAGTTTGGTTAGTACTTGCATTTCTTCATATGGCACTTGCCCAAATATCTCTTTTCTTTCCACTAACATGTTTCTGCTTTCATGAATACATGTTTTCTCAAATGATTTCATCACTCTTCAAACTGTTTCCACAAATCAATATACCATAGACTCATGCATAGTCATTTTGTAGATTCTAATTAAATACTTAAGGGAATTAATTCCATTTCAACTTCATTCCTTTTGCCCCCAGTTCAAATACTCATTTACTTTGTGAAAGAAAAGTTCTTCATCACTCTGAATCTCCATGTCCTCATTTGTAAAATAGGTAAAAAAATTCATTATCTATCTTTTACTAAGTTAATTTTAGGGAGAATCAAATAAATTTAGCATGGGTTTTCTTGGGCTCTTTTGCCTGACAACCAGATGTATTAGCATTTTCCCTAGTATTCTGCTATAGTAGTGGAGATTCCTCTTCCCTTCCTTTAGGTTTTGCTTCTACTAATTGTGTTTTCCCCTTTGAGGAACCTCAAAACCCTTATTCCAACTTAACTACGCAAAATCAGATTAGTTTTCACAAAGAGATAGTTTTTCTAAAGGCAGTGCATTAACATGAAAACACAAAAAGTCTCCATCTTTCCTTTTTCCTCACACACACACACACACATTAGTTCAGCATCTAGGTAATTCCTATAAGCTTATAGATAGTTCAGTTCCTCGATAATATTAGCATACCAACCTCATGTCCAGAGTCTATCAAGATAGCAACCCATACAATTGATCCTTAAAACTTTCCTATTAGAATGACTGAAATATCCTGGGCCCTAAGAGTTCAATAGCTCAGGCTCCCAGGTTAAAGAGCTCGCTTCCTACACTTAGAATTGAAATGGAAAAAGAAACTAGGAAAAAATCGAAATCCATTTCATAAGGGGTACATAGCATAGGGTAAAGGGGATTGGTTTTCAGGAAGATTGATGTTCATCTATTTTGTTTGACAAATGTTTTGACTAAAAATGATGAGGAAACATCACATTCTATGGGGTCTTAAAGTGCATTCACAGTTGTCTTTAATCAGACAACATCGAAGGCACAGATATTAGTAGTAAGGCAATGGGGAAAAAAAAGTTTGTCTAAACCACGTGCAAAGTCAATGCGGTAGTTCTCCTGTCTAGCAAAAGTATGTTCCAAATATAAATTATGTTGCTGATAACATTTTAGGTGACCTGGGCATGAGCCAAACTAGATTAAAGATAATGGAATTTTGTCTAAGCTAGTTTGATTGTACAAAACAGGAACACTGGAACCAAAAATTTTAAGTGAATGACCCAAGATCACACTGCTAAGTAACAAAGCTCCAAGACAAGAACTTAGGTCATGCAACTTTAAATCTCCTTCCCTTTCAATGATACATTGCAATATGTTAGTATAGTAATAACTTGTTATGAAGCCACAAATAGTATTGTAATTCCTGATTAGATGTATATGCATGTGTGTATTTGGTAACTAGGACTTAAAATCATATTAAAATTTCTTTTATAAAAACAAATATGAAAATATCTCTGGAGGGATATTTTTATTGTAAGATTTGTCACACAAAATGAACATCATGCTCACAAAAGTGAAAAATGCCCTAAGAAGAATAATTCAATAGCAACCTCATTCTGTTCATATGGAGCAAAGGAACAAAAGCATAAAACACCAGAGTAATAAAGAAATTTCAAAAACTGAAAATATTAATAACTAAAACAATTAATAAAAATAATTAATATAAAATAAAATGAATAATAAATTAAAATGAATAAATAAAATTTTCATTTAATTTAAAAATAAAATAATTAATAAATACAATTATAATAAAAATAGTCCTTAGTAAAGTTAAACTCTTATGAGAGGCAATTTGATGTTTCATTTGTCAATCATTTGTGAAGAAAACCATGACATCAGTGATGACATGACAAGAGCATGGAATGAATTTGAGTGAGGGAATGCTGATGAGAGAGTGCTGCATAGCAGAAGGAGAAGTGTTCCCAGAGACAATGAACCAGGATTAAACTTCTATTTCTGGAACAGACATGTTTAAAGAAAAGTGATCTTATGAATATTTATGTTAAAACATAATTTCTGTCTGTCTTTTAACTTTATCGGGTATTACCTTTATGGGGAATAACATTATGGGATATAAACCATATCACTGTGATTAAAGGTATGAATAGTTTATTACTTCGAGAACCATATCTCCAAATTGCTTTGGGATAAGTTGTAATTGTTTAAAAACTTTTTTTCCTCTTTTACTTTGTGAAACACTACTAAATGAGACCTCTCCTTTGGTTAATTGCTGCCAAGTTTTATCTAATTTTTACTAGGATTGTTTGATTAACTTTCTTGTTACTTGTAAGAAATTTGATTTGGAAAACTAAAATTATAAAATGTCATTCCTGGGTGTTTTCTATTTGGGTTTTCATTCAGTACCTAATTGCTAAATTTTCTATTTCTACTTTGCCCACTGCTTCTAATAGATCTATATTGTTGGCATTTTTGATGATTAAATGAAATATGATACCCAGGTTTTTGTTTGGTCATGATTTTCAGGATGACTATGACTTTTATGTTCTCTCTACTCAACCTACTTTCAAGGTCAGTTTTTTTTTTGTTTTTTTCCTTTTTCTTCCAAATCTTTAATTTGTTTTACAATTGTGTCTCATGAAGTAATTGAGTTTTTATTATTACATTTTTAATTTGATAAGGTTTTTCAGTTTTTAAACTATTTTTTCTTCTGCCATTTTCTCTGTAAAGAAGCTGTATGATATAAGAAATTAGATCATATAGAAGACAGAAAGATCAGATATTCTGCCTCAGATATTTACTAGTTGTATTAACTTAAAGAAGTCATTTTACCTATCTTTGCTTTATTTTTCTTATCTGTAAAATGGAGGGTGGAACCAAATGTCCATTATGGTTTATTCTAAATCAAAATTCATTTTCTTTTTTTTTCCCCTTGCTTCATTTTTTTCCAGCCAATCTTTCCATTAGATTCTGCCTATAGTTATTGTGGGGTTACTTTTATTGTATCTTTTGGTTTCTATAAATACCTAAGTTTTCTTCATTATGCTTTGTATTTTCTCCTATTTATTAATATTTGACTAGTTTTAGAACCTTGTGATATTTTCTATACTTTCTGAGGTATCATGTAGGCCCTATTTCATCTGTACTTTTGTATCTGAATACTACCTCCATTCTAGATAAGGTGATAGGTTCCATCCCTCACCTCAATCATTGGTTTGCATCTCTAAATCCTGTTGATCTATTTGGATTACTGATCTCAGCATGTCTCTGTCTCCTTCTACATGCACAATCTCCTATGAGAACTTTCTTCCATAATCTATTGCAGCCCTAATAAAACTAGATGGTAAACGCAAGTACATTGAATGAAATTATGCATTCTGATAAAGAGTCAGGCATGTAGTAACTGGGAGAGAGAACATTATAATTAGGTTACCTACAAAGGTAAGGGTGGTATAAGGAATACTTACATCAATGAATTCATGGATCTTTGAAATATTAACATTTGCAATGCTACTTGTTTTGTTTTTGTACTTGTTTGTTTTATTTTTGTGGATGAGGATAGGTTTGAGGAAATGGAAAAGGAGTTACATGCCATTTGTTTTTATCAGGGCACTATATAACACCTTAAACATTATTGCAGAACAAACTAATGAACAGACATCATGAAGGGTCAAGAGATAAACAGAAACAAAGAACTTGTTTTGTTCAGTTCAAAAAATAATTAATAATAACACCAACCAAATCTTCTCAGTAAACTGAAAATGACCAAAACTAAAGATGTTGAGAATATTAAAATTAGTAAAAAAAGAGAAAAAAGGGGTGGCTAGGTGGTGCTGTGGATAAAGCACTGGCCCTGGAGTCAGGAGTACCTGGGTTAAAATCCGGTCTCAGACAATTAATAATTACCTAACTGTGTGGCCTTGGGCAAGCCACTTAACCCCATCTGCCTTGCAAAAACCTTAAAAAAAGAGAGAGAAAAGAATAAAAGCTTTTAATTCCTACCACATTTCACCTGTTCATTCTGAATAAAGATTGCATACTTAAATTATTATTAGAAGTGACTCTGGGTCCTATAAATGTTGACTGTTCATATATTGGGAAATGTATTTATTCAAAACCAATAAGAACTAATGAGAACCATACATCTTAACCCATAAAATTAACTCCGTATAGCAATTTTGATGTTATTAATGCTGTAATAACATTTGAATATTGTGTTCAACATCTTCCATAACATAGATAGATAGATAGATACATAGATAGATAGATGAAATGGAAAAAGGGTATGCATTCATTTTGATTAACTATTTTAATTATTTTATGCTGCATCTAAATAATGTTAGAGACTTTCTGGTTGAAAATAATATTGTATAGTAAAAATTTTACATTTTCAAAATGCAAATGCTCGGGATATCATTTTGTTCTTTAGGAACTGATGATTTACACACAACTGAGCAAATGTGTAAGATGTATAACATTTCAACTAAAATATGTATATATGTATATGTATATACATATATATATATATATATATATATATATATATATATATATAGAACAGCAGAAAAATACTGAGGCAATTTCTATGCATGTGAAATATCTCTTACATGAGTGGAGAGATACATCACTGGCAAATAGTTGAAGAGTAAAACAAGAAAGGATACTTCAGAGGACTTTACCTCTCAGGATAGAGGGAAGCATCAATCATAGCATTTTTAAACACATCAGAGACCTATAACAAAAAGAAAGAGTGGGGCAGGTAGGTGGCACAGTGGACAGAGCATCAGCCCTAGAGTGAGGAGGACCTGAGGTCAAATCCTGCCTCACACACTTAATAATTACCTAGCTGTGTGACCTTAGGCAAGTCACTTAATCCCATTACCTTACAAAAAAAAATGAAAAAACAAAACAAAAAAGAAATAGCATGGGAAAAAAAAAAGACTTCCAAGATCAGGAACTGAGAAGTACTCCTCTTTTACACAAGATCCTTATATGTATAACTTGTAACCATTGTACTTGAAATTTGAGTCCACTCTTCACAAATCTTTGACATATTTATGTGAAGTCTATCTCAACTATTGAGGGAAATGTTTTTTGTTTTGTTTTGTTTTGTTATTTTATTTTTCCACAAATATTTCAAAAATAAATTTTAATATTAATTTTTTAATTTATATTTTTATTCTCATTTTGTACAAGTGTATTTTTTACATTAATAAAATATTCTTGTGTACAAGTAAACAAAATACCCCTCCTCCCCCATGAATATAGATAGACTTGTTTGGGTGAAAAAAAGGAAAGGGGAGAGAAAAAAATTAAAATAAAAAAATAATAATAGTAATAATTGTAGTTATGGCCAGGTGGCGCAGTGGACAAAGCACCAGCCCTGGAGCCACAAGCACCAGCCCTGGAGCCACGAGCACCCGAGTCCATATCCAGCTTAGTAAACCCAACAATCACCCAGCCGTGTGACATCCAAGCCACCCGATCCCCACTGCCCTGCAAAAACCAAAAAAAAAGAAAGAAAAAAAAAGACCCAAAATAAAATAAAATAGTCATAATAGTAGGGGTGGCTGAGTGGCAGACAGAGCATTGGCCCTTGAGCCAGGAACACCTGGGTCCAAATCTGGCCACAGACACCCAAAAATCACCCTGCTATGTGGCCCCAGGCAGGCCATCCAGCCCCACTTGCCCTGCACCCTACACCAAATAATAAAAACAAAAAATGTGCTTGAGTCTTTGTTCCAACACCAACAACTCTGTCATGGGTGGATGTCATTCTTTATGATAAGTCCATCACAAAAGTTATTTCCATATTTTTCCACCATTGCCATTGCTGACCGCAACTCCTTCCTTTCTTATTTCTCCACTACCATGTACTCTATTTTCTCTCTCCTTTCACTCTGACTCTGCTGTAGGGTCGCTGAGTGGTGCAGCAGACAGATCCCTGGTCCTGGGGCCAAGAAGCCCTGAGCCCCCATACCACTCCTTAGGCCCAGAGTCCACCTGGCCCTATGGTCCTGGACAGGCCTTCCAATCCCAGACCCTTGCAAGAAGTAAGAAAGAAAATGTGTTATATCTGGCCACTCTCCCCCCATGGTCCATCCTCTCCTCCTTTATTCACATCCCCACCCCTTCCCCCTGTTCCCCCCTCCTTCTTATTCCAGATGTCTATACTCCATTGAGTATATTTGCTGTTTCCTCTCCTAGCCATCACTGATGAGAGCAAAGTTTCCCACATTCCCCCTTGCCTCCCTCCTTCCATATCATTGCAATAGCTCATTGTAATAAAAAAATCTTATATGAACTATCTTGGACTATTCCCCCTCTCCTTTTTCTTTCTCCCATTCCATTTCCCTTTTTTTCTATTGACTCCATTTTTACACCATATTTTATCTTCAAATTCAGCTTTCTCCTGTGCTTCAACTATAAAAGCTCTCTCTACCTGCTCTATTAACTGAGAAGGTTCATATGAGTATTATCAGTGTCATTTTTCTATGCAGGAATACATGCAGTCCCTCATATTTCCCCCCTCTCCTCCAATCTCCATGCTTCACCTGAGTCCTGTAGCTGAAGATCAAACCTTCTGTTCAGCTCTGGCCATTCCAAAAGGAGCATTTGAAATTCCCCTGGTTCATTGAAAATCCATCATTTTCCCCTGGAAGAGGACATTCAACCTTGCTGGGTAGTTCATTCATGGCTGCATTCTAAGCTCTTTTGCCTTCCGGTATATTGTATTCCAAGCCCTAGGAGCTTCCAATGTAGCTTCTGCTAAGTCCTGTGTGATCCTGACTGCAGCTCCATGATATTTGAACTGTGTCCTTCTGGCTGCTTGTAATATTTTCTCTTTGACTTGGGAGTTCTGGAACTTGGCTATAATATTCCTAGGGGTTGGTTTTTTGGGATCTCTTTCTCGGGGAGATCGGTGTATTCTCTCCATTTCTATTTTGCCCTCTGCTTCTGGAATATCAGGGCAATTTTCCTTTAGTAATTCTTTGAAAATGTTGTCAAGGCTCTTTTCCTGATCATGACTTTCAGGTATTCCAATAATGTTTAAATTATCTTTCCTAAGTCTGTTTTCCATATCAGTTGTTTTTTCAATGAGATATTTCACATTTTCTTCTTATTTTTCATTTTTTTTTTGTTTTGAAGTATTGATTTCTGATTTCTGTTAAATTCATCAATCTCCCTGTATTCTATTCTTTTTCTGAAGGATTTGTTCTCCTCAGAGAGTTTTCTTATATCTTTTTCCATCTGGCCAATTTTGCTTTTTAAAGCATTCTTCTCCTCAATAACTTTTTTGAACTGTTTTATCCATTTGACCTAAGCTGGTTTTTAGCATGCTATTTTCTTCAGCATTTTTTTGGATTTCCTTGACTAAGCTGCTGACTTCATTTTCATATTTTTCCTACATCTCTCTCCTTTCTTTTCCCAGTTTTTCTTCCAACTCCCTCATTTGATTTTCAAAGTCTTTTTTGAGCTCTGTCATAGCCTGAGCCCAATTTCTGTTTTTCCTGGAGTCTTTAGATGCAGGAGCTTATGCTTCCTCATCTTCAGACTGAGTATTTTGGTCCTTCTTGGGCTCATTTGCAAAATAATTCTCAATAGTCTTCTTTTTGTTTCTCTGCTTGCTCATTTTCCCAGCCTTGGCCTGGTTTGGGGTGTTTCTTGAGCTTTTGGGACACTCCCTCAAGGGTCTCAGTGTGTGAGGTTCTGTCCTCCCTCCTGGTCTGTGAATGACCATAAGTGCCCCACTCTGCCACGGGGCCGGGGTGGGGGGGCCCTGCTGTTCTATGGGGGGGCCTAGACTGCGATCAGGATCTGAATGTGGTCAGAGCCCCAGAGTCCTTTTCCAGAGGCAGAGGACAGAACTCTGCAGTTTCTCTCTTCACTCCCCTCCCTCAGCTCAATGGGCTCATGCCCGGGGGCTCCTGCTTACCTGCTCCACCTGCTTCTGTTTCCTGGATCAGGGCTGGGGAAAGAAGATGCTGCTTACTGTGTGCCACATGCTCCCTCTCTCAGAGGTCCCCTGCTGTTCCCCCACTTTTTGGCCAGTGCTCCTCGGGGTGCAGCTCAGGAGACTCCCCCGCTGCTGTGAGCTGAGACTCCCAGCACCCTGGGGCTGCCTCCGGGAGGCTGAGGTTCTTTGTCTCTGGCAGGCCACCCCTCTGGCAGGCCGCCTCTCCAATCCTGAGTAGCAGAGCCTTTCTGCTCTTTTCCAGGTTACCTTGAGTAAGAGAACTTCTTCACTGGGTCCCTTTCTGGGTTCTGTCTCTCGAAAGTTTAGTTAAGAGTCCTTAGCTGATGAATTTTATCAGAGAGCTCCTAAGACTTGATCCCTTCTTGTTACCATCTTGGCTCCTCCCCCCTAATGTTCATTTTTGAAACTTTGACTTCCAAAATTCTTTCTTTCTCTGTCTTGGCACTCCCCCGCAGTGAGAAGGTAAGCAATTTGATATAGGCTATACATGTGTAGGCACACAAAACATTTAGAGAGAAAGTTTTAAAAAGCATGCTTCATTCACTATTCAGACACTATGAGTAATTTCTGGGGATGGATAGCATTTTTTATTATAAGTTCTTCAGAGTTGTCTTGGATAATTCCATTGTTAAGACTAGTGACATTATTCAAAGTTAATCATCTTAGATCATAGTTTCTATTTTGTACATAGTGTATTTAACTTTGCATGAGTTTCATAAATCTTTCTAGGTTTTTTATTACAAGTTGTCAAATATATATTCTTATTACAGAATATTATTCCATTATAATCACATACCACAATTTGTTCAGTCATTCTCCAACTCAGGGCATGCTGTCCGTTTTCGTCTTTTTTACCCCTAGAAAAGAGCTGCTATAAATATTGTGGTACATATAGGTCCCTTTCCTTTGGTTTTTTATATCTTTTGGGTTCCATATCTAGTAGTTGCATTATTAGGTAAAAAGCTGTTCATTGTTTTATAACCCTTTCAATATTTTCTTCCAAATTGCTATATATAATTGTTGAATCAGTTCAAACTCTTCCAAAAATGAATTAATTTCTCATTTTCTGACTTATTCTCCAATATTTTTCAAATCCCTTCTCTGTTCTATTGGCAGGTTTAATTGGAATGAGATAATACCTTATTATTTAATTTACATTTTTCCAATCAATAATGAGTTAGAATAGATTTTCATATGGCTATGCATTACTTTGTTTACTTCTTCTGAAAACTATTCACATTGTTTGATTATTTATCATTTAGGGATTGGATCTAATTTATACAAATATGAATCAGTTCTCTATTTTGGAGAAATGAGACATTTTGCAATAGAAACTTATGACTTCCCCAGTGGAGGCAATGATACTGTGAAGCTAGGACATTGCCAGGGCTTTTCCCAAAACAATTTTGGATGAAAATTTCTAAAAAGAGGCTAAATGACAAAACTATCAAAATACAATGAAACAGCTTTTTAATGAGAAGGCTTGGAAAAACTTCAGAAAAAAGATTGTTTCCCAGTGTAGCCCAGAGTAGGCATAGAACCTGGGAAGCCTTTGAGGAACTTACCCACAGCATAGCTCAGATCCAGACAAATTCAGGTTCTAACTCAGTAGGCCAGCAGAGAGGGTCCCAACCCTATCTCGAAGAACAAAGCTCAAGCTCAATAACACTGGCACACAGTTGGAATACTGTGCAGGGATCAGCTCTTGAAAATCAGAAACTCCAGAGCAGAAACCAAGGGATCAATCCCTGGCCCAAAGCACAAAAAGTTTGGGACAATAGACCTTAATCCACTGCAACAGTCTCAATTATCAAAATGAACAAAAAAACAAAACAAAACTCCAAAACACTAACAAGGACAATAATAACAATAAAACAAACTATCTAATGAAAACTTCTATTCTAATAAAGATAATAAAAACTCCATCCCAGAAAAGGAGTAACAAAATGACTTATTAGAAGTCTCAAAAGGTTTTAGGAATTGTACTCAAATTTAAAGAAACCTTTTGGAAGAGCTCAAAAAGGACTTTATAAAAAAATAAGAAAAGAGGAAGAAGAAAAATGGAGAAAAGATATTAAGATCAAGCAGGAGAACTTCCTGGGCAAGATAGTGAAGCTAACCTCCTGGAGCTTTCCCCTAAGCAACATTAAATGAGGCCTCTACACAGATATTGCTCCAATTCTAGTTCTATATCTCTGAGAAATTATTTAAAAAATGGGGCAAGTCCTGCATGTTCCAAAATATGCATAGCAGTTCCTTTTGAAGTGGCAAAGAATTGGAAATTGAGGGGATGCCCATCAATTGGGGAATGGTTAAATAAGTTATGGTACATGAATACCATGGAATACTATCATTCCATAAGAAACCATAAATGGTTGGACCCTAGAGAAGCATGGACTGACTTATGGGATCTGATTCTGAGTGAAGGGAGTAGAACTAAGAGAACAACAACAGTATGAGATGAACAATCTTGATGGCAGCAGCTCTTCTGGGAAGTCCAGAGAGTTATGACAACTGTATTTAATGGATTATGGACTATATTATTCCCCAAACAGAGGAAGAAAAACAAAATTAAACAAAACGCAGAAAAATCCTCTCGAATATGATGAATAATTTTTTAAAATTACCTCTTATGTATCTCTTTCTCTTAACCCTAATTCCTCATGTCAAAAATTACTAATTTGTAAACATATTTACCAAAATATGTATGTAAAATGCTAACCTGACTGTTCCCTGCTTGAGGGGGTGGGTATGGGATGGGAGGGTGGAGGAAAATTTTTTAACTTGGAAATATTCATGCACATATGGATGAAAATCAATAAATAATTTAAAATTTTTATAAATAACTTAAATTGTAAAACTTCATAAAAACTATCTATGTTTTTCTCTTAGGCTGAATTCCTCATACCAGAAATGATTAATCTCTAAATATTTTTATCAGAAAGTTGCATGTGCAATGCTAAACTTAAACATTTGCTGCTGAGGGGAAGGGGTGGGAAGGAAGGGTAGAAGGATATTTTGTAACTTGTAAATACACATGTGCATACAGATGAAAAAAAAATATATATATATATAAACAAACAAAAATAAATAAGTGAACAAATAAAAGGAAATCAAATTCTGTGCAATTTCACAAGGGAAGAAAGCATTTTTCACTCTTGAGCATTATATTTCTTTTGGGATATTTAAAGCATTGAAAATAGTTGAAAAGTTTGAACATAGAAGATATGGGTATGGTTGGCTTTTATCCCTCATCAAAAAGGACCACAATGACATCACCATGTTTGAGACAAATTTCAGTGCATCCAACTGTGACTGATCAGAGCATTACCAGCACAAAATGTTCTATTGTATATTAGACACAAATAGTACAGGTAAAATGGGGTGTTTACTCTAAATTTATATATTTCACATTTCCTTTGAAATATTTTAATTCTGCCTTGCTCATAGAACTCTGTATATTCTCTCATGAGGCTCAGAGTAAGGAAATATGCTTAAAAGAACTGGACATGAAAACATCATGAAAAGATGTGCTTTGCTTTGGTTACAATTAGAGGAAGTAAGCTGGAGGAGGATAGTATAAATAATTCAAAAAAATGATTTGGTTTTCCATGATGCTTTGGTTCATAAGGATTGACTATCCAGAGAGGATACTTGAAAATGGGGTAAAGTATAAAGTGATTATAAATGGATGTGGTTCATGACTCCCAAGTCATGTATTTATAATGAGACAGAAGAGAGAAGAGTACTTAGTGTCTATGAGTTAATGCTGCTGATCAATTAATTAATCAATCAATTTGGTCAACGAATCAAAGTTTATTATCATATTGTAATTGAAAGTATTGTGATTTAGGGGGAAGCTAGGTGGTGCAGTGGATAGAGCACTGGCCCTGGAGTCAGGAGTACCTAAGTTCAAATCAGCTTCAGACACTTAATAATTACCTAGCTGTGTGGCCTTGGGCAAGTCACTTAACCCCATTGCCTTGCAAAAACTAAGTAAGGAAAAGTACTGTGATTTGAGAGTATTTCTATCAGATCAAATAAGAGTTGCATATTTTGACAAAGAAAATGCAAATACAAGACAGGGTTAAAACAATAAAACATAAAAAAGAATGACTTAATTAGGATAAGGATAGGGATTAATGGATAAATGACACCTGGTGAAGAGACATAAAGACCCATTATAGTTGAGGAAAGAAGGGAGAGTGTAAACACTGAGTAAATCCTAATCAATAGATTCCCAGAGAGGGAATAACATACATTGACAATTGCATTTAAAAAATCTGTTCTCCTTATAGGAAAGTAAGTAGAGAGGTGGAAGGGAAAGAAATGGGAAGAAGGCACTGATAAAAGGAAAGGTGAAAGTATAAATGAAAGTAAACATAAAGTTAAAGTTTACAAGAAAAGCTAAAGGAGAAAGGGAGCAAAACATTTTGAAGAGGAATAAGAGGAAAGGAAAGAGAAAAGTACAAATGGGGAAAGACAACATAGAGAAAAATTAAAAATTAATAATTTTAATTGTACATGTGAATGGAGTGAATTCTCCATAAAACAGAAGTAGATATCAGAATGGATTAAATGTCACAGTGGATTAACATCCAGTTGGATTAAAAATCACAATAATGCAATAGGTAGAGATACACACAGGTTAAAGATAAGGACTACTATTGTTCCATAAGAAACCATGACTGTTTGAAATCTAGAGAAATGTGGAAAGATTTATAGGAATGGAAGGGAACAGACCCAAGATAGCATTGTACACATTAAAAAGAACATTGTGAGTTAATCGATTTTGATGGATATAGTTCTTCTCAGCAGTTCAGAGAGCTTTGATAATGCTGGGAGTCCTGTTATGGAAATTGTATCCACATCAAGAAGAAGGGAAAAAAGGGAAAAACCCTACAGAATCTGAATGAATACTATGTTCACTTTTTTAAAAAATCTTGTTTTTTTCCTTCCTATCCCATTATTTTCTTCTTTTTCCCCCTTAGTCCTAATTCCTCATACAAAAAATGACTAATATGTAAACATGCTAAACACCAAAGTACAAGTACAATTACATCCAGTTCCTTTAAGCATACTCCCTTCCTCCGTCTCTATAGTGGTCCAACCATAGCCTTATAGAAAACATTATCAAGGGCAAAGAGGATAGGAAAGGAAGGTGTAAAGATATTATGTAACATGAATATGCATGTGGATGAACGTTGAAAAACTTTTATAACATGTACTTGAAGAAAAATAAAGTATCAATTTAAAAAATTGACTAAAGAAAGCAATAACTTTAATAGTTAAATTGACCAAGTAGAAAAAATCAGCTCCTCTCAAAGCAAAATTAACCAACTTGAAAAAGAAACACACAAAGGCTAACCAAAGGAAATAAACTCTCAAAATTTGACTTGGATGAATTTTAATGAATGGCCTTATGAGATACCAAGATTCCAACAAAGAAACACAAAGGCTGAAAAAAATAGAAGAACATGTGTAGTATCTCTTAGGAAAATCGTAATTCTGGAAAATAGATCCAGGAAATAGAATTTAATAATTAATTGGAATACCTGAAAATTAGAGTAGAAATAGAAGCTGGACAATATTTTTTCAGAAAATCATCATGAAAATTGACCTAATAATGTCAAAGAATATAAAATAATCCTTGAAAGAATACATTGATCATATCCAGAAAGAGATACTAAAACAAAAATTCCAAAAATATTTTAGCCAAATTTCAGACTCCTCATTTAAAGAAGAAATAATGCAAAACAGTCAAAAAGAAGCAATTTAAATACCAGAAAACCACAATCAAGCTTATACTGCCTTATCAACTTCAACATTAGAGGATTGCAGGGCTTGGAATATAATATTCTATAGGACAAAGTAGTTTGGACTAGAACTAAGAATTCACTACCCTGCAAAATTCAGCATATTATTTCAGGGGTAAATAATGAATTTTCAATCAAATAGAGGACTCTCATATTTATCTGATAAAATGATCAAAACTGAACAGATAATTTAATGTTCAAATGCAAGCTTCAAGAGATGAGTAAAAAAGTAAATAGATAGGATAAAATAATGTGCCAATAAGCTGAAAACTTAAATATTCCCACAAAGGAAGCCAATACCTGTACCTCTTGAGAATTGTTTTTTCTTAAGACAGAAGGTATGGGTATATATTGACTGTGATATGACAAAACTTTTAACTCTTGAGGGTTGTAGTTATATTGATACAGTTAGAGGGAGGGTATTTTAAAATAACTGTAGACAAATAAATTATACAGACAAATAAAATTACACTTACAAAACATTTTTCTGTCAAATAGAGTCAGATCTAAGCAATTGGAAAATTGACAATTGCTCATGGGTAGGCTGAGCAAATATAAAAAATAACAATTCTATTTAAATCAAATTACTTTTTTAGCATCAAACAAATAAAACTTGAGGACTAGGTAAAAAAGTGTAACAAAATTAATCTGGGGAACCAAAAGGTCAAGAATAGCAAGGGTATTTTGAAAAAAGAGCAATGGAAAGTGACCTAGCCATATTGCATCTAAAATTATATTGTATAACAACAGTCATGAAAACCATTTGGTTTTTACTTGGTATTAACCAAGAAATAGAGTGGTAAATCTTTGAAATAGATAAGATAAAGTAAATAAGTATAATAATCCACTGTTTGATAAACACAATGACTTTAGATTATGACAAAAGAACTCTATTTGATAAAAATAGTTGGGAAAATTGGAAAACAGCATGAAAGAAACTAGGAAAGGACCAACATCTTATAACCTTTAGTAAAACAAGGTCAAAATGAGTACATGATTTAGATATAGTGATAACATAGACAGATTAAGAGAGGAAGAAATAGTTTATCTGTGAGATCTATGAAAAAGGCAAGTATTTATGAGCAAAGAAGTAATAGAGAACATTATCAAAGGCAAATTGAATTATTTTGATTTCATTAAATGTAAAAAAAGGAAATACAACAAATACAATTAAGAAGGAAAACAGAAAGATGGAAAACAATTTTACAGCATTCATGATAAAGGGTTCATTTTTCAAATATATGGATAACTTAATCAAATTTATAAGGATACAATATGTTCTCCAATTGACAAATGATCTAATGTATGAACAGGCAGTTTAGGGAAGAAGAAATTCAAGTTATCTATAGTCATATAAGAAATACTCTAAATCACTATTGATTCAGAAATGCAAATTAAATCAACTCATTATCACCTCATATCTATCATATTGACTAATAAGACAGAAAAGGAAAATGATAAATCTCAAAGAAGATGTGGGGAAATTGGAACACTAATGTATTGTTGCTGGAGTTCTGAATTAATTCAACCATTCTGAAGAGCAATTTGGATCTATGGCCAAATCATAAGTAAACTGTGTTTACTTTTTGATCCAGAAAAATTATATTATGTCTGTATTCCAAATAGATCATAAAAAAGGAAAATTGACCTACATACATAAAAATATTTATAGAAGCTCTGTGTTTTTGCCAAGACCTAGAAATTGAGTCTTTCTTTCAGCTCTTCCCCTGGAAGGATCATCAATGCCATGCCTACCTCAGATTCCTCATGAAACCCAAAATTGTCAAAAAGAAGAGTATACAAGTCCAACATATATATGTCAGGACCAAAAGAAACTATCATAAATTAGTAGTCATTGACAGTGCAAAGTTGATTTGAGAGTCAGATCTTGATGCATGATATTGGCTATGGAAGCAAAAAGAAGTCAAAACCTTGTTACCAAATGCATTAAAATTGCAGGATGCTGAGGTTGTTCATGTTTCCTATAAAATTTGCAGAGTCATTGTTGAAAGAGCAACTCAGATAGCGATCAAGATCACCAATCCAAATGCTAGACTGAGGAATAAAGAAAATGAGCTAAAAAGTTTTGCACATTTTTATTTGTGTTAAATAAACCCTCAAAAGACCCACAAAAATTGGAAGTTTGAATGGAGATCATATTTCACTATTTTGTGTGTGTGTGTGTGTATTTTTCATAAATAGCATGATTTATCAAGAAATATGTTTATATGATTGCAATTTAGAAATAAGATCAAATGACTTGCCAGCTTTGGGGGGTTGAAGAAGAAAAATTTTGGATCTCAATGTGTTATTAAAAAAATGAATGTTAAAATTATCTTTCCATGTAATTGGAAAAAATAAATACTTTTTCAAATAAAAAAAAGTCATTAGATCATTTTGCCCAACAGATATAAACCTCAGTATTATTCTGGATATCCCTGAGAAACTTTCCCTTTATTTCCAAACTACAAAGATGATGAAAGTGTTAATATATTCACCAATTTTTCCTGATAATATAGTATCCTTCATTTATTGAAAAATTTTCATCCCAAATCTTGGTTATAATTCATTTGAGTAGTTTTATTTTCTTTTGTAATTTATATGTGTAGATACACATACAACACACACACACACACACACACACACACAAGCACAAACCCCTTTCTCTTTTAAATACCAAGACACATGCTGGTTTTAGATGAATTATATGCAATTATAGAGAATAATAGCAGAGACATGAGAACTCTGTTACAGTGACCACAAAAGAGAAACAGACTTGGAGGTCACATGAAAAAGAAGAATCAGAGGTGAAGGGAGTGGGCTATTTATATAAAAAGAGAGAGGTGAACAAAATAGGTCATGTGAATCATCTACTCCAGAGAAATGAAATAGCTTTTCTGTCAATGAGCTTACTGTTTCCTTGGAGTTTGTTTTGTACTATAAGTTTGAAGATAGATACTTCATTCAGGTTCAAACCCTTCACTGACCTTTCAACTTTTACCACATACCTTAACAAGTTTAGACTTTTTTAGTTATTGGTTCAAAGATAAAATGCTATGAGTGCACATAAGGTTTGTCCCTTCAGTGGCAAATAAATTGAAGCAAAAGTAAATTCAATTTAATTTACAGTCTGTTACACTGGCATAGTGGGCAAATACTGAATTTGACCATTTGTGGTACAGGGAAACTAATCTGATGTTTTGATTGTTTTGTTCAGTTTTTTTGACTAATCATATTATAGTCAAGTATAGCCCACATGATCATTTTCATTCTGCTTTGGCAATATTTATTTCTTTGTCCCTTTTGTATAAAGATTTTTCCATTTGATAGGATTTTTGATATTTCATTAATTATAATTTTTTGATTCCATAAGATGAAATTGAGGTGGAAACATACATTTTGTTCCTTTTGTAACAGATATTGTGACATCCATTTTCTAGCTATAAAAATCTCCAAAGAATTACTGAAAGACATTTTGAATCATGTCACAAATCTAATACTATGGAGCAATGTGTTATATTTTATATTAGCAGAATCAATTACTCCAATGGTTCTCAAACTTTTTCAATCATATAATCTTCCAGTTTATTTTTATTCTTTTTTATCCATATGCATATGTATATTTTTAAGTTATAAAATTTCTTTCCACCCTCCCTTCCCACGCCCCTATTCCCAATGTGAACAGTCAAGTTAGCATTGATCACATATATTTTTGATAAATATATACACATTAGTCATGTTTTTGTATGAGGAGTTGAGACTAAGGGAAAGACATACATATGACATGATTTTTATCATGTGTACATCACATTCTGAAGGGCTGGGTTTTTTCCTTTGCTTTTCTTTTCTTTTGTTTTATTTTTCTTCTTTTGGATGGGGATAGTCTTGTCCATAACTGGTATAATAGAGTTGTCCTAACTCTATGAACTACTGAGAGGAGCTGCTTCCATAAAGATGGATCATCTCACAATGTTGTTGTTAATATGTTCAATGTTCTCTTGGTTATGCTTCCTTCACTAAGCATCAGAGCCTCTAAATCATTCCATGCTTCTCTAGAGTCCAACCACTTATGCTTTCTTATAGAAAAATAACATTCTATGGTATACTTGTACCATAACTTATTTGACCGTTCACCAATTCATGTGCATCCCCTCAATTTCCAATTCTTTGCCACTATAAAAAGGGGTACTATGAATATTTTGGAAAAGATGGAACTTTTCCCATTTTTTTATGATTTCATTTGGATATAAACCTAGAATAAGAATAGCTGTTCAAAAGCAATGAACATTTGTATTGCTTTTTGGGCATAGTTGCCTATTGCTCTCCAGAATGTTTAGATCCATTCACAACCCACCAGCAATGAAACAATGTCCTAATTCTTCCACAACCTCTGTGACATTGATGTTTTAATGTTTTAATTTTATTTAATTTGCATTTCTCTGCTTTAATTTACATTTCTCTAATCAATAATGATTTGAAGCATTTTTCCATATGAAAGACCTTCATTTCAAGTCTTTCTAAACATATCTTTTGATCATTTATGAACTGTGGAATGAATTGAAAATTTATAAATTTGATGCAATTCCCTTTTTAGTGTAGAAATGAAACTGTTATCAGAACCCCTATTTGTGAAGATTGTTTCGCAGCTTTCTGCATTCCTTCTAATTTTGGTAGCATTGATTTTATTAGTGATAATTTTTTTAATTTAATATAGTCAAAATCATTCAATTTGCAGTTTATAATGTACTCTAATTCTTACTTGGTCATAAATTTATCCCATTTCCATAGATCTGATAAAGTATTTCATGGTCTATTAATTTACCTATGGTGTTGCGCTTTATGGCTAAATCTTGTATCCATTTTGACCTTATTGTGGTATATGTTGTGAGATGTGAGTCTGTGCTTAGTTTTTACCATACTATTTTGAAGTTTTTTGTATGATATTTGTCAAATAGTGACTTCTTATCACAGAAACTGATGTTTTGGACATCATTAGAACTAGTCCCCTTCCTTTACATTTTCTTTCATCAGTTTCCTTGTTATACTTGACTTTTTTGTTGTTATATGAATTTTGTTACTATTTTTTCTAGCCCAATAAGGTAATTGTTAATTTCTTTTGTATGGAACTGTTATTTAATTTGGGTAGAACTGTAATTTTATTATATTAGCTTGACCTAACCATGAGCAATTGACTTTTTTCAAATTATTTAGGTCTGACTTTATTTGGGTGAGAACTGCTTTATAATTGTGTTCATATTGTTTCTGGGTTTGTCTTGGGAAATAGATTTTCAAGTATTTAAGATTGTTTCCAGTTACATTAAATTAAATTTCTCTTTCTCTCTCTTGCTCTAGAGCTTTATTGTTCATAAGTAGAAATGCTGATGATTTGTGTGGATTTATTTTATATCCTGCTTCTTTGCTGAATTTGTTAATTGTGTCAAGGAGGTTTTTAGATGATTTTCTCAGGTTCTCTAAGTATACCGTTATATTACTTACAAAGAGTGAAAGGTTTGCTTCCTCACTGCCAATTCTGATTCCTTCAATTTCTTTATATTCTCTTTTGCTACAGCTAACATTTCTAATATTATATTGGATAGTAGTGGTGATAATGGGTATCCTTGCTTCACCCTGATTTTATTGGAAAGGTTCCAAGTTTATTCCCATTACATAAAATATTTGTTGATGGTTTTAGATACGTACTATTTATTATTTTAATAAAATCTGCATTTATTCCTAAAGTTTCTAG
This sequence comes from Macrotis lagotis, assembly GCF_037893015.1. Lineage (NCBI taxonomy): Eukaryota > Metazoa > Chordata > Mammalia > Peramelemorphia > Peramelidae > Macrotis > Macrotis lagotis. The sequence goes on along the minus strand of NC_133666.1, from coordinate 198,653,740 downwards.
GATTTTGATAGGAATGGATGCTGTATTTTATCAAAGGCTTTTTCAACATGTATTGAGAAAATCATATGATTTCTGTTGGTTTTGCTATTGTTATGTTCAATCATGTTGAGTGTTTTCCTAATATTGAACAATTCCTGCCTACCTGTTATAACTCATACCTGATCACGGTCTATAATCCTAGTAATAACTTGCTATAGTCTCATTGCTAACATTTTATTTAAGATTTTTGCATCAATATTCATTAGGGAAATTGGTCCATAATTTTCTTTGTCTGTTTCAGTTCTTCCTATTTTAGGTATCAACACCATGTTGGTGTCATAAAAGGAGTTTGGCAGAAATCTTCTTATTTTTTAAATAGTTTATGTAGAATAGGAATTAATTGTTCCTTAAATGTTTGGTAGAATTCACTTGAAAATCCATCTGGATCTAGAGACTTTTACTTAGGGAGTTTCTTGATGGTTTCTTCAATTTCTTTTTCTGAAATGGGGTTAATTAAGTAATTGATTTCCTCTTCTGTTAATATGGACAGCTTGTATTTTTATAAATATTCATCCATTTCATTCAGGTTATCCAATTTATTGGCATACAGTTTTGAAAATTAACCCAAGATTATCTCTTTAATTTCCTCTTCATTGGTAGTTATTTGACCTTTTTCAATTTTGATACTGGTATTCAATTATCTTCTTTCTTTTTTTAAATTAGATTAACCAGAGGTTTGGCTGTTTTATTGGCTTTTTCTTCAAACCAACTCTTATTTCTATGAGATCCAATGGCTTTCTTGATTTCAATATTATTATTCTCTCCCTTGGTTTTCAGAATTTCTAATTTGTTAATTAGTTGGGGATCTTTAATTTATTCTTTTTCTAGTTTTTTTAGCTGCATACCAAATTCACCGATCTCCTCTTTCTCACTTTCAAAAAAAAAATTAAAGCAAAACAAACCAAATAATCCAACAAACTTTTGTAGAACTTGTAATGCAATCCTCTGAAAATATTATTTAAATTCTTATTAACAAAAGAACAAAAGGTCCATTAAAAATAACTAGGTATTTCAGAATATATTTCAGGATATAAAATAAGCCCACACAAATCATCAGCATTTCTACTTATGAACAATAAAGCCCAAGAGCAAGAGTGAGAAAGAGAAATTTAATTTAAAGTAACTGGAAATAAATACTTGGAAATCTATCTCCTAAGACAAACCCTGAAACAGTATGAACACAATTATAAAGCAGTTCTTACCCAAATAAAGTCAGACCTAAATGATTTGAAAAAAGTCAATTGCTCATCGTTAGGTCAAGCTAATATAATAAAAAATGACAGTTCTATCCAAATTAAATAGCAGTTCCATACAAATGAAATCAACAATTTTGAAAAAGAACTTCATGGTGGGGGGGGGGGGGGGGGGCGCTAGGTGACTCAGTGGATAAAGAACCAGCCCTGGAGTCAGGAGTACCTGGGTTCAAATTTGGTCTCCGACACTTAATAATTACCTAGCTGTGTGACCTTGGGCAAGGCACTTAACCCTGCTTTCCTTGCAAAAAAAAAAAACCTAAAAAAAAAAAACTAAAAAAAACTGAAAAGGAACTTCATGCTATCTTTATCCATTCAATTTTTTTCTCTCCTCCCCTCTTATTCTTCCTCACCAAAATTTTACTCCCTTTCCACTTTGAGTTTTCTTTTAAAATATAGCTTCAGTTTACCTTTACTTTCCTTTTTTTTATCAGCCCCTTCTTCCCTTACTATCCCTTTGCCTTGCTCCCTTCTCCATAGATTAGGGAAGATGTTTAAACCCAAGATTGTATCTTATTCCTTCTCTGGGCCAAATTTATTGAATAGAATTTACTCACCATTCACATTCTTCCTTCTTCCTCATGAGCCTATTTTCTCCCACACTTTGCCTCCCCTCCCCACCTAGGGTTATTAACCCTTTGTTAAGTGACTCAAGGTTTAAATCACACCCTAATCTAATTAACTACAAGAATTTTCAGGATACCTAAGTACTGGGAAACTCTGAAAGTTTCACCTGAGAACATCATAATTAATTATAAGTTACTCTGGCTCAGCACTCCCTAGGATATGATGACCTCATTAAACAAAGTGCTATGCTTTTGTTAGCACAGAAGAGTTAAAGTGAATCAAAGGATGAGACACTTCAGTTTAAAGTTAATACCCCTGCTTGTCATCAGAATTCTTTGTCCCAACCTTAATGATGTTATCTTGGACCTCTTCACTGGAGAGATAAGACCCAACTATAGTCATAGCCTTTAAGTCCAATCCCTTAAATTATATTTGACACTTTACTTATCCTGAGAGAAGTAAAGTTCTCAAGAATTAGAAGTGTTATATCTTCCCTTTTAGGGTCATATACAATTGGTCACATACATTTGTTTTTGGTTTTGTCCTTCACTTTTTCTTTTACCTATTTAGGCTACTCTTGAGACATGTATTTGATGATTGTTCAGTTCTACTCTCTGTGTTAGGAAATTCTGGAAGTACTCTGTTTCATTGAACATCCATCATTTTCCATGACAGTATATGCTGAATTTTGCAGGGTAGTTCATTTTAGGTTGTAATCCCAGGTCATTTATTCTTTGCTAAATGTTATAACCCTTCATTTTCAAAAAAAATTTAAAGCAAAACAAACTAAATAATCCCACAAACTTTTGTAGAACTTGTAATGCAATCCTCTGAAAATATTATTTAAATTCTTATTAATAAAAGAACAAAAGGTTCATTTAAAAAATAACTAGGTATTTCAGAATTCCTTGCAGCACCATATGAGCAACAGTGAATTGCAATATCATCTTCATCCATCATAAAAGTTATTCTTGAAATTATAGCTTTCTAAACTTATATATATATATATATATATATATATATATATATATATATATATATATATATATATATATATCCCATAAATACCAGCAATGCATTATAATTTAAATCATACAACTGGAATCTGGAAATGGAGTCATATCATATGTAGTAACAGAAATTGTTCTACCAATTTCTAGTATATATTTTGTATTTTTCTTTAATCTTCCATCACCAATCCTTTCAAGATGGGGGGGGGAGTGGGAACCAAACATATGATTATCTGGACATACAGTAGAAAAAATCATGTAATACTCAATATTGAGATCTGGCTATACTAAATGAGAACACCCTATGAAACCTCCCTAGAGCTGGTAACATTTTGATGCCAAAAGTTTCATTCCCATGAATTAACCCTATATCAGATCTAATTCATCCATACTCCTTTTTGTTATGTATAATGGTATCACCATATTGACCCTAGAATTTTGATTTATTGATAAAGGAGATAAATAGAATACTTGACTGAAAAATAATATTGTTGGGGTTGGGGTATGGAAAAATCAGCCTCTATTCATCCCAGGTGTGTTCAACCTGAGCTCTACAGACAGAAGCTGCCCTCTGGGTCCTTTCAACTGGTCTACATCACAAACTTTTGGCAGTGTGAGTTGCTTTGCATTTATGACTGAGTATTTAATTCAGTTCAGTGCTTGAGGGATTGTAAAAATTAGGCAAAGTAAATAAATAAATTTAAAAGAAAAGATGCACAATGTTTGGTATACACATATTATCTTTTCTGTATTTTCCTTTCTTTGTTTAAAAGTTCTTTATTAATTTATTTTGAATTTTACAATTTTTTACCTAATCTCACTTCCCTTGTGGCACCCACACAGAAGGCAGTCTGTTAGTCTTTACATTGTCTCCTTGGTATATATTGATCTAAGTTGAATGTGATGAGAAAGAAATCATATCCTTAAGGAAGAAACATAAAGTATAAAAGATCCACTCTGAAATTCACTTACATTTTAAGGGAGAGTTCATCCCACTCACATTGAAAGTGTAATTACTAACTTTTTATTGCCCTCCATATTATATTCCTTCTGTTTGTATTTCACCCTTTTTTTCACTTGATCCATATTCCACAGTATTTTGTTACTGAAGAAAAAC